>NC_041227.1:32653316-32719373 GCF_002837175.3 Physeter macrocephalus
TCTCTAATCATTAATGATGTTGAGCATTCTTTCATGTGTTTGTTGGCAATCTGTATATCTTCTTTGGAGAAATGTCTATTTAGGTCTTCCGCCCATTTTTGGATTGGGTTGTTTGTTTTTTTGATATTGAGCTGCATGAGTTGCTTGTATGTTTTGGAGATTAATCCTTTGTCAGTTGCTTCATTGGCAAATATTTTCTCTCAATCTGAGGGCTGTCTTTTAGTCTTGTTTATGGCTTCCTTTGCTGTGCAAAAGCTTTTACGTTTCATTAGGTCCCATTGTTTTTATTTTTGTTTTTATTTCCATTTCTCTAGGAGGTGGGTCAAAAAGGATCTTGCTGTGATCATTGCACACTCTTTGTTGGGAACTTATGGTGGAACCATGGAAGGAAGGAAAGACAGAGGGAAAATTCTTCTTATGCTGGAGAAGCAGGTGTGAGATTTCCTTTTTCTACACCCTCAAGACTAATTTACTTCCAGGCAAACAGAAAACACTGACTGGAATTAATATCACTAACTTGGGAACTCACTGTAACATCTGTCACTCAGATGTGAAATTTGCTATACGTAAATGTTGGGTAAGGAAGAACTATTGTTTTATTTCTAGTTTTAGGCTGAATGCTCAAGATGTCAAAGAGAGAGAAAAAAGTTGGGGGCGGGGAGGAAGGTGATGGGCAAAAATACGGTCCAGAGAGGCAACAAATTATATCAGCTGTAATTTATTGTTATTTCCTTGTAATGTGACAGGGATAGTATATTAACCTCTGAGTATTTGATGATTTCCCCCAGAAGGCAATAGCATAGCTGTCTCTCATTTCTTCCTTTGTCCTTCTTCTACCCCCTAGACTTTATTACACAAATTCAGAGCAATCAGTGGAGGGGGGGAACAAAAGAAAATAAAAGATAAAAAGATTTTTAGAAGGGTGAGGTTTATTTATGAAATCAGGAAAAAAATGAGACATGGAAGGAGGAGGGAAAATCAAGAGCTTATGCAAAAAGAGTCCACGGGAACCTTTGTGGGGAAAATAATGGAACATGAGAAAGAGGTTGAGGTTGAAGGGTAGCCCATGCACCCTCGTATGAGATGGTAGAAGAATAAAAGAAATGAGTTGGAGCTTTTGAGAACCGTTAGTCTGGATAATGAATTGGACTCTCCTTAGTACTTTTCCAGAGATAAAATTAATTATTCATGTTCCTGGGTTGAGCTGTGTTGGCTGGAAATACTGAACCATGTAGACTCACTAAATTTAGATGGGTTACACTTTGGGAGTGAATCTCCAAGTCTTTGTATTTGTGATGTGACATCCAACTGTGCTTTGAATTAAATTATCACCTGAGTCAACAGAGCATTTTGGTATGAAGGCCAGACTCTTGGAACAATGAAATAAAGTGGGAACTGAGGAGTGAGTTCTTGAAATAATTTTAGAAAGCCAGAGCAATGTGGTTGAGGCTTTGCTGAAATGGAAACTGTAATTGGGAGAGGAAGAAGGAAAAGCAGTTCCAATTTGGAAATCAGATTTATGAAGCAAATATAATGAATGAAATTGAGATTGTCTTTAAGGAAAACTTCTCTTGTGAAATTGCAAACTGGACATTTGTTTTAAGACAGCTTCAATGGCCACTTAACTTCTTAAGGAATTGTATTCCCTTCTCAACAGAGAAAGAAGGCCTATGTCAATCCTGCTTGGAGCACACAAAATATGCTGCCTTGCTCCACTGGTGGTGAACATATTTATTCCAGGGGGATCTGGCTGCTGCCGTGGAAGTCGACTTCAAGCAGACTTTGGAACCACTGAAACAAAATAATAGCTCCCAGAAACTTGAGAAATCTGTGGGAAATACCATGCCAAGGAAGGGCCAAATAAAAAAACTTGAGTTGTGATTTGACCATTCCACCAAAATGATACAAAGATGCACAGACACAGAAATAACGAGATGCTAGCATCTAACATCCTCCACCAGGGGTGATTTATGAAGTCAAAGCTAGAAAAGCTGCCATTAATATTATGGGTGGTTTTGAGAGGATGTGCCCATAAGAAATAAGTGGCGGAAAGAATTCCCAAGGTGGACCATCTGCCAGGGGTGATGGAATGAGGCTTGTCAAACCTACTTGTTGGTGCAATTAGGTGAGGGAGTCACGATTTGCTGGATGTTAATCCTGAAGCAAGAGCCTCATGAATTCTCACTATTGGTGAAGTAGACTTAGGCTGAGGAGGATAAAGAATGGATATTAATGGCCTTCAGGATCATCACCTAATGGGGTTCATGTCAGAGGCCTTGAGCACATCTGGGGAACTGGAAATTACAGCAGGGATATTCCCTCTTATCGAAGTCTCCTCAGGGGGTCATAAATAGGACCCAAATCCCAATCAGGGACCCCAAAAGACAGCTCTTCTTGCAGGTTGGGCACTAATTTGCTTCCAGTGCAGGTGGTTTTCCTATGATGAGTGGAGATTTGAAAAAAACCTGCAGGGGTGAGTCCATGCAGGGCTCAACCTCGGCCTGTGCGGTTGGACCTAGAAGGCTGGGCGTGGCCACTGTCCCCGTCTGCCTTGGAGAAGAGGGGAGTCTAGTGGTGGCCTCCACCTCAAGGGTGCTTTTCAGATCAATCATCTTTCTTATTTGAGGAGCAGGGACTGGAGCAGAGGGCTTGAGATTCTCTGGGGAGGCAGGGGTATTATTTACTAAATCTGATATATTTCTAGAGACTCCATTAGTGAATTTTCCCATTCTGTGCTTCCAAAGTTTCTGGAAAGGACAATAGTGAATTTTGGCAGAAGCTGCTGAGCCTGGTAGTTTCTCCTGACAGAGACCCCTGACAGGGATTTTGATCTGCCTGGAATAAACTAGAGAATTTGGGGGGTAGCAGATGGAAAATGTAATAGGTGCAGTTACTTTTGACATATGGGCATTCATGGCCTCTCCCCCATCTCCCCTCCCAATCAAAGAGAATTCTGGCAATGCCATTTTTGCATTTACTACTTTCCTGGAGCTCTGTGGCTTAATTGTACAGTGAAAGAAACTTAGGAGCTGAGATAGGGTATCTATATCAGAAAGGATCTGTGGAGAAAGGGTCTTTCTCCAGAAAGGGTAAAAATGGAGAGGTAGTAGGTGAGAGGAAAATGGAGGTGAAGAGAGACCAGTGAATGTTCACACTGGGGACACCAGAGAGAATTTTTCAGGAATAGATTAGAGAATAAAAGGAGGGAATAGTGCTGGCTCGGGGAAGGGGGTTGATTCCTTTGGGGACTAAAGGAGGCAGAAAAGGAAAGGAATATAAGAAAATCAATATTTACTTTTGATTGCTAGATTATGGTCCTTTGAATTCAATAATCCACAAAGACAGGGCTATATTAGCCCCAGGATTTATTTAAACCATGAAATCCTACCTCATAGCAACGAGAAAAATGTAAGAGAATCTACCACTCAACTTAAGAACCCAGTTATTACCAACTTCTTCCTCCCAGCATCTGCATTTACTTCCAGGATCACCTCATCCTGCTTTCAGGAACTGGATAGACCAAGGTTGTGCCTACTTCTGGTTCATCCTCATTCCTAGCATGAGCCCTTTCAGAGATCTAATCCAAACCAGGGGGTTTCACAGGCCACCCCATCCTTAGCCAATCCTTGTCTCCTCAATGAAACAAAGTTCTCAAAATCATCACTCAGCCTTTCACTACACTCACCACCTCCACTTCTAGAAATAGCAAGTGCCCTCAGTAGAAAAGCTGACCCTAACACCAGGATCACATTCCTGACCTTTCCATCTCCCTTGACCTGGTAATCCTTCATTATCTAATAAACTCTGATGCCCTTAAGCAAGATGTGTGTGTGTATGTAAAATTTATAATATATTACCATTTTAACATTTATATACATAAATATCAATATATATACAAATATATATATATACATGTATATATTTAAAGCAGCTTTTCTAGTTGTCCTCATTAGGAGGGTTGGTTAGAATTGTCTAGAATATCATTAATGGATGTGGAAGTCCCTTACTATGCCCACTGTAAAGATGAGGCACAGAGAAGTTAGATAACTTGCTCAAGTTTACACCACTGGCAAATGGCTCACCCCCAGGAAGACTTGCTCCAGTATCTGTTTCCTCAAGCATCTGCTCCCTGCAAGGGTGAAATTCATTGCTTTTTGGTGACATAAGAACAAATCTTGGAAAATCCTTAGGAATATATTTCTAACATTCATTCCAATATTTCTACCACAGATTATTAGTAAAGTAGTTCAGGAATGTGTCATACTCAGAAGATAACATGGACCAGCCAAGAACTAGAAATACTCTGCATGTCTATTAACAGAAAAATAAATAATGTGTTGTATATTCATACATTGAAGTCTACACACCAATAAAAAGGATTGAACTGCTGATACATGCAGCATGGATGAATCTAAAACATTATTCTAAGGGGAAAAAAATGCCCTCTTTTTGTGTTTTATGTTCCTTCTTTTTAATAATATTTAAAAGTTTGAAGTTTCTATCTGATATTATTATCTCAAGGATTAGGGCAAATCTAATCCTGCTGTCTGATGAATAGTTTTCTTGTGTATTTTGTAATTTTGAATTGTGAGTTCATCTTAAGTGGGCTTTATCTATGGGAATCTTTATGCCAGGTTGATGGTGTTTTCAATATTACTTATCGTTTTGTGCTCACTTTTGCTAGTATACCCTCCTGACCCACTTTTTATGAGAATTTCTTGATTTGGGGCCTTTTGAGACTATGAAGCTTGTGTAAATTCAAACTTCAGTTTGTAAAGGTCAGGCCTGTGGTTAAGATTTCCCAGGGAAGACTACTGTTTTCAACACACAGACCAGGCAAAGACAGATAAGCTTTCCCCACGTGCTAGTGAGCAGATTTTTCATTTCACTGAGGATGTGGCTGGGAATTTTATGAAGTTTTGATTCCAACTTCCCACCTTGCTATAGTCAAGACATTGTACCCTGTAACTATGTGGTCAAAAAAACACACACCCTCTGGTTAACTAGGACAGCAGCTTCCACCACCACCATCACCCCCACCACCATCACTCCCACTGGGGCAGTCCCAGTACCAGGTCATGTTTATTTACTTCATGATTTTTGGCCCCTGTGAATTTTTCTTTCTTTTGTAGTTAGCTTTGCCTTTAAAAGATGTCAGTTGTATTTTAGCCAACATTTCTAGTTTTTGTGGTGGGAGAGTTTTCAAATTTTCTGTTCCCTCAATATCACTTGTCAAATAAGTTTCAGAAATGCTAAACTCAACTCTTCCTTGGAGATTCACATCATTAGCCTGCTAAAGGACAATTTAAATTTAACCCTTTTAGGAACAATGTACACTAAAATCTCTCTTAATTTTGGCTTGCCCCTAAATCACTATTTTGTTTGCATATTATGAATGAGGCAGTTTCCCTCATGGGAGAACTCAGGAATAATCACGGGCTTAACTGTTTCTCGAGGCCACTACTTCAACCTGTCACTAGGATTGTGTTGTACTCACAGGATGGAGGGGGTGAGGGGGTTGTCCTGCTACAGCATGAGAGCAGGCATGCACTTTTAAAACAAATGCCAATACTATTTATATGTGTTTAAAAGCATAGAAGAAAAAAAATCACCCTATTTTATGCCAATTAATAGGGCAGTTTGCTGTTAGGAGGTAACACTTTTCCAGAGTCAGTAGAATAAAGCCTCTGAAGGAGGGTCAAAGGACTTGATGCCACAGTATAACCACATGGCTTTGCCCACAGCTGGCTCCCATCTATGGAGGAGTCAAGGGTATGAAAAGTCTTAGAATACTCTGTACAATATTGTTATTAGTTGGAATAGTTAAAAGTCAATGGTTAACCCATAACCTGCTGGTTTCTAATGCTATTTATTAGATCGAGACTCATGCTCAGAATTTATTGCACAAAGAACTAACAATTGAGGCCAATCCTATAGAGTGACAGCTCTGTAATTTTGTAAACCTGGCAGGTTGTCCCTTTGAGTCTGGGTCTATCCTATGGACTCTACAGAGTAACTAGTTATAATTTTAGGAATTATATGCCCCACCAGGGACAACAGAACACAAAGAATTCTGATGGTATAAACCTTTCCAAAGTATAATTTTTAAGGTTAACATGATTAATCAGATGTCTATTAACTAGAAACCATTTAGGGAGATTTATGGAGTTTATAAATTACTGATTAGATATCAAAGACATTGAAATGGTAGAAAAAGCTCATACAAAGATTAATAACTGTTCCTCTCTCATTCCCTAAAAGGAAAATGAGGTCTAGAACTCACTCTGAATGCTCAGCAAAGAACCTCCCACTGAAATAAATATTAGTCCTATTTTTCCATACGTGCATCTTAAAGGTAGCTTGCATGCATTAGAGTGGTTCCAAATCCATCTCTGCCTCAGAAACCCCTAATCCTGCCCTCCTGGTCACATGTACCATCCAAACCCTCAGCCTAGATCAGCTTCCTCTCTTATAACCTCACATAGCATCTCTTAACTCTTCTATTTGTCATTCTTTTTTTTTTTTTTTAAGATTACTCTTTCTTTTTTAAAAATTTTTATTGGAGTATAGTTGCTTTACAATGTTATTTTCGACTGTACAGCAAAGTAAATCAGCTATATGTATACGTATATCCCCCGTCATTCTTATTGCACTTAAGGTCCATCTGTCCAAACAAAACACGAACTCTATGAGAACACACGACTCACAGTGTGAAAACTCTGGTATCTTGAAGACCAATTATAGGAAAGTGCAGAAGGAAGACAACCAGCACTGGGCCCGTGTGTATTCTTCCCTCTCCTGCAACATGTGCATTTATACGACTAATCTTCGTGAGGCACTCAGGTTACAAAGGCAGGTAAGATAAAGTCGCTGTGGCAGAGATGCTAGCTCTCAATCCCCCTTTTTCTTAAGGACACCGCAAGATTACACAGCCCAGCCCCCCTTTAGGTTAGGCGTGACCTCTCTCCCAGTGGACATAAGTGACACGGCCCAGCTATAACACCTCCCAGCAACACTCGTGCTCTCTCCACTTCCCAGTGACCAGGGTGAAATGAACACAGTCACCTCAGAAGCCACAAGTTAGACAGCAGAGCCTCTCTTGACCTGGGTCCCAGAAAAAGTTGCATGAAGCAGGGCCTCTGCTCTCTGGGATGCCTGAACTCAGTGAAACAATAATAAATTTCTCGTTCTAGAAGTCCCTGAGATTTGGGAGTCTGTTAACACAGCCTAGACTAGCCTAATCCAGTTCTCAGTCTCAAGAAGATCACATGTCCTAAGAAAGACGTGTCGTTATTGTGGAACAGGTTCCAAAGAGCCTCCGAGATAGAAGCAAAGCAGGGGATTGCATTTTGCACCTCAGTGTTGTTGGCTTCAAAAGATGCAGGTTTTGCTCCCAAGACCAGTTGCTCAGAGGGGAAGGATTTGGTGGTATGGAAGTTTAACCATTTTTTTACTACACCCCCCCACCATCTTTCAAAAGTGAAAAATCCAATATCCATTATTTCAGTCCCTGAGGGTGTTTAATAAAAGAATCGCCTCATGTCCTTTGTGCTTTTCCACTGCTACACTGATAGGAAGGGTCAGGTGTAGGTCAGAATCTTCTGAATGCCCTAGGAGACACAGGTCGACTCACAGTGTCTTGAAGGGCTACCAACATCCCTTGCCATCCACTCCAGCCCTGGTCACCTCCAGACCTCAGGACGGAGGAGACCTGTGTTGCCTATAGAGTTTCTATAGGCAACACAGCGACTGTGACAAGGAGGAAGCCTTGTTTCTCTGCACTCGTTCTTGGTTTCATGAACCTTCCAGAGCAGCTAAAGGCAAGGGTTCAGGTTTCATGAAGTCAAGGAAAATAGGAGAAAGAAAAGAGGGAAAATGAACAGACAGGATGGAGGATGGACACACGAAAATTTTTTAAGGAAGTAATATTTTTCACTGCCTAGGCAAATGACTTCTGTGAAATTCTTATATGAAAAGCAATACACTGTTTTGTTTTTACTTAGTTATCACTATCATTAGGTTTCGATGCAAGTGGAAATTTACAATAAAATGAAAACAAATAGCATCAAGGATGATATACAATTCTGTGATAAGGTGATTTGTAATTCAGGCAATGCCCTGCTTCAGACTCATATCCTGATTTCCCACTCCAGTTGCTGCAGAAGCAAAAAATACAGAGATGAAGAAAAAAATAATTAAGTATCACTAGGCTAAAAGATTAAGACCATTACAAGAATATAAATAACGAATTTATAATGTATTACAATACAAATAAACAGTATTTTTAGTATAAAAGCTGCATTTGCACGAAGAAGCTATTTAGTTACAAATATGATTAAAATACATCAGAAACATGTTAAAGTTGTACGAGTCACATGTGTCACAGTTCACACGAAACTGCACTGAAAATAAGCCATCTGAAGGCCACATGTCCTGGTCTGAAACTATCAAAGGCCTTTCAACCAAACCTCCTGGTTCAGGAAAGATGCTCAAAAAACTGCCCCATCTGGGTTCATCAGACTTGATGACTCCATGTTTGGTTGTCAAGGGATCAGAACGTAGGACTGAGGGAAACAGATACTAAACAAGAAGGAACTTTTCTATTAGCGCAAAAGATTTACATGAATACTTTCCAAAATATTATATTGAAAGAATGGGTCAACCACACATTTAGAATACTGGCAGAAATAACACTTTAACACTGAGATGAAGGACATATCGAAACTACTGAGACACATTAGCAAAAGCACCAATCTTCCCCTTCTTTCTCTCACTTCATGCCAATGTAAGGTTTTATGCTAAAAGCTCAGGTACGTCCTATCATTTCTACCCTTTGTTGGACTCTTTAATGTTTCCCATTCTGTAAAACAGGCTCCACTCTTAAAGGACTTGGTAATAAAAAGTCACATGCCAAGTACTTGCCTTAAAAGACACTTTTATCATCTACCCAAATGACACATACCCAAATCCTGGAGAAACACCATAACTCCTATCAACAAGGATTTAGGTCATAAGAGAGTCAAAATTTGGCCTTCTCCACCGTCAACATCAACCTGACCAAAGCTTGTTTGCTTTCTGTCACATTAGTAATTTTGTATTTCTTTTTGTAGTCAGGAGGCCTGCGGCTAACAGGGATTGTGTTCCCGATATCAGGCTGGGGGTGCGTGCCCATGTGGTGCCAGGCCCTGTGAGCTGAACGAGCAGGGCCTTGCCCCATTCATGCTTACATTTCAAAGGGAAAGAAGGAAGTGGGATTGCCTATACGTTGCTTCAGCATGAGCTCTCTAAGCAAGTTGGGGCGGTTTGGCAAGAGATGAATAATAAAAGAAAGAAACTAAGGAAAATGAGCTAGAAGTTTCAGATTTTCCCTCTAATCAGTGAACAGGCACCCCATTCCCACTACTCACACATAAAGCACTGCACTCCCATTCCCAAATGAACAGTTTTATTTAATTTACCTAATTCTGATATATATAAAATACTATTCTGTAACTAATTAACTGATATTGTAATATAGGGAGGCATGATTATTTTTTATTTTTTCAATCAAAATCATGTTTCCATGCACTTGACTTCTGGATTAAATATATTATCTACAGGAAAAGTCTATCAATTCTATTGAAATGTTAATCTAATTTTAAATTATTTTGGGTTGACTTTTTTCCTTTAATTTTATATTCAGTAAGTATTGAAAATGAACCTAAAGGCTAGAAGTGGAAAGAAATCAAATTAGATGTATACATCTTTCATCAGAATATTAAAAAAAAACAAAAAACAAAAAACAGGAAAAATGGTCCCCGTAGCCAGATACTTCAACTTTTAATGGATCCGGTTCTCCAAACTGTTTTATTCCTCTTCCTCCAATTTTTCTTTTTAAGTATTGCTGAGAAAGAAAATACATTTGTCTCATTATATAATCAGATACTATTTGGAGTCCAACTGGGAATTGGCCTTACATTTATAAAAAGCCAAAGTAGACTTTACTTCTTCATTCCTTCCCCTTTAGTGAAATACTCCACTTAAAAAAACAATTATTTCAGTATTGCGGGGGAGGAGGTATTGTACAGAAAAAGCCAAACTATGAAACCCTTCTTTTTCCATACCCTTTAACTTGAACTCAATGATCTTTGAAAACTTTGTTTCAGCTGATTAGGAAAGAAAGAAAATCCAGTGACAGGAGGGTAGATCCAGCTCAGCTCTGATCCAGAAAGGCTTCCTGGTATCAGGGAGATGGAGCTGCCTCCCTCAGAACCACGGTGCTTTGGGTGAGGAGGTATCAGAGCCCCAGATGGTGGGAGGGGCAAGAAATGAGCACAAGTCAAGGTTTTCCCAGTCTGTCAGTTCTGTGATAGCCTCAAACTTGAGGTCGTGTTGCTGTCTGAAGAAAAAAATTATTGGCAACTCTTAATGAATGTCACCGCACTGGGGGATGAGACTGTCAGGTCACTGAGTTGGGAAGATGAAAAACAACCAACTCTAAAAACTGGATTCCTTCAGAATAAAAACTCTCTTTGTATGAGGCTTGCAACAGATTCCTTCAGCCACACCAGGGTAGAGTTTCAGAACCTCCCCTTCCTCCAGTGAGCCCGAGTTCAAAGTTAGTACAACGTAAGGGTTATTGAAACAGCCAGATAGGCATATACTGCATTTTTCTTTTTAAAGATGACAGAAGCTTTTTGAATTTCATAAACCTGTACGACTTATTATTCAGTCTGGACCCAAAGGGGTGTAGGATCAACTTTAGACATCTTTCGTAAGCTTGGAATCTAATATTATGAATTTATTCTAAGACGCAAGTCAGGTAGATGGATGGATTGTTTAAAAGACATTGGGCCCCCTGGGTACTTTTAGCAGATTGAGTATTGAGAGATTTACAGGGATAAAATTCTTTACAAGATTAAGGAAGAAGGAAACGAAACCAAATCTTTCATTTCCAGATATACACTTTCATTAATTCTTTCACCAAAAGCACATCACTGAAGGAAAACCAGAAATGGTTTTTCAGTTATTATTAAAGTGGTTCAAGAGCCAGGGAACCTCTTGAGATGGAAACAAAACAACACAGTATTCAAGTTTTCTTCATAACACTACCTTGTACTGGCAAGACTTAGGAGACTTCTGGCTTCAAAAAGAATACTGCTAAAGGAACTTTTAGAAAAAAAAAAAAAAAAAAAAAAAAAAAGACTACATTTTGGCTAAAAACAACAAGAAAAATCTCTCTTGTAAAACCCCTACTTCCTTTTGAATCTCCAAAGGTTACAACATTTCATTTGAGATGCTTGGCAGTCATGGCTTCATGGGCTGTGCTTCTTGATCATCTAAACCCTTAAGGTGGAATACACGCAGCTGATGTCAAGCAGACTGTTGTCTGAGTCCTCTCACTAAGGACGGATTGTGAAGAGTGTGAGGGGCCTGCAGGCCCATGGAGGGAAAGCTGGAAATGCTAAAGGTAAGAAATAAAACATAAGAAGGGAGATTTAGAGAGTTAGGAAGATTTCCAAGCTCTTTTCTACAATAATATCCAAGGCCCTCTCAATTTCTATCTCTAAAAAGTACCCTTGTATTACGGTACCTGATGTTTCTTACAGTTTGACAAAAATAAATATTCAATACAAGAAGAGGAAGCAAGATATCAGCTACACCCTGAGGACGTTCATTCGCCCTGCTTTCATGTTAGGGGCCTGCAGCCCTGTCTACTGCCCATGAACAGTGCTCATGATGGCTGGGGATTGCTTCCTCTGGTCAAAACTCTGCAGCCCCAAGGAAATGAATTTGTTCTCATCACAGGTCCCAAACAGACCCTAACAGCATGTTTGTTTTTCTGTATCCTGACTGTCATGCCTGAAAGATTCTCCTTAATATGTATGAGGCTTAATGCCATGAAACTACATGGCTAGAGATCATTTTTTTAAGAGAAGCTTGCTCATTCAAGAAAAAATAAGGATTTGGTTTAAACTGCAGACCAGAAGGAAGCTGACATATTCTTTTGGTCTGTATCCTTGGAAACACTGTCATCAGGCCGACGGTCCCTCGTCGGCATGCTGACTTCTGCGCTGTCTCACTGTGTCTTCCGTTGCCTCTGCGCCAGCTGGACGGGGCTGCTCTGGGGCATTGTCTTCAGTCCCACCAGGTCCTTCATCCTCCTGGACCTCCCTCGGGGGCCCCTGGTCCCGGGCATCACTCCTCTTCTCGTCCATGCCAGCAGCCGGGCTGTCCTCCTCGTCCTCCTCTGCTTCTTCCTCATAACCAAGGTCTTCTTTCTCTTCTTCGTCATCTAAAAGGCTGTCCTTGTTTTCTTCTTCATTTGAATCATCCTTTTCTTCCTCTGCATCCTGCAACTGTTCAGTTGTATGAGCCTCCTCTGACCTCAGATTCTGCTCTGTGGAGGGAAGAGAGGGGAACATCCTCTGAATAAACAATGGGCATTCACAAATACTGTATATTTTCACTAGTATGTGGAATCTAAAAAAAATAAAACAAATGAATATAACAAAACAGAAACAGACTCATACAGAGAACAAACTAGTGGTTACCAACAGAGAGGGGCAAGATAGGGGAAGGGGGTAAGAGGTACAAGCTACTAGGTACAAAATCAATAAGACACAGGATGTAATGTACAGCATAGGGATATAAGCAATATTTTATAATAACTTAAAATGGAGTATAATCTATAAAAATATCAAATCTCTCTGTTGTACACCTGAAACTAATATAACATTGCACATCAACTATACTTCAATTAAAGAAAGGTCATTCAGCAATTGAGTACATTTAGCTGTGAAATCAAACAATGGGGCATATGACAGTCTTCTCCATCTTAGAACTATGTTATCACACAGAACAGATCTCTGGATGGCATCCTGGCCCCACCACCTCTCTCTGGAGACTTCACTAACCATGTTGACTTTGGCAGAGCCCAGGGGCATGGAGGGCAAAGGTTCCTTTGTGCTCTGTATTTTATACCTTGTAGAATGTTCAGTGACCCACTCACTGGTCATGGTGATTGGTTCAGAACTGTGACTTAAGCCAAGCCAATCAGAGTACTTTCCAGGAGTTTTTGGCCAGAGTCAGGAGCAAAAGCTTTCTCTCTTTCTACAGGGACTGCTAAGCTGATAAAATGTGAGTTGGGGCTGTTGAAAGCTACTGAATCAGCTTCATGGAAGTAGAAACCTATCATCCCTTGGGCTGTGCATGAAGCCAGAACATCCCTGGATTTTTCAGTTTTGTGAGCTAATAAATTTTTCTTTCTTCCCCTAAGTTGTTTTAAAATGGGATTCTGTTACTTTTAAGAATTCAAAGGAACATATTTTATAATTATATATGGAAGTTTCCAAGCCTTAAAAACGTCAAGAACTAAAAAGAAATATAAGCTTATTTAGTTGAACTCCCACATAAAATTCAACAATTATGAAATCTCATAAGCGTCTTCATGGGGACTTCCCTGGCAGTCCAGTAGTTAGACTCTGTGCTTCCGCTCCAGGGGACACGGGTTCAATCTCTGGTCGTGGAACTAAGAACCCACATGCCTCACCGCACAGCCAAAAAAAAAAAAGAATAGGAATAAAAGCATGGAAATCCAGGGGTATTTGGTCCCAGGAACAGTGTGAAATAGTGAAAGGATTTGGGGAGATGGCTTTTAAAGGACTCAGGACAGTTACTGGCACACAGTAGACACTCAGTAAGTGTCAGTTCCCCTCCGTCCCTGCTCATTCCAGTTTCAATGAAGGAAAAGATGTCAACTGATTAATGAAGGGCAAACAATTCAAGGGAAAAAGCAATTGCCAAAATGAAATGTTCCTTAATTTAAGAGAGGAGAAAAAAAGAATTCTTGCTCAAATCTATCTAGGGAACATATTTCAAAGGAATTTCGTAATGGTGATGGTTTGGTCACCTAGCAAATCAGGGGAAAAATCCACTATCTATATGAGCATGAAAGGGCATACCACAGAATTCCAAAAATACTCTATCTCATGAATCTGTCACACTTACCAGAACGTTCAGATAAATGCCTTGGAAGTGGCAGATAGAAACATTCTGATATGACCACCAAGACCTGGAGGGAAAAAAGTGATTTCACAGTGAGTGGATAGGACATTTGTTACCAAACAACCTCAAAGTTAGGTCCAGCTTCTATAACCAGACATTCAAAGACAAATATCAATACACAGCAATTGGTCAAAAGTCCTCAAAAAAAGACAAGGGTATAATTAAGAATTTTCTATTTTTCAAATGTGATATAATGTAGGAAAACACTATTAACTTTAGAACAGGGGTCACAAAATCAAATGTATACACAGAGCCCACTAAAAATAGATGAATCAAGCAAGTGTAAGAAAACAGACACTATCAGCCAAGTCTAAAGTGATCTTTAAAAAAGAAAACATATTCTGACAAATAAAACTCATCTGTACATGGGTTGTCCCTCACCAGTGGGTAATCCCGATTGCGTGGAAGACTACTTCAGGGTAAGAGTCCTATAAGAAATTACTACAGGGACAAACTGTGAGAAAACACTTCAGTGATGTGAACTAAATCCTATTTTCAACAGTGATTGACTGGCTTCACACCTCTGACCTTGAATGCAGCACTGAGTCACTTGCTACTTACTATAAACATGCTGTTTCCCTTGATAAACCACAAGCTCCTAAGAGGCAGGTTCATTCTAGTCCATGTTCCAGGCCTGGATGGTGTGGGCCGTGGTGATGAAACTGACAGGACGATGTGTGAATCGGGGCCAAGTCAGCGGGAGCCCCTCACTCTCTACGCCCTCCCCATGTTCTCCCCTACACAGTGCACAACACAGAGAAGCCAGCACAGGAGGAAGCTGCCCACTGAGAAGGGCTTCACAGTTCCTCTTGTACCTAGCTAACTCCTGGAGTTCACCTACACTTTGAACAACTGCCCAGTCTTTAAAATAGGAATAGTACTTCATAAATATGTTTTTAAGGGGCTCTAAAATTTTAAAAACCCAAAGTCATCATCCTTTTGATTCAATTTTATAAACATCAAATGAGAACCTCACTTTGATTATTACCATCTGTATATTCATTTATTACTTTACTTACTATTTGGCTCATTAGGTTCAATATATCATGTTAGCTTCTGAGGGGAAGGGTTCAAAAAGAGAAAAAAATGGCAATTTAATTATAAAGCAATATGGAACAGGGGTCTCATAAAAAATGAAGAAAGCTCTTTGATAGATACTTAAGAGATACAGAGATTACAACCAGTTATGGGGGTGGGGAAACCTCTAGAATGACCACTTGAAAGGTGGCATTTAGGGTCCTGGACATGGTCAGGAGCGGAAGGGCAGCAGCAGCTATCTGGCTCTTGTAAGTGACACCAAACTGGACCACAGGGGCTCTTGGATCCAGAGAAAGGTCTAAATGCCAGGCTGAGGAGACCCATGTGCTGGGCAGTGTTCCTCCTTGGGAAGGAACAAGCTCCAAGCCATCAAACTGATTTGAACAGCAAAGAGGAAAACATTTCCATCTGAAAAGACTGAGGTTGAAAACCTATTTCTAATATGACAGTCACTTGCTTATAGAAGCTATTCACTGGACATAATGTTCTTTGTGACTTTTTTTTTTTTCCTTTTGGCTTTCTTAATACCAACTGGAGGGGAAATTTTTGGTCCTGACACATTGCAAGGGAAAGGAGAAACACCTGCCAGTGACAAATAATTGGCATTTACAACAAAGCCTGGGAGGGAGTAAGTCCCACCTGCGAGATACCTGGGCCATCTAGAGCGCTAGGTAAGGGGGCCTAGCAAAGACTTATGGGACACCAGCCTCAACCTTGTCAGCTGTGTGACCCTGGGCAAGTCACTTAACTGTTCTCTCACTTGCACTTTCTCTTGGAAGGACAGGCTTGGGACTAGTCTATCACTAAGGGCTGTTTTATGTCTCTAAGAGTACATAATTCCATTATACTGTCTTCCTTCCCAGAAATTGGGAGGTAAACCCTCTCATTCTATCAGTTCAGGATCTATTTTCCAGTCTCAAGAACCACTCCCTTGGGATGAGTCACGTTCTGAGCCACTAAGAATGGCACTGTTTAAAAACAGGGTCTAGGGCTTCCCTGGTGGCGCAGTGGTTGAGAGTCCGCCTGCCGATGCAGGGGACACGGGTTCGTGCCCCGGTCCGGGAAGATCCCACATGCCACGGAGCGGCTAAGCCCGTGAGCCATGGCCGCTGAGCCTGCGCGTCCGGAGCCTGTGCTCCGCAACGGGAAAGGCCACAACAGTGAGAGGCCCGTGTACCGCAAAAAAAAAAAAAAAAAAAAAAAAAACAAAAAACAGGGTCTATATAGGATTGGTGTCCTCATCTTCATCTTCCCCTCCATGGTTAGATTTTCAGGTTTCAGTTCAGCAGACAGCCAGGCATCTAAACGAGGAGAGTAGACGGATTTGCCATCTTTCACAGGAAAGATGAAACCTTCTTCCACTAGGAACTGGTCAGCAGCATGTAGAAAAATAGTCCACCCAAGCTGCAAAATCCAGACAGTGTCTACACATACCAACCGAAATGCAGACCAGATAATAGAGGCAAAAGATTGCTACCTGTGTTTTGCATTGCTTTTCTGCCTGTCTACAGCTTTGCTATCTTCCATCCTTCAAAGAAGAGTTGCTGATGTCAAAAAATGATGCGGCCTGAGTGATTTGATACACAGACTATGCACTTAAGGATCTTTCCCATATTGGTTTAAAATGCAAAATATATACTTGATTTCTAAAACTGAGCCCTTTGTTTACATGTGAAAAATAACATTTAGTAAAATATTTCAACCACTAGGCTCAATCAAGACAGCAAACAAAAATCAAACTAGCAGCCTTGTTTTCACTTCACATCTTTTAAAATTAAGGAAAAAGAGGAAATGTAATAGTCAGGCTTATGGGAAACAATGACTTGATCAGGAAATCACTTCGCTATGGAAAACACCCTGCCCCTTCTGGCCACTGCATAGGTTAAACTCCATAAAGACTCATAGAGGGACAGACACCCTCCAAGGTCACCAAGACCAAGTTTCACATAACTGCACTCTGGGCCTTGCTTTCAGCCCCCAGTTAATGGCAAAGGTGACACAGAGCAATTAACTGCTCACCTGGAGACCTCACTGAAGGCAAAAATTCTAGCTGTTGTGTTTCTTTTAACACGTTACAGTTGTAGAAAAGGCATTTTGAGCAGAGACATTTGTTTGCTATTTTATGGAAATGTATTAACAGAAAATGTATGAGTCTATTACTGCTTTGAAATTATTATTTCCTTAAATAACGTTCTCTTCCCAACTTCTTATGAAGGAACAGTAATCTCTATCACTTAGTCACTTGAATAGTCTAGAATCAACTCTCTTCTTTCTTCAGGTCAAGTCTCTAATAACCTTCCTACACTGATTATTTGACACTAAGTTTCCAAATAACTTAGGGCTTAGGCAGGCCTGACTTCTTGGACTTATGGTCAACCTCAAAAGTAAAATTCTAAAACTCTTTATGTGCGAAGAGTTTTCAATGATCTTCCAATAGGCCCATACTCAAACTACATTCTCCATAACTTCATTTCAGAATCGCCCAGGATCTCATACTGTTCCCCCTACAGAAGCCTCACACTCATGCAGCTCCAGAGTAGACGGTAGATGGGAGAAGCACATTTATATCCAAAGTCAAAGTTATATCCAAAGTCAAATCATTTTAGGCCAGAGCATTAGGGAAATGTTAATTAGCAGTAATTAATGCGGCAGAATGGAACATACCTAGGACCTAATGAATGACATATCTAAGTTCTATCCCCACCCATGAAGTTAACATCAGCAATCAAATGACAAATATAAACCATAATATGAAGTAAGCATGTTCATGGCAAAATAAAATCGAGCTTCCTTGGCTCCTTGGAATATGACTTTGTAGTACCAAGTTGCGACTTGCTATGAAGGCGACTGCTAACATTTTAAGCTTATCTTTTAAAAGACCTTGCAAAAGAGCTGAAATACATTACAAAATGTAAGGATAGACTTTAAGACAATCTTACCTAAAGGGCTGTCCTTTTTATACAAATTTTTAGTGATCATCAATTAGTCCTATCATACAGTGTTTAAGGGCTATGTGATTAGTATATAGCATAGTAACTTTTACGAACTTCTTAGACTTTAAAGCTCAAACTGATCAAGTGTAGGTAAAGAGAAAGATTTCAAAAATATATACAACCAAGAGTAAAACACACCCAAACACTTATAGTTGCCTATATAGTTAAGTAAATAAATGTATTATTCCAACACTTACCTAAAACTCTAGGGAGAAAATACACACATACCTAATGGATAGTAATTTTCATATCCAAAGAAGACATAGTGATGTGGCTTGCATCTTATTTTTTCACATAATAATGATTGTGTTTTTTATCCACATTATCTTACACACTCCACCTTGGGAAAACTGCAGTGTATGTATAAGCAGCTGGTGAGTTTAGAGGTTCAATTTGAGTATACGAACAGGAAAAATCATCTTGTTCACCCAAGGAACAAATTCACAGCTTTGGCCTTATCACCACGGTGTTCTAATCAAGTAGGCAATTTGTGAATTCACAGCTGACTCAGTTGTCTTGGAAACTGACTGAATTCAAGTAAGTCTCTCTTTCTTCATCACTGCCTATATTTTGGGTAGCACATGACTTCAGAATATTTAAGGGAGAGGATTAGGCAATAATAATTTAATGAATTTTCTAGTATTTCTCAAATTTCCATTGAGAGCAGTATCAAACAAGCAAATATTATTTAACTGCTTAGATTACACACAAAATGATGTTTGTTTATGAGCTTTTTCTTTCTTGGCTGCTTTCCAGTTTTGCATGAAACCAACTGGCTTTAAAGACAAGAAAAAAGATTGGCATCATCTCTTACCAGACCCATGAAAAGGCCAAAAATCAAGGTGGCTATGATGAAAAAGACGTAAGAACACCAAGCAGGAACTCCAAGGGTCACTGTGAAATAGTTGTGAAGATGCTGTAATCAGAAGTAAAAAAATATATTTATAATGAGGACTAAGAATGTTTGAATCTCCCTCTTTACCTATAACTCAAGTCTGCAAATTGTTTCTACTTATATGAGCTCCCACAAAGGTCATCCAGCAGTTTATGCATCTATGATTCTTCAAGAACAAGTCAAATTTTACAACATTGAGACTCTGAGAGTAATAATCAAGGTCATATCTAGTAAGAGTTATACTTCCTTGAAGCTCATGATCAAATAGAACTCTGGTAGAATTGGTTATCTAGTCCCTTCTTCCATCCTGAGATTTTTTTTGGTCGCTCTGCCCTAATAATTTATAACCTTAATTTTTACTCATAATACAGCATCCGTAAAAAATTAAACTTCTTGGGCCTTTACCAATTTTTAAGTAGAGCTAAATTACTACTTACGGAACATCAACCATTTAAAATGTCTCCGTGCTTCCTTTTTCTAATCAGACTCTTATTACTCTACCCTCACCCATCCTTAACAACTTTCCTAATCACCATAAAACCTGAATGTAATAATAGAAGAAATTTTCCAGTTAATTCATTATGAACAAATAAGATTTCATCAGTCTTCGAATAGAGTGCACATCCCTTCTTGTTTACTGTCCCCTGGGACTCTATTTGACGCCAAACACTAAAAAATAAGTGAGGAGATACAATCTTAGCTAGAAATTATTTACATGCTAAGTCATACAGGAATTACAGATACAAACCTGCTAGTCTGGAGTCAAAGCACATTTATATATGGACTTGCAAGAGCCATGCTGCCTCATGATGGCTTTGTGATCATCTATTTTAGGCTCTTACAGCTTCACATTCACTAAAAAACCAATAGTTTTATGATTTTGTTATGTCTATAGATAGCTTTATCTATAAAATTACTGGGCACAGGATGAAATGGCTCCAAGCTAAATGCCACCAGCAAGCAGATATAATGACTGAATGACTTGCCTAGAACTGATAAGGTTGATGAAAATGAGGCCAAGATTCTAATTTAATATTTCTCAAAACCTAAGTTATTCGACTATCTCCCACTGGTTTCTCAGTTTATAACTGTCAATACAATTAAATAATATATTTTATTCTGGCTTAATTCAGAATAATAAACAAAAAAGCTTGTTAACTGATCTAGAATAATCTGAGATCTCTTCTCTCCAATTTTTTACTCAGCAGTAGAGATATATCTAAAGACTCATGAAGTTTTTAAATACACATAATCAGTGTTCAATAAATATTTATTGAATAAGGAAAAGATACTAGCAAATCCTTAAACTAGTCATAAGAAATGCAAACAACTCTTGATTTGAAAAACTGTCATCTGTCCTCTGTTGATGGCACTGGTCATCACTCTGTCTTCAGCCAGGGCAATTATTTATTAAGAATAATCTAGTATTCTGCAGCCCAAGTCGGCAAAAGAGGTATTTGGGATACAAAAGGTTGTTTCATTCAAACTCCATTCAATGGAAATTTTAAGATGCACTGCACGGTTCTCTACTTTAGGAAATTTTGTATATTGAACATAGTTTATTTATGCTTTTCTTGATTATTCAATGTCATCATCAAGATTAAACTGTAAAATGTGCCAAAGAATTAGAAGACATGGAAAGCCAGTATTCCTTTGTGCTGATCCATGGATGTATGAATTCTGGAACTTGCTTTATAAGTAATATCTGCCCATATAGTTGGAATGAATAACAGCATCCAGTTATAAGTCCTGGACAGTGTCGTGCCCTTTTGCAAAATAAATGATTTAAGAAACCCTCAAGAAATTTTCTAAGTTATTTTCTAGGATTCAGTAAATTGTGTGCCTTTGAATCACTGCATTCTGAGTCATAGTCTTAGTGCTTTCAAAAACATCCTCTTATTATAATAGGTTCCACTTCAATTTTCTTCTATCAACTTACTCTTTAAAGGATTTATTTGAGCTTCTTAGAGAAACTCTGCCATCTTGTGGTCTTTTTAGGTGATTATCACTAAAGCCTCATTAATCAAGTTGTGCTCGCACAACTGCAGCCACAAATCTTTACCTGTTTACTTTGTCTGAGTCCACGATGGTTTCAGAGTACTTTTAAGAGTATTAGGGTTCCTGGTACTAGGCACTTGAAGTTTTGCTGTATATATGTTTCCAAGTAATAACTGATTAAAACTGATCTAGTTCAATTTTAGATTTCTGTGTTTTCTTTCATTGCCAGGCAAAGTAACAGTTTTCACTTGTGGAATATACTGACCTAGTTCAATATTATATGTGCTCATTACAAGGAAGCATCCTGTTGTTTACTTATGCACGAAAATGTCGCCTGCTGGGCCCAATACCTTATACTTTTGCAATAGGTGACTGAATTAGAGCTAATTTTTGGCTACATACATTTTGGCTACATACATTTGAATGAGAGAATTAAATGCAGAATAAATGAGAAGAACATTCCAACCAGTGGTCAGATGGATTTAAGGAATGGAGCCAGGCCAAGGCATCCACGGGTCAGAGGTGGAGCCTCCCCTCCCCAGGGAGGCCAGCATGCCCTCTGGGATCTGAACTACCGCAGGTCAGGTTAAATCCCGCCCAAGGGCACCACCCATCCAGCCCAGCGTTGCAGTCTCATTCAGAGCTGGGATGGCCCCAAAGGACAGAGAGCCTTTTGAATTTAAATGCCATCTGCATCACAGGATATACCCTGAGGAGTTTGGAGATCCTTAAACCCCTTTCAAACACAGATTAGAATCCTCAAAATATCCTCCCTGTGTGGGAGTAGCTCAGAAAGCCTTCTCCAGTGATCACCAAGGGCTCACTTCCCCTTCTCTGTTCTACCCTCTCAACACCTCCAACAAGACACAGATCTGCAGCCTCTTGTAGGCTCGAGGGGAGGTAACTTGTGGATGGGCACCATCTCACTGTAATATGGTTCCAGATATTTTTACAAACAACAAAAAATCCAAAAACAGTAAGAGGAGAGACACCACCATCTAAAACATAGGGGGATGTTTTAGAGTTTTAAAATTCACTCTGGTTATTCTCCAGTCTAAACATTCATGGCCTTTAATTCTCATCATGAGATATTTATAAAGCATTAAATCTTCTCCAACACAGTGTCCTCCCAAGATTGTAGCACACCTTATTGTAACAAAAATTTGCCAAATGCCTGCATCTTTTCATAACAACAGTAACACTGAGGAGAGGTATTAACTTACATCCTATATTAGCTCAGTAAGCAGCACAAATTCAACAAATAAAGTAATGCTTAAATACATTCAAATGCTAAACCTAGTTAACAAAAGTACACATTGTACAACTGTCATAAAACCCTATTTCAATCCTATCAACCGTGGTTAAAAAAATAAGTGAAAAAAGATAAAGTATTCCTTGTTGTCTAATCAGCGGAAAAAGTTAAATAATGATGACAACAATGATTAATGAATATAAGTAACCAAAAACAGTTCTCAAGTACATGATAGGTACCAGGTTCTATGCTAAGCACAGAACAACTGTCTATGGCAGGGAAAACAAATGGGTTGGGAAACATACAGCAGGTGGAAGAGCAACCCATCCACGGGACACTGTTGCTGAGAAAAGACTGACTCCTATCTGTCTATGCATCCACAAAAATCTCAGTATGGTAAAAGAGACTGTGGATTGGCCATCAACAATCTTGCCTCACTAGCATTAGCCCCTCCGCGTCTTTCTTTCTTCCCTGTTTTTACCTTCTTCCCCAGTCTTTACACTCTTTTAGTTCCAGTGCTGTGTTTCTTCTGTTCACTGTTAATACAGTTGAACTACAGTTTTATATTATCTAGACTTGAGTTAAAAACAGATTATGTTCCCCACAATTACATACTCAACATTGATGTGAGGATCTTGGGCACAGGAGAAGAACCAGCTAAATAAGCTAACTGAGCAGCCAGGTGGTCAGCTAGGAGAACGGGCTTGGTAGTATCAGTAGTTCTATAAGGACAACAAGGCAAACTATAGCTAGAGGTTGCAGTGGGAATCAGAGACTGATGCATAGCCAAGGATTGGGTCACACCAGGCCAGTGATCATACCCTCTGAATAAGAGGACAAGGGCTGAATTCTGAAAACACAGGTGGTGAGAGCCCTTCCCAGAGATTTGATGAAAGGCTGGGGACTTGTTTCTAAGAATAAAAGAAATTACAAGAGTTTGTCAAGAGGCTTGAGGAAACCAGATGCCAATACAGAGAGTAATACCAGATATCTATTATAGATATTTAAGGTAATGTGTACACATATGAGGAGACTAACATAACCTACAAACCTACCATCTATATTCTTTTAGTCATGTACATCCCCACCCTGCCCCCCACCACACATACACATACAATCTACAATCAGGGCAAATGTATTAGTGACCCCAATAAATATAAATGGACTAAATTTATCAGTGAAAAGAATTACTTCTTGCTATATGCTTTTTAAAAGATTCACTTAAAACATAACAACAAAAAGGTTGAAAGTAGAAAAAAATATCCCAGGTATGCACCAACCAGAAAGAAAAAATATGGTATTAATATTAGACAAAATGACCTAATAGAATGTAAAATACAATTGCTGTGTGTCAAATTCTACAGTTTATCTTATAAAATTGTATTTTTTGTTCTTTTTAAAAATATCTGGAAAGTCTAAATATACGTATATATAAAATATATAAATATCATATATACTTTACTTCTCAATCCTAATAAGAACATCTTAATTGGTTATTCAGAGATGGATCATATTCTATTCTCCAAATGGCCTTTTCTCTGAAGTCCAATGCATCCACACAGAATCCATCCATGCTGCCCAAGGCTGTGCACTGTGCCTACAAAGATAAAACATCAACTCCTGGCCTCGATGTGCTCCAAATGCCACACATTGTAATCATTTGCATGACATGATGAAAAACTGCAACTCCTTGTTTATCAGCCAAACTATAAGAGGTCTGAGCAATCATTTATTTTCCCTGGTACTATCTTTGAAAATAAAACTACTCTTTAACAATGTGTGAAGGTCACAATCAGCTTCCATCTAAGCTCTTCTTAACCCTCAGAACAAATTCATCTCTTGACCTGCAGTTATAATAGATTCTGTACTAAGATCTTGATGATGATTCCTCACACTTATTAAATTATCCTCTTGGATTAGACATTATATGGCTATAAGGTTTTCAGACAGCTATCAGAATATATCACTCCATCAGCCTTTAGCGTCAAAATACTGCAATAGGCTGAATCCCTTACTCTCAGTTCCTGGTGTGCAATTCATAATTCTCAACCTTTGAATAAACTTCTTGCCAATATTATGAAAATATCAGAAGAAAACCATATGAAACTCAAACTATCTGAAAAGGGAAAAATGCTAGTTATTGTTTAATATGATATACAAATGTCAAAAAAAACAGTTAACAAATCTTAACCAAAAAAGACTGACTCTAAGTCACCAATTTGCTCTCTGTTTTAAAAAACAAACAAAAAAACCCTAAAGTAGGTATCTCACAAGGCAGGAAACATAATACAACTAAGAAACTGGGACACAAAAATTTGTTCTTAAATTTCCCTAAACATACAGTAATATGCATGAAAAACAGAGAGCCTTCATGAGCTCCCTGATACTAAGTTCCAAATATGATGCATGACCTATAATCATAGCTTAGAAAAGACAAATATAGGGAGGGACTCACTTCTAAAGATCTTTTGAAATACTTTAAGGATATATATTTAATTCCACTGCAATTTTGTCAAATCTGGTAGGATTTATTAGTTCACCCTACATGTAAAGAGGAGCAAAAGCTTATGTGATACATTCAAGATTATGTAAGAGTTCAACATTTTAACCTAAATAAGTTCTAAGCCATTGAAAGGTCTCAGTGCAATGATACAATCACACATATCAGGGGCTCTCTTCCTTAAAGGGCCACATCATAAATATTTTAGGCTTGTGGGCCATATGAGCTCCATCACAACTACTCATCTCTACCACTGTAGTGTGAAAGCAGTCACAGAATACGAGTAATAAGTGCATGTGACTGTGTTTCAACAAAACTTTATTTACCAGAAAGGGTGGCCCGGCCCGCCCACAAGTTGGCTGATCCCTGACAAATCTTTGAACTGTAGGGAGATTACAATAATGGGAAAATAAGATGAAGAGAAACCACATAAGCCCTTTCAGCTTTGTTAAAAGGATTCATTACCGATCTAAGAAAATATGACTTTGACACAGTAGTTACAGGTCTCTGTCCAATTTATGTCCTTAGAAGGCCACAGACACATTTCCACTGTGACCCCATGTAAGAGTAGTTGTGTGGCTTAAAAAGAAAACGGAAATTATAAAACCATTTATAAGTGTTTATTTTCCAATTATTTAGAAGCTACCTTCTCACTCTTAAAAAACCCCTCTGCCAATATAATAATAAAGGGCATATTTACTCACCCATATCTTGCCAGAGATGCTAAAGAGACCAGCCATTCCAGACATCCTAAAAAAATAAAGAGAAGGAGAACCACTGGTGATGTATGGTATTAAAAAAAAAACAAACACAAGATTAAAGTCACAAGGACGACTCCTCCACTTCTTGCAATACATTGCCCTCTCTCCTGGATTCACTTCCATCCTTACAGAGCTTAGACCCCATGGTCACCATATGAATTACTCTGCTGTAAATACGGTCAAGTCCCTGATCCTTTCTCCCTGAATGGTGCATGCTTGGCGAAATCCCTAACCCTGAGCAGCTGAATGTCTCTGGGGAAAAATCGCGATCTCCCCTCACAGTCACAAACCTCAGCGAACACTGAATACGGCCCAGTCCCACTGTAATCTTTTAGGCTCTTACCTGAGATGATAGCTCATATCCTTTTCTCTCCCTTCAAACTTTACACACCCTCCCCTCCCCATGCACTCTCAGCTAACAAACACTCTTTGTCTGTCACTGCGAAATCAGAAGCCATTATGTGATCTCTCTTATCTTCCCAGCAGCAAATCTGAGCCTGGTGTACAACTGCAACCACCTTCTCCTATTGCAACAGAGAAAGTCTACCTGACTGACCACAGTCCAAACCCTCCACTCGTGCCTTGGACCCCATCCCTTCTGTCTTGCTAATGACTTGGTTTTTCCTGTCACCCCATTTCCTGCATCAGCAATTTCTCCCTCTCTGCTGGATCATTTTCATCTGCATGAAAACATGTTCTACCCTCTCTCATCTTTTGAAAAGAGCATCACTGGACCTCAGGTGGCCCTCCAGCTTAGCTTCACAAACCTCTCCAAAGAGAAGCCTACGCTTGCTGCTGCTTCTTCCTCACCGTATCTTTAACCCATTCAAATCTGGCTTCCATCCTCACTACTGCACTATCACTCCTCGTCAAGGCCACAATGACATTGCATTGCTTCACTCAATGTCTTTGTCTCAGACTTGATCTCTCTTAACCCCTTGGTAACATGGGACACGACTGACTACTATTCCCTCCTTCTTGAGCACTTTTTACTTGGCTTCTAGGAAACTGTGTACCCTTGCCTGTCCTCCTGCCTCACTGGTACTCATTTTCAATTTCCTTTTGCTGACTCCTTCCCTATCCAACTTCTTAACTTTGGAGTGTCCTGTGGCTCAGGCCCAAGCACTTTTCTTTTTCTCTCTCTCTAGGTGATCCCCTTCCTTCTAAAACTTAGAATACCATCTATATGCCTTGTATTTGTGTTCCTGAATTCTCCATGGAGACCCAGCTCCATGCATCCAACTTGACAGCTCTACAAAGAAGTCTGCATCTCAAACTTTACATGTCCAACACTGAACCCTTGATTTTCTCTTGCTCAAATCAGTAACTGGTACCAAGACCATCAAGTTCTCAAACCAGAAACCAAGGAGTTGTGTGAGTGTGTGTGTGTGTGTGTGTGTGTGTGTGTGTGTGTATGAATCTTCCCTCTCCTTCACCTGAGCAAAGTCTATCTTTAAGACATATTTTATTTTATTTTTAATAGTAAAACAATTATTAAAACATTTTACAACTACATTTACATCATATACAAATCTAAATTTCATTTAAAAGTATCAACTGATAGTGGTGTTGGATTCACATTAGCAATCACTACAAGATCAAAGAGAGTGCTTTCCTTTGCTTTATTACACAGTTATTTTTATTGAGTTAACTACTCAAGTTTCAGACTGCTTTATTTTTTTTCTCCAGGTATGCTCCTTTCTTTAGGGCTCCTAAAGCTTCAAACAATTGTTCCTTCCTATCTTTAAACTCAGTCCTGTCTCAGTTTAATTCAACATCTATTAGCAGACATTGATTTCAATCTTATTCTTCTTAGCTATTATTATGACATACAGGGAAACAAAAGAGGAATCAAAGAAGCTTAACATTTACCAAGTGTTTTTTATTTATTAGGGGCCATGATTAGCACTGAATCTCATGAGGTCTTCAGGGAAGAGCTGGGAAAGTGACAACTATGATCTCATCTTCCATTTAGAGACTAAAAAGCCTGCTGTAAGTGGGCTCTGAGTGATGCTAAGTTTAATCACTTGGTTAACCAGTGATTGAGACAGACCTCTCCAGTGGAAATGCAGTTTTCCCTTGGTAATGGGTAGGTCATTTGTGGGGTGATACGTTGGCACCATACGAATACCCATTACCCCACAATCTTCTGCCCAAGAGTTTTACAAGTACTGATGACAATGGCCCTGGTCGGCCATCATGCTATTTTCATTCATCCACTCCACACGATTCCTATAACATTTAATAAACTGTAATATTACACTTATATTCGGTATTCGGAAGGCATCTGAAGTTGTATGGCACTTAATTTAAAAGGCTTTAAAGGCCTGTTCAGCAGTCACTTGTTAACAGCAGAACTATAATTTTATTAGCACCAGCTTCCAAGTCTGTAGTGGTTCCCAACTTTGGCTGCTCCTCAGGAACACGAGGCTGCCCCACCAGTACCAGTGTAATCAGAGTCTCTAGGATGGCAGCCGGTGTCAGTAGTCCTCAAAAGTCCACAGGTGATTCCCCTGGACAAGCAAGGATGCGAACCACTGCTCTCAATCATAGTAATGGCATTTCTTACCACTTCAAATTCAGAAAGGTAGAGTTTTGGCAAATCAATAAGCTGACTTTACAGTTCTCTGAAAGTGTGAAGAAAGTGCAACACTGTCAGTTTTCGCTAGAAAACTAGTGCTCTTGAAACTCGTAATTCCTTAAGAAGAATTCAACATCACAGATATTAAGCCACACTGCATGATTTTTGGGAAATCGAGTCCAGAATAACGCACGTTTTCTGCCCAGTTCTCAAAGAGATCACACTAATATTGTATAAGTGATTAAGAAGGGCCCAGACCTGGAATCCACGACAAAGAAATGAAGCTGATAATTTGGTGGAGGGAGCAGAGACGGCAGCAGCCTAATTTTGCCTACGGGGTCCAAAAGTGGCCTTAAGTAAGTTTCCCTCAGAGAAGAAATTGACATCATCATGAAATACTAACGATACTCAGATATTTCAAAGCTATCCCCTAAGCCATTTTTTTCAACCAGAAATTTACTGCATTTCCCAAACTACACAAAAGTAAAAGTTTCAAATAAGAGCCCAACCATCAGTCATGTCCATCTTTCTGGCAAAAGTCACACAAAAGGATAATGGAGAGAACATCTTTACAACAGTTACACGCTTCAAAACCACAAGCACCCAACCCAAGGGTATGTTAGCTAGAATTATGTAAGATTCACCTTTTAATCGTGTCCTGTGTCCTGCCAGGTCCAGTAAGGAGGGCTCTCACCCAGCTGGCAGGCCAGGTGTGACAGCCAAGCTCCTCCTTCCCCCACCCCCACCCCTGGCCCCCAGCCTACTGATGAATGTCCCTGAGGCTGAGCGGTGAGAGGTGGGGGCAGACAAGTGGCCCAGGCAGGCAGCAGGAGGAAAGTCTTGTTTGTATGTTATAACAATGGCAGTGACGCTCACGACAACGGGTCTGCTCAAGCTCAAACCGTGTCAACAATGCGGATACAGAGCCTCAGCAAGACTGAAGACGTGAGAATCTATTTGTTGGCCCTGAGTGGGCAGCAGCCGGAAAGTGAAAGTGCCACTGGATCCCTCTCCCTCTCCTCTGCATTACATCTCCCATCTTAGCTGGTCCATCACAAGGAGGGAGGCTGGGTCAAAGGGTGGCCCAGAGTGGCAGGGATGCCAGGAGGGCACAGAAGGAGCTCTGGGGTGAGGAGTGAAAAGAGAGAAAAGCCTCACAGGCACTCCAGCCACCAGCTGTCAGAGGTTCTCCAGGCCAGGCCAAACTACAAGTAGGGAAGCCCCGAGCAAGGGGAGCTGAGACCCGAACACGGTCAAAGTGAGGACTGCAAACACTTAATCCCTCTGTCAGTCAAAGAAAAGCTGCTGTGTCTGCAGCCCCCATCACGAAGGAGGCCCAGCACATTACTGGATTCTGGGTACTGGAGAAAAATGCACGCCTCATTAAAGAGGTCTTGCCAATCACAAGGAAACAGAGTATCCACGGGTGCAGTTGCCTGGTCCTGGTATCTCAGTTTGGCATGAAGGGGTGGCAGCTGCTCTTTGGGGGGAAATCTCTCTCACCTCACCAACAGGGTCTCCATTTAGAGGCTCCCCTGAGTGCCTGAGGGAGCTCTCCTAAATGCCACCAGTGATGTGCACCACAGCACCACCACTGCTCAACCTCAGCACCCGCTCTGCACGGCCACCAGTGGTGGCCCCGCTCAGCAGGCAAAACACAAGGCCATTCTCACTGCAATAGGATGAGGCCAACCTGCAATACTGACCTCAACCATGTCCCTCAGGAGGAAGTTAGAATCTTATTTCAGTCTATTATCTATTATAACCCACCCAAAGCAGCTTAGAGCAACCTGCTAATTTTTGTCATCACCAATAATCACAGGGGAAGAAAGGCCACCCCCACCCCGCTAGAGAGGCCACTCCCACTACCTGCAGCCCAAAGGGGCACAAGGCACTTCAGTAAGGTTTTGCAGCCCCCATTCCACTGGTCTGGGTGGGGTCAGATGGGTATAATAATAGGGTAGTGTATTTATGATTTTTAAAAAGAGTTCTTACCTTTAACATACACATACAAAGATATAATAAAATGACACATTTGGTATCTGTTTCAAAACAATTGATTAAAAAAAGCTATAATTTGATGATCATTATAGGTGGGTAAAGGGTACATGGGGGTTATTGTACTATTTTCTGTACTTTTATGTATGTTTGAAAGTTTCCGTAATAAAAAGTGAAAAAAAAATTGAGTTCTTGTACAAAAATATAGAACAAAGTGGCTCATACCATTATGATTTCTGTATGATTCATACATATTACAAGCAAAATAACATGTTACCTTAAAATACTACCAGAATATAAGGAAAAAATGCAAATGGATGAATTCCTAAAAATGCCACACATCCACTGGTAGCTACAATTTCCAAATTCAATACATCATTCTCAAGATAAGTTAAAAGATAAATATTTTAAAAGGAAGGTCTGAAAAACATACATTTTTCAAAGGATCACCTGCAAGTTTAAGAATTAATTCCAAGTTTTCTACATTCTCAGAACCCATAAAGTCTCAAAAATCCTGTGCATCAGTCCCTTTTCCAGCCCACTTTCCAACCTTCTGGAATATGAAACCCGTACACCATCCAGTGACACCTCCAATTAACAGCTGGGTTGCTATGCTATATTTCTCGGCTGAAGGCCCAGATTCCTACCCAAACACCTTGCGCCACCATGGCTGCTTTTTAGCAAGGTCTGCAAGGTCCAGTGACTCAAAATTTCCCTCAAAGTCTCCTGAACTGGCTGCGGCCATTTTGGCAAGCTTGTCTCACGGTGACCCCTGCAGGGGCTCGGCGCGGTGGGACGTGGAGTGGCAGGCGTGGTGCCTCCGCATGAGATGGCTTCCAGCACGTGGGGCAGATGTTTAAAACATATTTTAGATCCACCCATTCTCTCCATCCCCACTGCCACCACCCTGATCGGCACTGCCACCATCCCTGGGCTAGACTCTGAGACAGCCTTCTACCTGTCTCACCTCTCCACGTGGCCTTCTCCACGTGGCCTTCTCCACTCTCTGCTCGCCGCGTGTGCTGCTAACATCCCAGCTCCTCACTGGCCACAGGCCTGCATGATCTGCTTCCTGCCCTCCTCGCTTTCTCAGTGTACACTACTCTCCCTCCCTTTCACCGGCCACCCTTCTGCTCCTCAACACACCAAGCTCTTTCCGATTTGGGGCCTGTGTGGATGCTATACCCGTTCCTGGGAACGTGCCTCCCCTGCTTGTCACCTGGCTGGGCCATGCTGTCTTTAGATCTCACTTGCAGTCCTCCCCTCAGAGTGACCTCTCCTAGACCCCATCTAATGCAGGGCCACGCTCCCACAGTTAGACCCTGACTTAGTAAAGGTTTGTTTTTTGTTTTTTTTCTGAACAGTCCTTATCTAGACTATGATTCTTTACATCCCTAGTTTTTTTCTTAATCTGTCTTACTTTAAGTCACCCGAGGAGAGCAGAGGGGTCATATCTGTCTCGCTCACTGCTGAACATCTAGCACCTGGAACAGTACCTGCATAAAATCAGTGCTCACATACTTGCAGAATGAAATGCCAGAGGTGAGCTGCTTTTAGAATAAGCCATGTACTTCCTATAAATGCTACCAGATTACTTATTCCTGAAATATGGCATGATTTGACCCTATTTCAGCAGGGATATTCCTTACACTTATATATACTAATATAAAATTAATTACAAATACGACAATTCATTCAAAATTAAAACTGTGAAAAAGTTATTATGGCTTGGCCTTATCTGTCTCACCAAGCATTATACAGTTTGCCATTATGGCCAAAAGTTACCCCAGCAGTATTCTGCTAGGCAGCCAAAGACACCGTCAGTCTTATTTTCCACACAGATACATGAGCAATTCCTTCATGAACTATAATTCAAGAAACAGTTGCTCCTCTATCTTATGAATAATTTATGAGGAAGGATGGTAAATGGTGTTCACCATATTTTGTAAAGAGAAAACAGGTGACATGGTGCAGAAGTTAGAGGAGAGGATTTCTGTAACCCACCTGAATCTGGGTACTTAATTCCCGGTATCCTAACAACCAGCTGAAACATATGTGGGTCACAAAACCAGAAACACAACATGGGCCAAGCATGGGCATGTGTAGTCTGGGTAACCAGAGTGAATATGAAGAAAAATGTAGACTGTCACGGTCTATGGGTTGTTAACTTGAGACCTTCTGTTCTATTAATAACACCTTGTCATTAAAAAACAAGTTACGTTAGAGAAGCCGGGGATTTCCAGCCGGTCAGAGGCTCAACTGATTGCCACTTCTTCTCTAAGATATAGTTCTGCAGGTCTTCGTAGATTCCTGGGCCACGGTAACGGCGGAATATCCCATCTTTTGCACTATAAATTATAAAAACAAACAGAAAATAAATCCATTAAAATATCAAGTATTACAGACAATGAAAATCAAAATAACTATTGGTTTTACATGTGAACTCCACTCTGAATTTTAACTTGGCTCAAATGAAGAAAAAGAAATGTTACAGTTAGGTCTAAGTCAGAAAGCATGCATAAATACTTATCTAGTACAAATGAGGAATTCCAAAACAGAAAGTATTAAATATTCTATTTTATTACTGCACAATTTGTGACTATAAGCAAAGTCCTTGGCACTGTCTAATCTGCCAAGTTACTTTTTATTATTTTTGCTACCAATTATTCCGATTTTTTCTCTTATAGCAGCAAAAGAGCAATTGTCATCAAGTTTTAAAAAATTGTATCCACATTTCCAGATCTATGTCATCCAAGTCCCTCCCCTGAAAATTAACAAAATGCCTCTTAGTCTCACATACGCCTTTGGTCTTCCCTCCCTCTCGCTTTCTTGCCAGTCAAGCTTCCTAGAGGAGGAGTCTACACTTGCTATTTTCTCCTCTTACATTACTCATTCAATACTCCTGCAGTCGTGGGTCCTGCTTCCATGACTCCATGGAAACTGCTCATATTGGAGGTCTCCAATGACTCTTGAGTGCCGTATCCATGGAGCACTTTTCTGCCATTTTTCCTGGGTGGGTCATTGGCACTGTCCACTACTGAGCCCCCCTTCCTTCCTCCCTTCCCTTGGCTTTTATGACATGAACTCTCTGGACTTCTTCCTACTACTCTGTCCATCCCTTCTCATTTCCACACTCCGTTTTCCTTTGCAGATGTCCTAATGGTGGTCAACTCAGGTTCTATCCTTGACCTGCCTCTCTTCTCATTGTATCTATTTCTCATTGTCCATATTTCTACTGTTATCTAAACCCTAGTATGTATCCCTAGCCTAGATCTTTCTTAAGAGCTTTAGATCCTGAAATCAAACTATCACCTAAACTTCCCCATTTGGAATTAGCATAAACCCTTCACATTATCTTCTCTATTCTGGCCTCTATCTTCCAAACTTCACCTTATTCTAATGGCTCCTCAAAAGCTTTCACTAGTTAAGAATGGCCCGTTGGTAAGTCATCACAGGCTCCTTCTTCCTTATGGCTAATCAATCACCAGTTCCAATGATCCCATCTCCTAAGCATCTCCGGAATCCATCCCTGTCTTTCTCCTTCCCCCCGTCACTACCTAAGCCTCTCTAGCCCCATCACCCAGGATGATCCAGCTGTACCCTATGGGCCAGCCACAGAGAACTAGTTACAGTTCTCTGAAGGTATCTCCTTTTCTCCTGGGCTTTTCCATGATACATCCTCTATCTGGAAAGGCCTTCTCTACCTTGCCTGCTTAACCTCTTCCTTCCTATCTATTAAGAATCATCCCATCTTTTACATCATCAGAAAAATCTTCTTTGACCTCCTCACCTATTTGCTACCTGAAATTAGGTTCCTTTCTCTGCAGCATCCTGAGCATCCCTCTCTTCTAATCACTATCATTCAGTGCAGACCAGTCTTTCTCCCTTCAAATGCTAAGCTGCATGTGTGACGGTTATGGAAAACAACTTAGAATACTGGTACACATCTACTGATTTCTAATCTTTGCAAAACCAGAAAATTATTTGAACTTACTGAAAAAATGCTGGGAGGGTAGTGACAAAGAAGCGGCCACTCAAACCTACAAGAAGCACAGACAAAAAAGTTACAAGTCAAACTCAGACTAAACCAAGCATCTAACTTAAGGTGCAAGAACAAGCAGCCTTGAGCTTGTTCTTACAACCACATTAGTAAAATCTTTCCCATTACTGAATCACATTTACTATTTTTTTAAAATAAATTTTTACCCATTTTTATTTACCTAATACTTTCTAGTCACTGACGTACAACTTGCTTATCTTCAATGTGTTAAACTGGAGTTTTCTGGCTTGTGTAATACTTACAATTATATGGTGGCTGAAAGGATAGGTTTTAGAGACATGCAATCTGGGTTAAACAACTAAATTCTCCATTTACTAGCTTTGTGTCCTTAGATAAATTACTTAACCTTTCTGAGTCTTGGCTACCTCATCTATAAAATGGGGATATAAAAGCCTAACTGAATGTTCTGAAGTTATATTAGATCATTGTATCAAGTGTGTAGCACATAGTAAAGGACTCAATTAATAATAGGTATTATTACATCAGTCATACATTTAAAAAATAATAAGGAATACGAAATAATAAGTTATGTATAATCTTTGCACATTTATAAAATTTGCAAGTACTGTCAAGGGATTCTATGTACATTAAATAGATTTTTTTCAATTTGTGTTGACAAACCTTTACTGAACACTAACTACATATCAATTGTTATGCCAGGTACACGTGAAGACAAGGATAAAGAAAACCCTTAGTCACTCAGCAAATATTTACTAAGCACCTTCTTTGTTCCGGGGACTGTGATAACTATTCAAGATACAGATAAACAAAAACACGTACAGTCTAGTGGAAGAGGGAAAAACTTAATCAAAATAATCGCAACTATGACTACAAACAGAGATTGATGATATTAAGGGACATGCAACAAAAACCTGAATGATATAGGAGTAATAGTATAATGCTCTTTAAATGTTTACAAATAAATAACGTTTATGTGGGCATCAAAAGTGAGTAAGCCTGGCTCTGGCAAAGAGAAGCAAAGCTGAAGGCTATCTCTGGCCAGCGTGGAAAAATGAGACGTTATTTTCACCTTTCTCATCACTTCTGCTTTTCCCATTGAAGAACAATCTGGACAAAATCAAATAGCTATTCAAATAAAGTGGCTCAAATTTTACATCTCTCCTGTCTCACTTGCAATTTGAAACACTGAAGCTTTACTTTTAATAACATGGGAAATTTGCTTATACCCATTCTATAAGTTAAACCTATATTCGGTATAATAATTTATTAATTAATGATGAGTCTTCCCAAAAAACAAGTACTATTTTTTTCTGCTATCAAACCAAGTAGACTCTAAAACATCCTTATGGCACTTAAAAGAAAAGATAGTATTCTGAAGGTAATAAAAATCAATTTACAAAAAGAAACATTTACTACATACACTTATCATTGTACATCTGGGGGGAAAAAAAAAAAGGTTGTACTGGCAGTTGCAGAAACACATGTGACCTGAGAAGTCCACTGAGGATTTAACAAGCATGTTCACCTCTAACGCTGTTTAGAAATACAGCCCAGCAGGGGAACAAGGGTATCTTTTAATAAATTTCCAACATTAAATTACTAGGGGAAAAAGCATTGGTAATCCTAAACTATTATATGCTTTAAGCTTAAAATAATTATTGCAAACAGTTTCATCTCATTTCTCTCCTAGCTAGAGATTCTTATGACCATTCAAAAATTTCACCTAAGGAGTTACAGTATTAAGGAATTATGCTTTGTTTATATGGCCTTTTAAAGTAGAATGAACAAATAGCATCCCATCACTACCTCAAGTTTCTATTTAGATTTTATTTTTATCAGAATAAATAGGATTTCTAATAAATGTTAGGTATCACTGAAAGCAGTATTTTTAACTTGTTCTTTAAAATCCTTCATGTGATCTTGGTCATCATTGGCCATGGCAATAAATTAAAAAAAAAAATAAATCTTAAAAGTAGTTCATAAAACATTAAATTATACAAAATCTTAAAAGTAGTTCATAAAACGAAAAGACACCCCTCAGAATGGGAGAAAATATTTGCAAACGAATCAACAAAGGATTAATCTCCAAAATATATAAGCAGCAAAAATAGGATTACCATATGACCCAGCAATCCCACTACTGGGCATATACCCAGAGAAAACCATAATTCAAAAAGACACATGTACCCCAGTGTTCACTGCAGCACTATTTACAATAGCCAGGTCATGGAAGCAACCTAAATGCCCATCGACAGATGAATGGACAAAGAAGATGTGGTACATATATGCAATGGAATATTACTCAGCCATAAAAAGGAACGAAATTGGGTCATTTGTAGAGACATGGATGGACCTAGAGACTGTCAAACAGAGAGAAGTAAGTCAGAAAGAAAAAATATCGTATATTAACGCATATATGTGGAATCTAGAAAAATGGTACAGATGAACCATTTGCAAGGCAGAAATAGAGACAAAGATGTAGAGAACAAATGTATAGACACCAAAAAGGGAAACTGGGGGGCAAGGGTGATGGTGGGATGTATTGGGAGATCAGGATTGACATATATACACTAATATGTATAAAATAGATAACTAATAAAAACCTGCTGTATAAAAAAAAGTAGTTCATAAAACACATTAAATTATACAATATGAATTTCCAGATTCATGAGCCAGCTTACCTGAGGTTAAACTCCACTTCTGCCACTTATTAGTTTTTAATATGAGACAGTTAATTTAAACTCTCTGGGCTTTAGTTTTCTTATTATAAATGGGCATCACCATTTCTATCTTGCAGTATTGTAGTATTAAGTGATTTTATATGTATATAGCACATAGAAAACAGGGTCTGACATATAAGTACTAAATAAATGCTATTAATTTCTTTATTTAAATCTCTGATTCAAAGTTAGAATAAAATAAGAGGATGTAACAAACACTAGTTTAGTCTTAAGTGCTTTGGAAATTGTGCCTTATTTTGGATAACATAACTTAAAATTTCATAAATAAATGCACCCATGAAAATCAATGCAAAATAAAACAGAAACACAGTGATGGATGGTCTCTTGAGATTTCTGCATCTTTCGCATTCAGGCTAGACGGTACAACAGCACACTAGTTCCCCAAATGGCTATATTAAAGGGTATAAGAAATGTATAGTTTTTGATATGAATGTCTTCTAACTTTTAATACTGATACTATGAAATGTTAAGGGAGACTTCCATCACCTGAAAAGTTAAACCATGACCACCTTGGAACAGAGAAGCACCATGTGAGGTTGTGGCTTTACTATTTAAAAACAAGTATGGATCTTAAAGAATTATAACAGGGCAGCAGCTCATTTCAAGGTTTGCATAATGGTTCACTGACACAAACTTCAGAAAGTATGGAAGAAACAAGCACACCTCAAATACTTAAAGAGACAAAGTTTGACTGCAAGGTTTCCCAAAATTTCTATGGTACTTTTTATACTTTAAGGGTAACTTCCACTTTAAAATGAAGACTGCACTGCAGCATAAAATGGCATTAATCCAAAATGCAAAAAAAAATTTAATTTCTTATTAGCAAGCTTATCTTAAACACATATAGCAAAAGAAAAAGAAGAAGTAAAGATTAGAGAAATAAAATTTATGGCAGGGAACTAATTTCATAGGCACAAGCACAACAGAAATTATTTAAATTTAATATTAAGAAAATGGGGACAGCTACTAGCTTCTGTTCTATCATTTATTAGCTGTGTTATTTTAGGCATGTTACTTAACCTCTCTGAGCCTCAGTTCTATGAGTAATAATACATAAATAGTTTGTTTTTCCTAGGATTGTAATGAAGCTAAAATGTAAGTGCTTAACACAATTACAGGCTGAAATAAATGCTTACTAAATGTTAGTTATTATTTTTTTATTAATTTTTATTGGAGTATGGTTGCTTTACAATGTTGTGTTAGCCTACACTGCAGAACAAAATGAATCAGCCGTACACATACAGATATCCCCTCCCTTTCATACTTTCTTCCCATTTATGTTACCACTGTGCATTAGGCAGAGTTCCCTGTGCTTTACAGTATGTTCCCAGCAGTTGTCTATTTTATACATAGTATCAATAATGCATATGTGTCAATCCCAGTCTCCCAATTCCTCCCTCCCCACCCCTTTCCCCCTTGGTATCCATACATTTGTTCTCTACGTCTGTGTGTCTATTTCTGCCTTGCAAATGAGATCATCTATACCATTTTTCTAGATTCCACATACATGAGTTACTATACAATACTTGCTTTTCTCTTTCTGACTTACTTCACTCTGTATAACACTCTCTAGGTGCATCCACGTCTCTACAAATGACCCAATTGCATTCCTTTTTATGGCTGAGTAATATTCCACAATCTTAGTTATTATCACCAAAGAGAGAAGTAGAAGGAAAACAATTTTTTAAAAAAAGTAAAACTAATCTTACCTTTGAAATTGAAATAAAGTTGTCAGTATAATAGAATACAAAAGACTAAGTTTTACAATTATAAAATTAAAATATCAACACTAACTAAAGTACAGTAAACTAAATTGTCTTCTATAATAAATTAGTGGCTTTAAAGACAACACTTATTCTTGGCCATGGTAAGGGTCTGGTTTACCTCTCATCTAGTGCAACAGCCATGGGTGTTCTCTGAGCAGCTGCTCTTTTCCTGTCCTGGACAACTAAGCTCATCCGCACGGAACAGAAGGTTCAAGTATATACTCATTAAATTTAATTTTCCAAAGTCAACTCAACTGAAACATCATCTGGCCTATGCAGTATTAAACAGGCAATATAATGCCATCTAATCTAAGGCCTGTGCGCTCCTTGACTTCTACATCTCAGCTGTAAAAATGCAGTGTTTTTATAATCCTGAAATCTTATTTTCTATTTCAAATACCTAAAAAATCTGTTATTAGATATACCAATGGAAGAGTTACAGGCATAACTAAAGAGTATGCATTAACACCTCAAAGATTCTTGCTTTCCCTTCTTTTTAAAAAAGAAATGAAATTATCCCTAACTAGCACTCCTGTGCACAGCAGCCCTGATGAAAGATACAGTAATGCAGATCTGTACCCAAATATCAATCTGTATACAGAGATATCTAGTAAAGAGCTCAGCCATGGGGAAAATAATATCATTTCGATGGTTTCCCACTCATCCAGGAGGTAAGATTTTGTAAAAATGAAGTAAATACTTAAATAGCTTCCAAGAATAGGGACAAGCTGCCCCAGAAGTTTGCCACATAAGGCATGTTCTCTTCATTCAGCTTTCAGGACCCCATACTTCTCCATCTCCTTCCTGCTTCACTGGCTTCTCCTTTTCTGCTGCTGGAACTTCTTTTCTTCTAAATGTTGGAATGCCCCAGTTCTCAATCCTCAGAACACTTCTCTGCACACACTCCCTAGGTAATCTCAATTCGTCCCTTTGCTTCAAATACCATCTACACTGATGATCCTTAAATGCCTATCTCTAGCTCACCTCTATTTGGATTTCTATCAAACATCTCGAACTTAAACCCTGTCCCAAACCTGATCTTCCTTCAGTCTCCTCCATCTTCTTTCCTTTCACCAAGTGCTACAACCAATCTATCGGGAAATCCTTTTGGATATTCCACTCAAATGCCGTATCTCCAATCCAGCGACTTAACCACTGCTGCTACTAGTCCAAGCCACCATCCTCTCCACTCTGGGCTATTGCATTAACCTCTGAACTTCTCTTCTTGCTTACACTTCCGACCTCCCACAGACAATTTTTCACATAGCCAAATGAATACTTTTAAAACATGAATTAAATCATGTCACTCCCATGCTCAAAACCTTCCAGTAGCTTCCTTTCTATCATACTTGGTATAAAACCTAAACTCCTTGCCATGGCCAACAACAGCCTAAATGGTCTGGTCCCTAGCTCCTTCTCCAGCCCCATTTGTCTCAAGGACCCCACTGGCTATCATATTGTTTCTCAAATAAGCCAAGTACTCCTACCTGCACATGCTGTTTGCTCTGCCTGGAATGCTCCTCCCCTAAACCTTGTTGAAATTCATTTCCTTAATTTGTCAAGACCTACAGTCAAACAGCCCTTCCCTGGACAGCCTATTAAAATAGTGGCTCCCACCATTTTCTACATTTTTACCCTGCTTTCTTTTTCATCATAGCTCTTACTACCACCAGACATTATTTCCCATTTTTCTTTTGTGATTATTTATCCCCTTCACTAGAATGTAAGCTCAATGAGAAGCCAGGTCTTTTCTTCCTCATTCACCTGCACCATTATTTACCTGCATCATTCGTCTGTATCACAGCTATCCAGAACAGGGTCTGGTGCATGGTATCAACTCAAAAATTGGTTGCATAAACATATTATTTCTAAATGCTATTAAAATATTATTTGAAAGCATTAGGTTTGTAATTTAAAGTAAAATTATAAACATAAAATAGTATAATCTAAAGTGAAATATTCTCTAGGCCACTCAGTCATGTGTGTAGAATTTTGGCTCCTAATTTTTACTTATCAGTTACAGGTTTTCAGTTGTTATCATTTAAAAGAATTCTAGAGCCTCTAATTTAAAAAAACTAAGACTCAAAACAACCACATTTTGTTTTTTGGACTTTGTTTCTTCACTATTTTCATAGGACATCAGACCAAAGACTTTTTTTCTTCTTCTTTGAAGAGGTTTTATACTTATATAAATACTATGAGTCAATGATAAATTTGCTTTTAAAATATTTTGTCATAATCAATTTCTCTTACTTCATTATTGAAAAAGCATTTCATCCATTCACAATGGAAAAATATAAGTCTACATTTTAGGAGGAAAGACAGTATTCAGTTAGACTTTAGATCTGTGAATCCATCACAAAGCTAACTGTTTAATTAGTTTAATTCAAATCATGCTGTGAATTCATGGCAGGTATGCCAAAAGGCTGAAATGGGAATAGGCCAGCTGCATGTCTAAGAAAATCATCATAAAATGTGTCTGGTGCCCACAAATTAACAAGGCTTACACCTGATTTCATTGGACTCAAACTATTAAAAACACAAAAACAAGTTTACCACAGATATGTCATTGCAAAGATTTGACCTCCAAGCAGGAAAACTAATTATAATAGCCCAAATCATGAACTAATAACTATAATTGTCCATCTCTAAATAGCAGATAGGCAGAAGTGGTTTTGTTTTAAATGCTTAAAAAGGTGGAGGCTTGAGGACTCATGGCTTGTAGCAGAAATCTCTCTCCATGGGTTTTTCAACACATAGATCTTAACGGACACCATTCATTTTGTTGTCCCAGTAACTGGTAATTCATTATTTTGTGTTTATTGAACTCACAGTTATTACAGAGAAGGAATAGCTACATTTCCACACCTACCATCTTTTTCCTCCTTGTGAAAGGATGCAATAAGTAGAAATTAAATGTAGATAGGAAAACAATTACATATAAAGTTTTAAAATAGTCAAATTTGAGATTTAAATCATAAAAACCCAACTTTTCTCAATTTATATATAATACACAAAGTTATTTTTAACCTATAAATACAAACTTATTGTGTGTATCTTTTCAGAATTAAAGTCTCCTTTATCTCCCTCTTTTGAAAAATTATATCATTAACAACTAATACATGTAGATGGTGACAGCATTAGAAATTTACCATTCTGGAGCTCTTAATAAAATATTTGATTCAGGTAAGATCATCACAGATATTAAAAGCCTAAAGTATCACCCCACAGACTACTTTCCAGCTACAAAGTGGGGTCTTTTCTTTACAATTGAGATGTTTAGTGTCATCACCTTAACCAAATGCTCAAATTCAACATCACTAATAGTGACAATACATGTCTTATGATGGGATACAATATAAAGTCACATCATCACCTTTCCATAAATGTCTAATCCAAATCATGCCTTTACACTGAAGTTCAAGTTTATAGAAAATATAAGAACAAGTTAAATGTCACCATAAGGAAACATCTAGGCAAATCTTTGGCCTGTTCTCTTCAGAATATCAATGGCATAGAAAAAATGGAGGACTATTCTAGATTGACAGAGACTAAAAACACATAACAACCAAATGTAATTGGTGAACCATGATTGGATCCTGGTTTAAAAAACTATAAAAAGTCATGTGGGAAATAATTAGGGAGATTTTAATATGCTGAAGTATTGAAGAGTGAAGTCTCATGATGTCTGCAACTTATTTTCAAATGACTTAGCAAAAAAATAATAAAAATATAAATATATACACATATGTATGTGTAAATACAAACACAGACAGATGCAGATATGCTAAAATATTATCTTGATTTTAGGTGGTCAGTTCATGGGTAATCAATATTCTAGTCTTCCAACTTTTCTGCATGCTTGAAAAAATTAAAATTAAAAGCAACTAACTTTTACATTTAATGTTCAACATTTACAGTACCTGGTTCTTGAATGACATCTACCTTCCCCACACTGATCTGAAGTATTTCACCATTCTTTGCAAAAGTCTCCCATTCTGAATCAGTCTGCTGACAGGATGGACACCAAGGGGCATAACTATAAAAGAATAATAGCTAATCAATATACATACATGAAAAATATCTGTAAAACAAAATAGAGAAATAGAGTACTTAAACTGACAAAATAAATTCTTAACTAAAGGGAGACACAAAAGCAAGTTTTCCCAAAGTCATTAGACAAAGAAAAACAGAAGCACATTTCCCTCCTAGAATTTAATATGAATATTATGAATATCAATTCCCTGGGAAAAAATTAGCCAAAGTTTAAGATTTTTCACAAATTACTCTAATACTTAAAGTATTTTATTTCAATGTTATTGCTACAATCAACCCAAATTTTACCACTTTCCAGATAGTTTTTGATATTTGAGGGTGAACACTGTTTTGAAAGTGCTACTAAAGGAGAACAATTTTCACAAGGGTGCCCCTAAACTAGCCAAACCAGTTTCAAATCCATCAAAGCTACAAATCTGATGAGCAAAGACCACAAGATCTGCTAGTGGGTCCCCAAGAATGTGAGTCATTTCCGAAGATCTGTGGCAGTTCTGAACCATTTCGAGAAAGAAAGCAGAAGCTATATACAGGCTAAACCAACTCTACCTGACACTTAAGAATTAGAAGAACCTGTGTCTTCAATCAGAACTCTGCTTTTTACATTAATTTTTTTTCATTCAATAAACATGAACTGAGCACCAACCAAGAAGCTGAGGCTACAGCTGTGAACGAGACAGATGTGCCTCCTCTCCTTAGGGAGTATACAGTCCAAAGAGGTAATTACAAACCGGGTGGCAAATGTGAGTATAGAAAAGATGCTATAGAGACACTCAGACGCTGGGTGATCTCAGAAGGGCCCAAAGAGAAAGAAGCAAGGAGGAGTAACAGTCAGAGAGGGATCAAGGAATGTTCTAATCTAAGCAGAGAGAACAATATGTGTGAAGGTGCAGAGCACTGAGCATTTAAATAAAGTTGTATAAAGAGTCAGCACTCTATTTGAAGCTCCATGGTTAGCCCTAAAGAGGTAAGAGAATTATGATCAGATTCACATCTTGTAAAATGCACCCAGCAGTTCTGTGGATAATGGATCAGGGAAGAATATGATGGAAGAAAAGAGAAGAGGTGGAAGGCTGGCCCTCTCTAGCTCTATCTTTAAGAAAGACTAGTATAGCCAATTCCAAGATCATTCTAAAAGGTCATTAATCTTCCCATTATAGCTCACTGTCCAATCTCTGAGGTCCAGGAGACATGGACCAGAGAACATGCTCCAAGAACAATCTGCTGACATGACATCTTTGAATGTGGATTTTTCTATAAACACTGTACCCCTACATTTCCAAGGCAAAGTACATCCTGGTATACAATAAGTGCCCAATATATGTTTGCAGAATACATAAATGAACAAACTTTAAAGAAAATTATATTGTTCATCTGAGAAAATAGTTGTTTTCTACATATTTTCTAAATATCCAAATGGCAGATGAGACTGGGGCAAGCAGTTGGTAAACTCTAGGGAAAAAGGGAACATTTTATTATTAAGTACATTTCAATAGGCATTTCAATATATTGGATGAGAGTTCTGCCAGAGGCATTAGAGAGACCAATTACAAATTAACCATGTGTCTTTGAGCAAGTTAATAATCCCTCCATGGCTCAGCTTTCTCAACTGTAAAATGGGATAATAACAGTAGCTACCTTAGAAGGTTACTGAGAGATTAGACGACACATGTAAAGCAGGCACATATTAAGAAAATCATTAATGTAAATGACATTTGTAATACACGTCTGGTTTCAGAGACATTTTTATGATGCGTTAGCTCATCTGAACCTTATGGCCTCACTGTTGTAAGGCAACAAGGCAGATTCAGAGAGACTTGCTGACGGTCACCTCAGACCACACAGAGCAGGAACACAGATGGAGGTATTTGTGTGATAAAAACGTCCAAGGAAAATAAGTTCCAACAGAGAAAGAGACAGAGAAACAGACAGTAGGAATAAGAAAGACATTACCAAGAAAAAGGAAGAAATTTTGAGGTACAGTTTAATGAACTTCAGATCCTCTTTGCTTTGTTTCCCTAGAACTGTTTCTGCATACAACTGTTTCTGCATACAACACATTTGCGATATCAGTAATGATTAAATCATGCAAATTTCATCATTTAAAAAAATCCTAGTCCCTAGTCTCTAGACAGACTATTATATAAATCGGGATTCTGGTGAAATTGACCCTCAAAAAATACAAATGCCACTGAGGTAATTTTACATACTCCATTTTCTTTGTAGCTGTTACCCACTGGTCTGTGGCACTGTTAATGCCATTATTTCTAAGATTTAATCAGAGTTTATTGTGTTGGAATGTACCAAGGTCATCCATTAACCTAGTGTGTTCTTTTGGTGATGGAGATAAACCAGCCCTGAGTCTCAGAAGTGGGAACTGGTCCATTGTTGTTGCAACTTTTTAAACTATTAGTATTCTTTTGTATCTAAAAGATAGTCATTTAGAATCTACTATGACACCTGCTAGAGAAATTTCACTAGAATGAACTCTCCATGAAGGCAGTGACTGGTGCATTGCTTGTACCTAGAACAGAGCCTGGCACATTCTAGGTCACAGTAAATATTTATTACATCAATGAACAAAGGGGAGGTGATAGTGATTATCCTTAGTACCTAAGAAAATATATACAGCTGTTTCCTTCAGTGATATACTAGCTCTTTATTAAAGAACAATTAAAGACTATTATTCATTCATTCACTGAGTCAAAAAGTATTTATTGAACACCTAGAACTTGACAGTTATTAAGGTTCTGTAGCTAAACAGGAGGAGGAAAAACTTTGTTCCTCTACTTAAAAGCTTATCATCTAGAGGAGGAGTAAGACAAAAACCAAGTACAAAAACATATAAATTAATTTATAAGTTGTGATAGATACATGCTAGATACAAACAAGAAAGAATTTTCCTGGGTGGCTGGGGTACAGAGAAGGCAGGGCACCTGTATGAATGGTAAGGAGTGGCAGGAATGAACTCAAAGCGATGTTCTTCGCTTGCAGAAATTACAGATATGCTAAGTCATGGGTGGACCTCTGAATCCCAAAGGGAAAAGGCCTCCCCTTATATGAGTCAGGGTGCAGGCCGGCTGAAAGCATAAGCATGAGTCAGCCAGGCTCTGTGCCTTCCTCCAGGCTCCTCCACTATACAACTACTCTCCTCAGCTTGCACTGGGGATTGCAAAGATCAGGCCAGCATTCTAGTTCTGGTCTTGCCCACCACTTACTAAGGATATGGCTTAAAGCTTTAACCTTCCAAGTTTTCCTCTCCTTTAGTTAATGAGTATGAGAATAATAATTCTGCACCAGATTTCTGGGATGCTCAAATTCTGAAAGAGGACATTCTGAATTGCTTACACTGATGTAAGCAATGTAACTATTTACTGTGATGATGATGATGATGGAGAGAAGATGTGGATGATTACCCTTTGTGGAAACAATGTGAAATCAAATACTTCTATGTTAGCCTATAAGCTCCTCTCTTGCATGCTTTTAAATACCCATAACAGTACCTAAGGCAGTGATTTCCAATCAGAGGCATTTGGAAGTGCGTATAGGGGATGGAGGTTTAAATATTTTTGATGTCACATGACTACTAGAATGTTATGGGCAGAGGCCAGGGATGCCAAAGGTTCTGCAATGTGTGAGCCATCCCCACATATCAAAGAACTGTCCAACTCAAAATGCTAATAGCACCCTGGTGAGAACCACTGAGGAATGCTCAAGAGAGAGGAAGCATTCAACAAACATTTGCTAAATAAACAAATGTTACCTATGCTACTTATTTCCGTCACAGCCCAGCAGACTGCCAGTCCCTTGAAATCAAGAAATGTAATTTATTCACCTTCATCTTCCCAAGTCCCCAACCCTGAACCTGACACATAACAAGAATTTAATGACTATCTCTTATACATTCAATCAACAAATCACCACTATCGATGAAACTGCAAGAAATTATAGCTATTTGATATGGGCAAGTTAAGGCAATGATGTTCTCTCCAAGTATAAGAAGGATACTAGAAAAACAACACTAAAACCAAGAGATCCTAGGGAAATAAATGAGGCTTTTCTCCATCACCAGATGACTAGTTTCAATTTTGAAACATGGTCATCCCAAGAACAAAGTAAGAAAAAGTATTGCTTTAAAAAGATTTCTATGCCTTAGAGAAAAATATTTTAGATATTTTAACCCAAAGACATAGTTTTCCTCTAGATATCAGTTTAAAGTTCGTGGGTCAAAATTAAGCTTTGTAGATATCTACTTATGTCTTTGGGGTAAAAAAGCCACCAGAACAGCATTATATTGTATATTTTTGTGTTTCAAAAGAACAAAAGTAGTATTCTCAAGCACTGATATGGGAACCAAGCAAGTGTTTAAAACAGCAAAAGGTTACAAAGCAGCTGAAGGAAGAATAGTATGAAACAATGGAAAGAGAGAAAAGAAAACATCAGAAGGCCTTTTAAAGATTAAGATAATCTTCCCTAACCCAAGAAAGGACAAACTTTTCAACAGAGGTTAAGAGGAAGAAAACACAGCAAACCAATTATAGAGACATGGCAGAAACAGGGGTAAAAAGTATAAAAGAATGTATGAAAGCAAATAAGAAGAGAAAAACTGAGTGTACAAAAAATCCACAGAATTAAAGAAAATGTTAATAGTAATGGGAGAATTTTTCAGGTTTTAAAAAGTTTCAGAATAAAAATGGTGAATTACTGCAAATATAGTTTTATGATATTTCTCCTTAACAGAGAAGTGCTTTTTTAAAAATTGAAAATTCAATTGCAAGAATACAAAAAATTGTTTGAAAGACAAAGAAAACATAACAAATTAAATTTTACATTAAGGACTTTTCATGTCTCAGAGCAGACAAACACTGCTATGTCCTTCAAAATAAATTACTGATACCAATCTAACAAGGAATTGTGTTATAGGAACTTTGTACGAATTGGGATCAAAAAGAAAAAGTCCCCAGAAGGGAAGTAGCATATAAACAAATGAACAAGTAAAGAACTGTCATTCAAAGTAATGTTAAAATTTTAATACTATCAGAAAGCCTCCTAACTTGCTTCTTTTGAGAAGTTAAATATATCATCACCTGTGGATCCCTAACAATCTCCATTTATTATGACCAGTTCATCTGAACAAAGTACTAAGATGGGAGCAAGTATTAAGACATTTTGTTTTCCTCTTACAGACACCAGAAAAAAAAAAATCTGATAACTTATTGGATGTTTGAAAGAATTCCTAGAAATTTACAGTAGGCTTATAGTGGTACTGAAGATATAAATTTTATTTTTTTAAAGTGTTGGATTTTGTCAAAGGGAGGAGGAATATCACAAATAAACAGCCACAATTTTCTTCAGGACGAGCACTTAGCTTCTGGAATTTGGAGGTAATGATTCTTTCCTTTCTAGCCGCACTTCATATCAACCTATTCTGAAGTGTACTCGATGAAAAGAGAACTTCTAAGAAGATCTCAAGTGTCTACACAGCTTACTTTCGGTTACAAGTATCATCTTGAACCAGAGCCCAAACGTAACTCCATACAATGGACACATAGCAAGCTTACAACAATTAATTACTACACCTCAGCTTGTACATTTATGAAGTAAAATCTGAACCATCAACATAGCCATAAGAGTTGTTGGCTGTTGCTTGTTTATAATCTTAACTTGGCTTACACTTACCTGAGCTTTAGTGTTCTTAGTTTCTACTTAAAAAAAGAAAAAAAAAAGAACATAGCTACTCCAAAAGGAACTATAAAGGAGTTGAGGCCATTAAACATAACAAGTCTTTCCTGCTTTGACCTTCGTCATGCACATACACAAACTCAGCTTTAATCAGAAAACTGACAGCTAGAAAACCTCCATTGTACAAGCACCTACTAAAAAAACAACTTTCTGTAGTACTAGTTGAAAAAACAATCTCTCTAAAACTCTTGCAATTATTACAAACATGACAGTCCTGTCATGCTTACTTTAAAATTTTCTCTCTTAAATAGAAAATGACCTCATCTCTATTCAAAGTAGTTAATTGGTTAATTTTAATCAGTGCTTCATGTCTACAGACCTCTTTAATAATTTCATTGATTTACTATGATACCAAAGGCATTTTACTTTCAGGTCTAAAATATCCCCTGCTTTGTGACCAAAAGGTAAATACTTGTTTGAAACAGTACTGTGCATTATGTTCTTTGAACAATGTAATCTACTAAGTGACTTACAACTTTTGGGCCTGAGCCAAACTGAGGTTTTCAGTCTACAGAATAATCTGTTTGCAATCTAAATTCAAAGAATCAAAATTTAGTCTTAAGACAAATGAAGGAAAATTTCAATTCTGTGAGAGTCTGTGTCCTCAACGTAAAATTAGTAACAGATATTAGCAATCAAGTATGTGTATCATCTGAAAACCACAGGCTAAGGAGATGTGGTCTCGGTGATTATTTCTTCAGCCATTCTCCATTTTCCTTACAAGCCCCCCCACGATGCTCTCTAGCCTATTGAGACATGTGCCCACTGCCTATTTCAAGCCGTCTTTCAAATGGTTAGCTCCTTCCTAAATTTTAAACTATAATGAATTAATCTTCCCTGCTCCTAACTCAAAACTGCATTTTCCCACCTCTCCTCAAGCCAAGGCACTATCCAATATGTACCTTCTATTGTTCAAAAGGGACAATTTATTAATATCCTTTTCTTTATGACACTAGCACAATTAAGTTATGATACCTACCCAGAAATCTCTACCTCTAAAAATTATAACAAATATCAACATTTATTTGAAATCTTGTTTTAAAACTTCAAAGGCACCCACCTTTCCGTTTATCTTTCACAAGGACATCTCCGGGTCTTCAAAATGAAGACTGAGATACTTTGTACAGACTGGTCTGCCCTTCACCATGCTGCAATTATTCATTCAACAAGTACCTTGCCTAGTCAGTGCTACGTTATTTGTTCTGTACAGAAGCGTCACTGGATGACAGCCCTTTCCCCTCTACATACACTTTTATCAAAAGCTCGAGATTTTCTTGCAGATTTCTCTCTTCCCCTTCCTCCCCTTGGTAAACCGCTCATCCACCACATCCCTAAAACACTTCCTCCCAAAATAGGGAACTAGCCAGGTAGGAGAGGATGCGCTACACCCGCAGCCCTCACGGCAGAGGGCCGGGGGCGCATGCGCAGCGTCGGGGGCCCAGCCTGGCTCTGCAGGTCGCTGGCTGGGCGGGTCCCGGCCCGAGGTCTAGCCCAGTAAGCACTGCGGTAGCGGGAGAGGGCGGCGCGGCTCCGGGAGGGCGGCAGCCGCGAGGACCGTGTGGCGAGCGGGGCGGGCGGGCACACTCACAATTTCAGCATCCACTCGCCCTCCAACACCAGCGTCCAGTTGGAGGCGGTCATGGGCCGCACCAGGCTCCGCTCCTGCGGCAGCCCGGCCTGCTCCGGGCCGGCCTCCGCCTCCGCAGTTGCCGCCGCCGCAACCCAGGCGACCAGAAGCGCCGTGAGCAGCGGGCCGCGGCGCCCGCCCTCCATATCGGGACGCGGAGCGAGGTTCCTCTGCAGCGGCTGGGGCACAGGGTACGGTCGGCTTGCGGACCGGGCCTTCCCAAGTAGTGCAAGGAAAGACCGGACCGCCCCGCCTCCGCCCTGCCGCGCCGACCAGCCCAGCTCGAGACTGGGGTGGCAGTCGCCGCCTCTTATCGGCCCGGGCCGCGGAGGCCACGCCCCCTCCCGCCTCAACTCGTTGTTGCCCGGGGCGTCGGTTGCCTTGGCAACGGCCGCCCTCCCCCTCCTGACTGCTGCGTTGAAAATAAACAGATGAGCCGTTGTTGCTTAACTTAGAACCTGCCCGGCGTGTGCCTGGGCTCCAGTAAGCGGGAGTTGGTGCGTGTGGCTTTTTCTAAAGAGAAACGTCTCCAGTAATAAAAAAAATGCATCACCTATTCAATGGTACAAAAATAACAGCAATGGACTACAAGTAAACTGTTGAATGGAAAAACAAAAGGACGTGTTGGGCATCTCTTACTGAATGGGAGAGGAAATTTTAAGTACTCTTTGCCTGTGTATAATGAAGTAGCACTGCCTAATTGGAGATAATGAAACTAGACCATGCAATTGTATTTTTTACAAAAATAATGTTAATTTCACAAAAAATCGTTTAAAACATGGGTACTAACAGATAAAATGAGTCAATAAGAATAGTGCCAGTTGCGATTAAATGGACTTCTCGCTTCTCTTGGCTACTCTTTTGTCAGATCTAAAATGAGAATGGCCTTAAATGATTTCCAAATATCTTTCCAGATACCCATTCGATGCATTTGTACTTTGAGATCACTACACCCTTAGTATGTAAGACTGAATTAAAATCAGACGTCGGGTGTGCTTTTTCAAAGTGTTGCTTTACAAGAATTCATTAGATGTGCAAAGCATAAAACTGGGTAGTGTGGTCAATATATCATGAAAAAGTGTGACTTCTGTCCTGGACAGAAATCAAATCAACAAAGACAGCTATGCAACTAAGAGTATTGCAGGGCACGTGAGACCAATCTCCAATCAGTACTTATAGGTGAAAAAGATGAATTTTGCCTGCAGAGATGATCATAACTGAAATAGGTGTTAATTATTTGTTGTTCAGTTCTGTGTGGAGCCAGCCCTTATCTGTAAGACCCAAATTTACAAACCACTGTAAACTTGGAAAGTGGCCTTGCAATAAATGTTACCAAAAGTCAGTTCTTCTATTCAGATCAGTCCTATAAACTCAGTGGGAAATATTTTATTTTGCTTTTAAAAAGAAATGACATACACAGAAATGCTATCATTCTTTTCAGTGTAGCTTTTGTATATGATATATGATTGGTAAAAAAAATTCATAAAATAGGATCTGATATTAAAGAATTAGTGTTAATTTTGTTGGGTGTGATAATGGTGTTATGATTATATGTTAGAAGCCTTTATTGGTTACAGATAGTGAAATATTTATGGGTGAAATAATATGATGTCTAGAATTCTCTTTACTCCAAAAATAAAATTTGGGGGGTGGAAGGAAAATGGATGAAACAAAAGTAGCACAACATCAATCAACGCTGAAGCTAAGTTCATTTTTGCTATTCTCTCTACTTTTGTGTAGGCTGGAAAATTTGCAAAATGAAAAGTTAGGAAAGGAGAGTATCATTGTTGAAGCTCTTCCTTCTAACACAAAATGAGTGTTCAAGGATTGCATTTCTTGGCCTTCAGACTAGGGTCACTAGGAAGGAGTATAGCAAGAATGTGTGGGCAAGTGTGTGGCGGGGTGGCACAGACTAGGCTATGGCATTGGCCTGACACTTTTTACCTATGTGACTTGGGGCTAAAACCAGTTAACACCAAGTTTTCTTTTTAAATGCAGGTAATAATAGAACCTACTGCATAAGGTGGCTATAAAGATTAAATGAAATAAATATAATGCCTAGATAATTAGGTCAGGGCTCAATCCTTTTCATGTTTAAAGCATGGAATCACAGTTTATAGAAGATTGGTACTTGGCACTGGGAGAAAGAACTTTTGTCCCTAGAGCAATTTCCAATGGTGGCACTGGGCAGCTATGGTTACACAAAAACACATGGTTCCTAGCAGGAAAATGAAGCAAGATAACAACAAATATTCCAATGGTAGAAACTTTAAAAACAAGTGAAGACCTTGATAAAATTGGCAATGTGGGACTTAATATTACTAAGATAATCAATGAGGGGTAAGGAGATTGTATTCAGATTACAAACTCCATAGTGATAGGGTATAGAAGTAATATGCACTGATTTTCCTATTGAGGATGGAGAAACTGGTATGGAAACATTAAATAAGCTACACAATGCTGTAAAATTAGTCCATAAAGTAATAATAGTACAGGAATTTAATTACACAAACAGATTTGCTAAATGCCTTACAGGAACAAGAGGTGGAGGGAGAATTATTAAATAGGACACTTCCTAGAACAGATGGTAGAAGAAACCATAAATGATTGAAATAAACTGAATTGTTCCAGGCTAGTGACTAGAAATGAATCCAAAAGGAGCCGTGATAAGCCTCTAAGAAACAGCAACCCCAGGACCACCTCCTGGGGAAAGAGAATCAACTAATTGTTTGTTCAAAACTAATAAGTGAGCTCAGGAAAAGCTGCATACAAGAGATATATACACAGATCAATCCTCTTCCTGTATACCAGTAAGAATTAATTTTAAAATGTAATATGGACAAACATCACATTCAAGAGCAACAAAAACTACCCAAAGAAAGAAAGAAACATGCAAGACATATGAAAAAAGCTAGAGGACTTTGTGGAGATGTCAATTTCCCCAAATTAATCTGTAAATCTAATGCAATAGGATTCAAAATCCAACAAGTTCTTTCATTTGGAATTCTAAAAATCTATCTTAAAAAGTTAATGCTTAAGTCTAGCCAATAGCATTTTGAAAAAGACCAATAATATAGGTCTTGCTCTCTCAGGTATTAAAGCTGCTATAAAGTTACAATAAAACAGGGACGTATTGGTATTAGAAGAAGCAAATAGAAAAATGGATCAGAGTAAAGACTCAAGAAACAAAACTATATGTATATTTATATATGTTAAAAGTGGTGTAGTTGACAGGATAAAGTAGACTTAGGTTACAGTAACAAATAACCCCCCAAATTTCACAGGCTTGACTCATAAAGTTCCTTTCTCTGTCATGCAAAATCCTCTTCGGCCTAAGAGACTCTGGGGAAGCTGAACACTAGGCAGGGTCTGCGTAATACATGCTGCTTCAGTCTTATGGCTCTGCTACCTCAACACGAGACCTTCCCCATGATCATAGCAGGGAAAGGGAAAAGTAAAAGGCCGCAAGGAACTTTTGGCTTCCTTAGGCCAGAAGTACCACAACCCAATTCAGCTCGTGGTCCACTGGCCAGAACTAATCATAAGACTGCATCACTTATAGGAAGGGTGGTCATCCATAGGAAATGAATATTGATGCATACTAATAATGTCCAAAATGGCATTTCAAATAGGTGGGAGCAATTGGACTGATGCATAGTAGTGTTAGGACAATTTCCTCCTCATTGAGAAAAAAATATCTCTACCTCAATCTATATATCAAAATAATTTTCAGATCCACTAGTGAAAAAGTGTACTATAACAAATGTTCTTGGGAAGCTTTTGGGGGAATACTTTTATAATCATCTGATAGGCAAAGCCTTCCTGAGTAACACAAGAAACACTGAAGCCATAAAAGGATTCTGGTAAATTTGCCACCCAATAAAAACAATTTTTAAGTAAAGCCAAACTGAGCAAAATGACCTGAAATACACACAACACACAAAGGTTTAAATTCAAGAAGTTCTACAAATAATTAAGAAAAAGATATACCGCTCAATAAGGAAAATAGAAAAGAAAATAAATACCCACAGAAGAAGAAATCCAAATGCCAGATGAATATGAAAAGCTGTGCCTGCGTACTGCAGATCAGAAAAAGGACATTTCATAGTTGCAAATACAGTTTATTTGATAATTCCCTGTGATTCTCCTTGGAGTCCAGTCAACTGTGATTAGGACCAGCCACCCCAATATTATAAAGTCTTCATTGGACTCTAATTACAATAGCTCCCTTTTTGTAACTACTTGCCCCCTTACTTTCTATTATATTCTGTAATCAGATTATAATCTGTAATCAGATTATATTGTCTGATTACATGATATTTGGGAACCTGGCAAGTAAGTGTCAATTTTAAAGTAGGATTAAATGGGAACTGGAAAAGAGAGAGGCACAAATTTTATTCAAAGCAATTCTGTGCTACAAATCTGGCAAATTATACATGAAGGGGAAAAACAAAACCATCAAGGAATCCAAGTATAAATATTATGTGTAATGTTTGGTAATCTCTAATAATCACCAGGCCCTGGATATTGGAGTATACCAGGAGGTTTCTTCATTTCATTCAGCAAATTTTATGGAGCATATATTGTGTGCAGGCCTTATGCTAGATTCTGTGAGATCAAGAGAGGCATGAGTCTCCATTTTTTTTTTTTTTTTTTTTTTGTGGTACGTGGGCCCCTCACTGTTGTGGCCTCTCCCGTTGCAGAGCACAGGCTCCGGACGCGCAGGCTCAGCGGCCATGGCTCACGGGCCTATCCGCTCCACGGCATGTGGGATCTTCCCAGACTGGGGCACGAACCCGTGTCCCCTGCATCGGCAGGCGGACTCGCAACCACTGCGCCACCAGGGAAGCCCCGAGTCTCCATTCTTAATGAGGAGGCATAATAAAAGTTAAATAATGTTCAGAAAACACTAAGTATTCAATGGTCTAGACCATTTCAGAATAGGAAGTTTGAGAATATGCCACAGAAGATATTGAGCTTTAGAGCTACTCTGATAGGAATAGAACAGACAAAGAAAAGAAGCAGAGAAAATTCCAGATGGAGAAGATGCCCTGATAACAAGAAAGCATAAGAACCCCCAAATGTAACTCTCAACCTTAAAAAAAAAATCTAAACCATGTTTATTATGAACAAATATCTGTTGTCTTGGCATTTGAAGTTTGGGAAATCAGGCTAACTGTATTCGTGTACTTAACACAGTCAAGATTTACTTTTATCGTAAGAGAAGAAACTGGGAAAGAACAAAGATGTCCACTGAGTTTATTGCTCTGCTCCAAGGCAATAAAACATGTTAACTAAATCATCAGTTCTTGTTACCTATACAAGAATTCATTTTACAAATCTCATTTTAGTAAATATTTCTTGATATTTGAACCAAATATTTCCCAAGGTACTTAAATCATGCATTAAAAAATTTTTCCTTTTGTCTTATTACATTTCAGTGAAGGTAAAGAACAACAATTTGCCATTTAATAAACTTAAGTTTATATTCCTAAGTATAATTTTTGTCCATATTTCAAGCTCCTCTCACTTTGTCATCATATTTGAAATCCAAAATTAGACACAGATAAGCATTAAAATATTAGATAGTACAGGCCAAGAATTGAACATTTCTCATTTTACCTAATAAAATACTTTGGGATAATCACTAGGCAGTAACTTATATGTTCCTGATAGAAGCTGAGAAAACAATATTGCTTGTTACAAGAGAAAATATGACTAAAATGTAACTAAAACAAAAGTCCATATTTCACATAAATCAGTAGTACAATTTACTATTAAAGCATAAACATAACACTTAAAAATTGTAAACATAGTAGGATAGATTCTGTGTAACACCATTTTGCCCAACTGCCAGTGACTTGCTGGTAAATGATCAACAACCCACATCCCTGAGGCTGAGAAGCCCAGATTTGTTGAGTTTGCCAATTTTTGTGTGCTAAGTACTCCCATGTGACTGATTTCAAACTACCAACTTGATGTCCACCAGCTAGAAGCATTTCTGAAAATTTGCCAGTTGGTTCTTACAAGCTGGTGCAAGATGACTCCAGCGTCCCACTGCAAACACTGATAATACTCTACTATCACTCAATACAACTGCTTACCCTTTATTGTTTTAAATACTAAAGATAAGGGTTTAAAAACTTTAAAATACTTTAAAAATATATGGATATAAGTGTGTGTATGTGTTTTGCAAATTTATGAACTTAAAATACTACCCTTGATTCAATTCCATGCTTTTGGGCACTTACAGAATTTCTTTAAAAAAATTTTTTTTAAACATAATCAAAGAACACGTATGTTTTCAAGTGAGCCCTTACATAAAGATGTACCTGGTTTTGAGTTACTGTTTGCATCTCTTGCTGCGAATGCACACACACACACACACACACACACACACACACACACACACACACACCATTGAATGTTTTCTTTGAAGTATAGTTGATTTACAATGTTTCAGGTGTACAGCAAAGTGATTCAGTTATACATACATAGATATATGTATTCTTTTTCAGATTTTTTTTCCATTATTGGTTATTACAAGATATTGAATATAGTTACCTGTGCTATACAGTAGGTCCTTGTTTATCTATTTTGTATATAATAGTGTGTATCTTTTAAACCCAAATTCCCAGTTTATCCCTCCCCCACCCTTTCCCGTTTGGTAACTGTAAGTTTGTTTCCTATGCCTGTGAATCTATTTCTGTTTTGTAAATGAGTTCATTTGTATCATCTTTTTAAGATTCCATATATAAGTGCTATCATATTATATTTGTCTTTCTCTGTCTGACTTCACTTAGTATGATAATCTCTAGGTCCATCCATGTTGCTGCATTAATCCCATACTGTTTTGATTAGTGTATCTTATAACACACCTTGATATCTGGTAGAGAAAATTGTATGCCTTTGTCTATGCTTTTCATAATTTCCTTGGATAGTCTTATTTCTCTATTTTTCCATATATATTTTAGAATCATTTGATTTGGGCCAATCCTAAAAACAAATGAACTAAAACTGCTGAGATTTTTAAAATTGTGATTATACTGGATATATAAATCAATTTACAAGAACTAACATTTTAACAATATGGAATTTTCTAATCTATCAGTAAGGTAGAGCATTAAATACATCTTATTTAATGTTTTTGGGTAAAGTTTTATGATTTTCTCCATAGAGATAACACAGTTTTTTTGTCATGTATACTACTAATTACTTTTTTTTTTTTTTTGGCGGCACCGCGTGGCAGGCGGGATCTTATTTCCCCCACCAAGGATTGAACCCGCGCCCCCTGCAGTGGAAGCCAGGAGTCCTATCCACTGGGCCACCAGAAAAGTCCCTAATTACTCTATTTTAAAGTGCTATTTTAATTGGTCTCGCTTATTTTTTCCCCTCTAAGACTTGTTTCTGGGACATATGGCTGCAAACGATTTTAAATATAGATTTAGTATACACTTAATTGTTAAACTCAGTTCTGGAAAAAAATTGTCTGAAGTTTTGTGGCAGAAAAACTTTTAAGGTGGCCTCTGGTGTACATACCCTGTAAAAGCCCCTCCTCTTGCGTGTGGGCAGGACCTGTAAATATAATGAGATATCACTCCATGATTAGGTCAAGCTATATGGCATAGGTGAAGGGATTCTGCAGATGTCATTAAATTCTCCAACCATTCGAAAGCTCTTAAAGCCCTTACTAAGGGCTTTAAGCTACTAAGGGCTAAGGGCTTAAAATTCTTAGCCCTTCCTAAGGAAGGACACTCTCCCTCTGGCCTTGGAGAAGGAGGCCCCCATATTGTGAGCTGGCTGTGGAGAGGCCTGGCCTTGAGCAGCTGAGAGCCTCAGTTCCACAACTATAAGAAACTGAATTCTATCAATTACCTGGATGAGCTTGGAAAAGGGCCCTGCTCTCCTGATGAGAACACTGGGGTCAACATGTTGATTTTAGACATGGGAGACCGTGACCAGAGAGCTCTAGTATGTCTGCCTGGGCTCGTGGCCCACAGAAACAATGAGATAATAAATATGTGTTTTTTAAGCCATTATGTTTTGGTAATTTGTCACACAAACTTGTAGACACTATCAGATTAAATAACTCCTGTTGATCCCTAGTTTGCTAAGAAATTTTTTAAAGAATAGAGGTTTTATCAAATACATTTTGTGTACTTTTCAAAAATATCATAGAGTTTCCTTCCTTCAAAAGATTCGTGTGTTGTATTATATTAACTGACATTCTTATATTAAAGCGACCTTTCATTCTGAGGGAGAGCTTTCTTATATCTTGGCCTCCTGTTCGTCTCTTCCTTCAACAGGGGCCCCTAAATTTAAAGATTCACTCAAGGATGAGAGAAAGTGAGACTGGAGGAGACAAGGCCAACTTCACAACAGCAAAAAAGGAGAAAACTGGAAAGTCACTGATAAACTGTGGGGTCTGGGGGCTTCCTGATACACATTGAGAGACCCCGCCATTTGTAAAAGCCAAGTACTAACAAGAGCAATTATATGTACATATGTGGTAATTTTCACTTATATTTGTAAGATTTTCTAAGAAAAAAATTTCCTATGTTTTGTTTCTTTTCTTCCAATGGTACATCTATCAGTTTTCTATGGAATACTAGGTGTCCAAGAAACACAATTTTCACAAAATTTACTGGTTTTTTTAAAGCATCATTTAGTATTTAAATGTCTTTCTTAATCATTTTTTTTCAAATCACCATCTTTAAGGTGACTTACATAAGTCCTTGTCGAAAGTGTACTAGATACTAAAATTGGTAGGTGTGGCATACAGCCTAGTGTCAACCATAGAAAAGAGACTCAGAAATGATCTGTGGCCTTAATTCATTAGAAGCCTTCATCACGTTTAGCCAAGTGAGTTTATATGAATAGTTTCACGTCACACGTATCACATTATAGACCCTTCACAAGCTCAGATTCGTAAATGAGCAGCTGCTGTTTTAGTAAGAAGGACACTGTGAAGTTAAGTTTCAGTTAACTTGTTATCAGAAAGTGAAGTTAACACTGGCCCTATATTGCAGATGGAAACTATTTTGCACTATTTAAAATACAAAATTTGTAATATATGTAAACACTTCCATTTGTTAAAATGGGATTTTATTCCAAAAAGGACTGATTATGAATTCATAAACAAGGCAGGAGAGAGGATGTAGAGATTGCCACGGTGTTGTGAAGTGGGTTTTTTCATATTATGATAATTCATTGAACTATACATTTGTGTTTTGTGTGTTTTTCTACATGTATGTGTTACTTTACCTAAAGTATTGGAAAATTTCATATTCTTGCAGTTTGTTTAACATAAAATAATGTTGATCATATTGGAAAAATCAATAAATTAGGTAGGTTATAAAATAGCACAAGTAGTATAATATCATATTGGAAAAATTTACAAGTATGTTCATGCACACACAAAAATCTTGAAATATATACACCAACAATTTCCCAGGGGCGAATGTAAAAGTGTTGTAGTGTGTAGCTATAACTAGTCTAGTTATAGATAATGCTATGTAGGTATATAAAGAGCTTCCTCATTTTTTTACAGCTTCAGTATTTATGTATAATTTAATCCATTTTCTGTTGATGACATTTAGTTTATTTCCAAGCTTTACCCTCCTAAACAGTGTTGCAACTAATAATCTTTTACACACAATGAATTGCCTACGTGCAAGTCTTCTATCTATAGAAGAGTTTCCTAGAAGTAGAATTGCTGACTTAAGGAAACATGCATTTGTATCTTTGACAGCCATGGCCCAATGGTCCTTCAAAGAGATTATCTCAATTTTATGCTCCCATAAGCAACGTATGAAAGTACCTGTTTCCACATCCCACAATGTATGAAAGTACTGCTGTGTCAATGCAATTTGTATCTACTCCATTTCCACCCCCACCCCCCGCAAACTTGTTTAATGCAGAAAATGTAAAAACTATACAACAAACAAATATTTTGGATGGTATTAAAAGTGATCCCCTCTCCCCCGCCCCTTTTTCTGGCTTTGATTTTTTTTTTTTAGATTTTCAAATTAACAGAAAAAAATCACGCTACAGAACAGTATGTATAATATACTACTAGGGGTATAAAAAATGTTAGAAAAATAGAAGTATGCATTTGTGTATGTGCAGAGAAGTTCTTTAGAAGTTGAAATAACACATAGATCCCCATGAATCAGAGAGATATTTCCCAGTCCTGAGCTTTATTAAATGTGGCAAGGGCCTACACAACCAAAATGCTCAGAAGAAGCACAGAGAGGTCTGTGAAGTTATGGAGCCCGTCCCCTTCCACCCCACATCAGCTAGAGCTGCACTCTCTATGTGAGGTCCACAGGATCACCTGCCACAGTGGGAGCATTTGATTAGGAAGCATCTTCATTTTATACCCAGGTATAGCCTACCTGACATTCTCCCAGGATGCCCACGTCAATCTATTTACTGTAGGTTACCCTTAGCCAGGACCCCCCCACCAGGGACCTTTTAGAAACAGTGTCTCTGCCTCCTAACAGACATCAGTAAGTCTATTTACCTAGAGGTCCAGATGCCTTTCCCTTGGGGGGCATATTCTCGGTAAAGGAACGAGTAGATCTCAGCCAGCTGATTTAGCTCCTTCCTCCCAGAAGGATACACTACAGTGTCTTAGGGAAGCTGGATAGCTGGGAATGGGGTAAGATGGAGATTTTAAACTGAATATCTTTTTTGTCCATTGAATGTATCACCTATTAAAATGATTATATAAATGCAAATAGCAAAATTAGTAAATTAGAAACATGCAGTTTATAACCAGTAGAACATGATATTTCTGAATCCTTATTTTCTGCACATTCATGGAAATGTGCTATATGCTTCTATGCTGTAGTTAAATATCACCAATTTAATTTTGGTAATGGAATATTTGGCACAGAGAAAATTGAGAGTGAGGAAGAGAGTGTAACAAGATTAAAGTCCTTTGGCTAAGAACAGTACAGATCCTTGTGTTTGGTTTTGGAGCTTTGCCTAATAACAGCCTATTTTTTTCTTCCTGAAATATATTAGTGGATTTTATGAGATTCCTGAATGAATTAATAGCATTTCCATTTTTAGGTTTGACCATTGTATTTTATTGTGCTTTCTGAAGTAATGGCTAGGCTTCAGGACATTATGCTAGCCCTGTCCTTGTCAGTTTATTGCCTTAGCAAGACAACTTTTTTGTCTTAGGTGCAGAGGTAATATGTTACAGACCTAGAATTTGGGCTGGATTTCACCTGCCATTTGTTATTTATGTGACTTCAAAATCACTCAACTTCTCTTTCAGTAATATTCTCCCTATCGGAAAAAGGGGGTATCAGTGCCAACTGTTTCAGCCCAGATTCTCTGGAGAACAGAGCCTGAGGCCAGGTTGACAACAATGATGCTTAATGTGTGGGGTGTGTAAAAGTCTGGAGCAGTAATAGCAAGGGAAAGAAGGAAAGTGAGACACCAGGAGGTACAGAGCCATGGTCATCAGCAGATATATCCACCTGGCACGGGATATCCTGGATAACAGAAAAGAGAATCCATGCACCAGACCAGTCCATCAGAGGGAGGAAAAAGAGGGAATCTATTGGCTAGGCTTCATGCGTCCCCTCTTTCCCACTGGCCAAAGTTCTCATAAAATGAGATTCAATGCCCTGCACTGCCAAGTGGCATCATTTGGCCCTTTCAGCTGCCTCTTGGGATGCTGTAACCCAAGCCCTGAGGTGTAATGTTTTATTGAAATCCTCAAGTGTCTGGAGGAGTCAGAACTCTGGATGGTCTGCCTGGATGCTTTGGGGTGGCCATGAGGAAGGTTCTGGCATTCATGCGACAAGTGACTGTCAGCCCCAGGAAGTAGGCATGAGCCAGAGTTGAGTTGGTAAGACGTGGAAAGTGGCTGAGGTGATGAGATGAGCCTCACTCATGATCACCCCAACACTGCGCTGACAGTAGGACTGTTTTTGTTCCTCCACAAAAAGAGCAATGACTTATATTATACAATTTAGGGATGTTAAACAGGTGTTTTAACCTATGGAAATGCCTGAAATTCTAGCACTAGGTACTCATTTCTCTGGTCTTAAAGAGGTTTTGGTTTTGAGGTTCTCAAATTAAAATTAAAATACTCCTGTATGGTAAATATCTTAAGACATCATCAAAGAACAGTTTAGAAGTTAAAAACTAGACTCAACCAAGCCCTGGAGGAATGCATCAGAATATTTGGTAAATGAGAACAGAATATAGAATTAAAGTAGAAGGATTCCTGGACCAACTCTGCCTAAATTTTTCATAGTCCATCCCAGAAATCACTAGCAAAGGAGTTTCATTAACACGCACTCTTGTTGGGAGTGCACTATCTTTCCTCAGCGAGCACTATAGTAAAATGATCTTTATGAGTGTAAGGGTCAAGATTATGCACTTTCTGGCCAGACTTCTGGCTTCAAACCCCAACAAGCACTGCCTCTTATGAACTAGGAGACCCTGGTACAATTGTCCGGCTTCATGGTAGAGCAGTTCCCTGATCTGTAAGATGACCTAACAAACACTAAACTAGTTAATGTATGTAAAGTTCCTGTAACAGTGCTTGGTACTTTGGTAGACACCCAACAAATCTTGGCAAACAATCCATCAGATTTCAGCTACTTTATAAATATATTGTGACTCTGAGCTTGACTTTCCACTACTTCCTTGTAACGGGGCCATCAAGATCTTTGAATGAATAGAGTCACAATCATACGAGCTACATATTTTTTTTATCACAGATTATTTTTATTGGAGATATCTAGTCTCAATTCCATCACATCAAATCAGGTAAGACATGGAATTCCATGTTTTATGTGAGAAATATTATGTGATTGTATTAAAAAATCCTACAGTTTTACCATCACAATTATGCTCAATATCTATACATTTTCCCATCATAGCTGTGTTCTATAAAAGTAAGCTATCAAATTAATAATGAAAATGAAAATCTCTTTCAAATTTTTCTCTAAGCCTTTGATGTAATTCTTTCAATTATTTGTCTATCCATTAACTTAATTATCTCTGAGGGGAGGGCCGGGGGGAGTTTCTTGGGCTAGCACAAGATAGCTGATGCTTCTCCCCAGACATCCTGCTATGCTCTGCCCAGGGATCAGAGCTGGCCAAGGATCTAGAATGTTGAAAAATTCAATTCCTCCCTCTCTCTCTCTCTCTCTCTCTCTCTCTCTCTAAATATATATATATATATATATATATATATATATATATATATATATATAAAACAGAATACACATAGCATTTCTTTCTAAACATATGAGATAGTCCAAACAAGCTAGCTATATTTCAAGACTTAATCAGCACAAGAACAGTGAGAAAAGATGAACAGGAAATGATTTTTGAAAAAAAGTTCAAATGCAATACTAAGGCCAAGCCCATTCAATAGGGAAAAGACAATCTTTTCAACAAATGATACTGGGAAAACTGAATATCTATATGCAGAAGAATAAAGTTGGACCCTTACTTTACACCATTTACAAAAATTAATTCAAAGTGAATCAAAAACCTAAACATAGAGCTAAAACTATTAAAGTCTTAAAAGAACACAGGAAAAATGGTTTCTTGAATGCGACACCAAAAGCATAGTCAACAAAAGACAAAATAGATAAATTGGACTATATCAAAATTTAAAACTGTGCACAAAGGGCACAATCAACAGAATGAAAAGATAACCCATGGGATGGGAGAAAAATATTTACCAACCATAGATCTGGTAAGGGGTTAATATAAAAAATATATAAATAATCCCTACAGCTTAACAACAAAAACAACCGAATTGCAAAATGGACTTTAATAGACATTTGTGCATTGAAGATATACAAACGACCAATAAGCACAGAAAAGATGCTTAACATCATTTATCATTAGGGAAATGCAAATCAAAACCACAAGGAGATACCACCTCGTACCTATAGGATGGACTACTATCAAAAAAACAGAAAATAACAAGTGTTGACAAAGATGTGGAAAAATGGGAACCCTTATAGGAATTTGTGGGAATGTAAATGGAGCCACTGTGTAAAAAAGTATGACAGTCCCTCAAAAGACTAAAAATAGAATTACCATATGATCCAGCAATTCCACTCTGGTTCTATATCCAAAATAATTGAAAGCAGGGTCTTGAAAAATATTTGTATACCCATGTTCATAGCAGCATTATTCACAATAGCCAAGAGATGGCAACAGCCCAAGTGTCCATCAACTGGATAAATGGTTAAGCATTAATGCAATATTATTCAACCTTAAATAGGAAGGAAATTCTGACACAAGCTGCAACATGGATAAAGCTTGAGGACATTATGCTAAGTGAAATAAACTCATCACAAAAAGGCAAATGCAGTATGATTCCACTTATACGAGGTACCTAGAGCTGACAAATTCATAGAGACAGAAAGTAGAATGATGATTGCCCGTACTAGGGGGAGAAGGAAAAGGAAGTTTATTGTTTAAGGGTACATAGCTTCAGTTTTGCAAGATGAAAAGAGTTGTGTACTTAATGCCACTGGACTGCACACTTAAAAATGATTATGATGATAAAGTGTATGTCATATATTTTATCACAATTTAAATAAAAATAAGAAATAGGGGCTTCCCTGGTGGCACAGTGGTTGAGAGTCCTCCTGCCGATGCAGGGGACACGGGTTCGTGCCCCGGTCCGGGAAGATCCCACATGCTGTGGGAGCCTGCGCGTCCGGAGCCTGTGCTCCGCAATGGGAGAGGCCACAACAGTGAGAGGCCCGCGTACCGAAAAAAAAAAAAAAGAAAGAAAGAAGTATGAATGCAATTTCTAAGAAATTGGAACGCTTGTACATTGCTGGTGGGAATGTAAAATCATGCAGCAGCTGTGGGAAACAGTTTGGAGGTTCCTCATTAAGTTAAATATAAAATTATAAGATGACTCACAGGGACTAAAATAGATATTTATGCAAATGCTCACAAAACATTATTCAAATGGTCAAAAGATGGAAACAACCCAACTGTCCATCAACAGATGAATGGATAAGCAAAAGGTGATATATACATACAATGGAATATTATTCAGCTGTAAAAGGAATAAAGTTCTGATACATAGTACAAAACAGATGAAACTTAAGAGCAATAACCTAAGTGAAATAAGCCAGACACAAAAGGACAAATATTATAGGATTTCACTTTTATGATATACCTGCAATAGGCAAATTCGTAAGGACAGAAACTAGATTAGAAGTTACCAGGAGCTGAGGAGGGAGGAATGGGAGTTACTGTTTAATGGATAGAGTTTCTGTTTGGGGTGATGAAAAGTTTTGGAAATAGATAATGGTAATGGTTCTACAACATCGTGGGTGTAATTAACGCATAGAATTGTACACTTTAAAATGATTAAAATGGGAAATTTTGTTATATATATTTTATCATAATTAAAAAAATAAATATAAAAAAGTGCTAATACTACTGAGTTTTTAAAATTGGTTTTTAGGAAGTGAACAAAGGGAAGGAATTGGTGGGCACCCTGAGATTTCATGGGCTGTGAGGCTATTCATGCTATCAAAACTGAGCATGTAGGAAGAAGGGGGATAGGATTATGAGAATGAGAGTAAATTGTTCCTTGGGTTTTGATTATGTTAAATTTGAGATGGTTACAGGGTACTACTGGTAATTTGATTCCAGACAGTGGCGAAATCAATATTTGGAAATCATTAGCATTTAGTGGTAGCTGAAAAAAATAGCATAATGATAATTAAAACTTGAGACAATTTTAGGAAAATTTAAGCTCCTCTTCCAGTCTAATAAATATGATTACATTATACTGGAAAAAAAAACTAACAGAAAATAGCTTCCTTCTTAATGGTGGAGATAATTCCTTTCTTGACTGTTCTCAAAATGGAAGAAGTCAGGGCCTTCCCTGGTGGCGCAGCGGTTGCGCGTCCGTCTGCCGATGCAGGGGAACCGGGTTCGCGCCCCGGTCTGGGAGGATCCCACATGCCGCGGAGCGGCTGGGCCCGTGAGCCATGGCCGCTGAGCCTGCGCGTCCGGAGCCTGT
>NC_041227.1:32721070-32733285 GCF_002837175.3 Physeter macrocephalus
TGGGAGGATCCCACATGCCGCGGAGCGGCTGGGCCCGTGAGCCATGGCCGCTGAGCCTGCGCGTCCGGAGCCTGTCCTCCGCAACGGGAGAGGCCACAGCAGAGGGAGGCCCGCATACCACAAAAAAAAAAAAATGTTAAAAGTCAGAGTGAACGTTGTTATGCTACTTCATAGCAACAACCTAATTTGATTTTCTTTTAGTTGCTGCCAAAAATTTAATTAGATACATAATCCATGATCATTAATAGTTTGTCTATTTATTCTAGGGAACCATGGGCTTTTGAAGGCTAGCTCTGAGAATTAACTTACTTAGATGCCCCGTGCCTTCTGTGGGAACGTGGATTGTTGCTAAGACCCCTAGACACATGAATTTGGATATTACCAGCAAGGATTAAGGAACTCTACCCTGGAATGACCTCACATGATAACATCCCTAAGCCAAGGTTCGTATGGTATAAAGTGTGAGAAAATCTTGAGATAGTTTAAAGTTCTGTATAAATATTATTTATTGTTATTATTATTGTTATGATACAATCAGGCTGAGTAGTGCATCAGCTTGCATCATTAGTACAGACATGTTAAGAAGGAAGTTAGCAGTGTGATTTTTTTTTTTTAATATGTATGATTCTAGCTGGTCTTAGGACTAGAAAACTCTGATTCGATACCTAAAGTAGTTCCTAAAAAAATGGTGTCATTAGTATATACAACAGTATAGACATTTTGGACCAGATAACTCTTTTTGTGGGGGATTGTCCAGTGCATTGTAGGATGTTTATCAGCACCCCTGGCCTCTACCCACTAGATGCTGGTACCATCTCCCCAGTTCTGACAATCATCAGTACTTCCAAATTTGCCAAGTGTTCCCTGGGGGTGAAAATTGCCCCTGGTTGAGAATCCCTGCTGTATATACAGGTGTTTACATCTTAACTCATTTATAATAAAGATAAATAGGATTCAAAATAGTGGTCTAATTGTCACCTAACTGGGCTATTGCCTTTGAGAGATGCTGAGGAGAGATGGTTCACTACCGGGGAGCAATGGAGTTATTCTAAGTGTAGCAGTAGATACCAGTATGCCTGATAGCAGAGGGGCCTTTGGAGCAACCAAATGGAGCCACCGAATACGGTGATTAGGTGAAGATTTTCCCACCTCCCTGGAGGGTTCTGTCCTCTCTGCAGCTCTAGTTTCACTTTCTTAGTCCCACCCCTCTCCCAACATAGCCACCAACACAAAAGTACCACCATCACAGAATAAATCACCCTGGGAAAAGGATGCAGTTTGCCCTGCTTAGGGAGAGACGGGTGATGTTTATCATTATTTTCCTTATCAGTTTCTGAGAAATAGAACATCAAGGCAGCCATAAAAATTCTAAACTCTAACCTCCCTCTTCTCTTAGTTCTCTGGTGTGGGCAAGAAAACATGCTGCACATTTATGGATAATCTATAAGATATTTAGAAAGTCTCAGTGTTTTATTGCTGTTGTTCTTTTTAAGATACAAATGTGGAGTTCAGCCTAAGGTACATGGAAAACCAAGGAGCCTTTTCTTCGTTGTTAAGTAAAAACAATATGAGCTGACACCAGCACAGAATGTAACTCCAAAAAAGAGAAAGCTAATGTTTAATACAGACACATACATATGTATAGTACATCAAAATATATCACTTTTAATTTTGAAATGATTTTAGATTTACAGAAAAATTATAAAAAGAATACAGTTCCCATTCACCCCTCACCCAGATTTCCCTGATGTTAAAATCTTACAGTTATCAAAACCAGGATATGAACATTGGTGCAATATTATTAAATGAGCTGCCTTATTTGAAGTTCACCACTTTTCCCACTAATGTTCGTTTTTCTGTTCCAAGATCTAATTCAAAATCCTACATCATATTTAGCTGCCAAGTCTGCTTGTTCTCCTCCAATCTGTAATCATTCCACAGTCTTTCCCTGTTTGTTTGTTTTTTGCTTTGCTAAAGTTGGAATTTTTTGTCTTTCCTTGTTTTTCATGACCTTGGCTGGCAGAATATTCCTCGATTTGGGTTGATATGATATTTTCTCAGGATTAACTTGAGGTTCTGCATCTGTAGCAAGAACACCACACAAGTGATGCTGTGCCCTTCTCAGGGCATCATATCAGGAAGCTGAGATGAAACTGTGTCTTACTATCAATGACTTACCCCTGTTCTCTTGGTTAAGGTGGTGTCTGCCAGGTTTCTGCTCCATAAAGTTACCATTTTTCCTTTTTATACGTAATTAATATCTAAAAGTGAAAACACTTTGAGACTATGCACAAATCTTGCTTCTCAAACTCTGCCCACTTCTTTCAGCATTTATCAGTGGATCTTGCCTGCAACAATTGTTTCTCTGGTGTTTGCCTTGTCACGATCTTCTATTTCCTCATTCCTTCTACATTTATTAAGTAGAATCCTTCTCTAGGTAGAGCTTTCCATTTTCTTCCACTTATTTATTTGTTCAGCTATTTGTCTTATCACCATGAATGCATGGATATTTCTTTTATTCTATGGGTTAGAAGCCAATACATATTCACATTATTTATTTCATTGCTCCAATTGATGTAGCTTTTGGCCTCTTCCAGCTGAAGCTTGGGTTCCCTTGACATTCCTACATCCTTTTCTGTTCATTTCCTTATTTTCAACACCAAAAGAGGTTCTCTGCTCATTTTGTATTTTTAAAATTAGATCTTCTTTTTCTTTTCATTTAAAATGAAAAGCATTTTTCATGCAGTTAATAAAAAGGACTGGGATTTGCAAAAGCCAAATAATTATCTTGAAATAAAAAAGATTTAATCTCCAAAGAGAAGGAAGATGGTAGATTTTGAGAGAAAAGTAAGGAAGAAAAATACAGAAGAGCAATGCAAATGATACATAAAGAAAACAGATGAGCATAAGAAGAGCAACAAAGTGAGTGGGAAAAAAAGAAAGACATTTTTTGAAATTTAAATGGCTTTAAAGCACAGTAAATGGGGAGAAAAGTAAATGAAAAAGAGAGGTGCACTGAAGATCTTAAAAAGAAATACACATTTGACTTTATATAACATTTGGGCACTTTATAATATTAAAATTAAATACTTCATTTGCATAAAATACTTATGAAAATTTGGGAAAATATCTAAATTTCCAATCTTTTATTGCTCAGGTTCTTTTGGTTATAAGATTTGTTAAGTTTGTGGATGGCTCCCTTCTCTTCGATAGAACATACTTTGATTCCTTTTTATTTATTCATTTTTTCAAAGAAATGTGATGGAGGGGACAAAATGATCACAAGATGTCATGAGCCCTTTCTTCGTTAACAGTTGCAAGGCTAAGCATTGGTTAGCTGCCCCCATCCCCCGTCCTCATTTCTCTTTCAGTCCTCTCCTTGAAGTTCTAGTTCTAGGCTCTAGATCTAGATCTAGAACTAGATCAACTGGTGTTGATCCCCCATCACCGGGAGCTGATGGCACAAGTGTTACTCTTTTCCCAGCCTTGAGCCTCTGACAAGAACAGAGGCTCTTGACTAGACTACTCCTTAGGGTAGGCTCTCTGGGCTCTAGGTGAAATCAGATTTCATCTTCCTTCTTCATCACATAAAAGGATGGGTTCTTCTCTACTCAGAGAGAAAACATATAAAAAAGAATAAACTAGCAAGATCTGCTGGCCCCACTTCCCAGACCAACCCTGAACAATCACAGAGCAAGACCAATAAATCTGAAAAACTAACTTCAACCCTCAGAAATCCCTGAAATAATCAAAGTGTGTTAGTTGTCTTTCATTGTGTAACAAACAACTGTTTGTTATTGTTCATGAGGATGAGGGTCAACAGGGAGTTTCCACAGTTGTGTCCTGGTCAGCTGGGGTTGGCCTGCCATGGCTTCATCACAAATCTGACCACTGGGTTGGCTGGCAGTGGAGACAATGAGGTGACCCTGCCAAATGCTTCTAAATGGATAAATTTCAGCAGACTACAAAATGGATATATGTCTGGAAAAAAACACAAAATACCAACATTAGGACAAATAAATAGAAAACTTGATTAGAAAAATAACCATTAAGAAGCACTAAAAATGCCACATGCTGTCAGGTGAGTTCTATATATTGAGTGAAGGGATAATCTCTGTCTTAAAAAAAGAATCTCTGTTAATATATTTTTAATGTTCATTCTCCCTAACTTACTCTAAAATCTCAAAGAAGTTCCAGTCAAAATCCCATTATTTCAAGAACCTGAAAAACTTATTCTTAAATTTACATGGCAGAATTGACACATATAAATGATTATGTTGATTTTGAAAAAGAAGAGATATGAGGAAGAATTTGCCAAACTAGCCATAAACTGCTGCTTCAAAAGGGTCTTGTTCTAGACAAGAGTTCTCCCAGGGGCTAGGACTCTGGGCTCTGGGAAAAATGCTATTTCACCAGAAATGAAGACATGCTACAAAGCCATTATAATAAAGACAAAGTTCTGGAACCATATCGAAAACTCAGCAAATAAACACACACATATAGTAAAAAACTTGGTATAATATAGAAGTGGTACCTCAAATCAGTAGGGAAATGATGACTTGAAGATGTAGTTTTGGAAAAACTGGATAAACAAATAGAAATAAAGTTGGATCCCTTCCTCACACTATACCTTCAACAAGTTTTGGAGTGGGTAAAAACTTCTTAAGAAATACTCTAAAAAATTATAAAGCATAAGGTAAAAATATGGATGGATTAGACTTATAACATAATTAAGAATTCCTGTTCAATGTAGGCCATCATAGACAAAGTTTGGGAGAAGTTAAATGCACTGTCAAAAATCCGTAAGATAGGGGAGCAGTGGTTGAGAGTCCGCCTGCTGATGCAGGGGATACGGGTTCGTGCTCCTGTCGGGGAAGATCCCACATGCCGCGGAGCGGCTGGACCCGTGAGCCATGGCCGCTGAGCCTGCGCGTCCGGAGCCTGTGCTCCGCAACGGGAGAGCCCACAACAGTGAGAGGCCCGCGTACCGCAAAAAAAACAAAAAAGAAACAAACAAACAAAAATCCGTAAGATATCAATACCAGTAATATGCAAGGACATAAGAAAAGAATGGACACCCAATAGAAAAATAGGCAAATAATATGACTAAGCCATTCCTAGTAGAAAGAAAAATGGCTAGCAAGGCTATGGAGAGATACTTTATCACCCTAGAGATCAGATAAATGGAATGTGACAATAATGACCCTATCTTTTTGGCAAAAAAGAAAACAAAACAAAAGAAAACCCCAGTGGTATTATTATACCAAGTGATAGCAAGGCTACAGGGAAACGGGAGCCTTACTGCACTTCAGGTACAAGTTTGAACAGTGCAACATTCAGAAGAGAAATAATTCATTATTTTACGAAATTATACCTGTAAAATCCCTATAAAATACCTCTGAGAAGATAAATCAGAGACATTCCTGCATGAAGGACATATGTAAGGATTTTTATCTAAGGTCTCAAGCATAGAGGCAATCCTATTGGCTACCACTAGAAACCCATGCAGACAAAAATGTGATGGATACTGTGTAGTGATTAGATGCAAAGAACTAGAGCAGAGACAGCAAAGGGAGGATTCTAAAAAGAATTTGGAGTGAAAACAGTAAGAAACTGAATAAGATCTAGAGCAAAATACTGGTGGTGAGAGGGAGAGGGATAAAGTAAAATAAAATGAGAGAGAGGTTTTGTATGAAATAATCATAGCATCCTAAGAATTGGGTGCATGATTATTTTAACTGTGCAACCAGCTAAACTAAAGCATACATTTCTGCACTTTTCTCCACTGCAGATATGCAACATGTCTTATTTTGTCCGGAGTCTACATGATAGATAAACATTAAAGCCACACACTACTATATATAAAATAGATAACCAACAAGGACCTACTTTATAGCACAGGGAGCTCTACTCAATATTTGTAATAACCTATATGGGGAAAGAATCTGAAAAAGAATGAATACGTGTATATGTGTAACTGAATCACTATGCTGTACACCTGAAACTAACACAACAGTGTAAATCAACTATATTCCAATACATTTTTTTAAGAAGCTAAGGCCAAAACAAGTTTATACCTTATATATAGCCTGTTTTAATACTCAGAAAACTTTTAAAAATCATTTTTACTATAATCATTGACCCACGATTGTAATCTTTTTTAAATGTATTTTTTGTTGCAGTATAGTTGAATTACAATGCTGTGTTAATTACTGCTATACAGCAAAGTGACTCAGTTATACGTGTATATATATATATATATATATATATATATCTCCTTTTTCATATTCTTTTCCATTATGTTTTATCACAGGATACTAAATATAGTTCCCTGTGCTGTACAGTAGGACTTTGTTGTTTATCCATTCTATATATACTAGTTTGCACCTGCTAATCTCAAGCTCCCAATCCAACCCTCTCCACGCCTTTCCTCCTTGGCAACCCCCAGTCTATTCACTATGTCCCTGTTTCTGTTTCTGTATCATAGGTAGGTTCATTTGTGTCATATTTTAGATTTCACAGAGAAGTGATATCATATGGTATTTGTCTTTCTCTTTCTGACTTATTTCACGTAGTATGATAATCTCTAGCTGCATCCATGTTGCTGCATATGGCATTATTTCATTCTCTTTTATGGCTGAGAAATATATGTACCACATCTTCTTTATCCACTCATCTGTCATGGACATTTAGGTTGTTTCCATGTCTTGGCTATTGTCAATAGTGTTGCTATGAACATAGGGTCACGTGCTTGTAATCTTAACATAAGTTAGGAAACCTATGGAGACTCATGCACACAGCCATTCTCACAAAGTCAAGTTATGGGTCTTCGAAAGCTTATGGCTGTCTTCTTAATATGATGCCACAGTACCTTAAAAAAGTTTACTTTTCCTTTAGTTTTTCAGGTTGATGATTTTCACTGAATCTGATGGTCATCTGCTATCAAAATCAGGAAAACAAAGCTTAGAAAGAAAATGTCTTATACCTTCAAATAGTTTAAATAAAAATCATTGATAATTCTATTTTTAGTTAAAAGAAAATACTGTTAAGTCCTATTTTGATGCAGCAAGTACCTTTCATGTGATAAAAGGAAAATTAAAAAATTCCTAAAACGATAACTTAGCTTTTTCGCTAAGTGAAATGGTGCACAAACATGTTTTGTGTTCCATTGATACCATTTCCTTCCACACCCTTCCTTTAGAGTCGAAATAAGGAACCTATAAACCTATAGCTCATATGTTAATTCTCCATATCACTCACTTTACTGCATACTGGCTGAGAACAAAGAGAGAAAATCGCATTCTAGGGCATTTGGTTCTCTAGCCGAGGGCTCCCAGGCAGGTGGGGTTCTAACTGTTCTGCGGATTGGTTCTAGCTGGCTTTTAAGATTTGTGTCACTAGATGGCGATAGAGTTCATAACTACGCAGTCATTCCTTGGATGCTGCGGGATCTTTTCAGTGCTCCATTATTCGTGCATTTGTTTTATTTATTTTAGATTATTCTTTATTATTCAAATATAACTGTTACTCAGATAACTGCAAGATACTATGAATTTCTAGAGGACAGACCCTTGTCGCTATATCTTTGTGTAATCTTTAATACTTCATTTCAGTAGTGTATATATTTTTAAATAATATATATTCAATATATAAATTATATATGCTATATATTATATATGAATATGAACTATAACATACAGGTAGGTGTTAAACAACAATATATTCTCCTTTGTTACAGTCATATAAATAAGGACTTGCTGGCCTTCACACTTGAAGAAGCAAGTTTTGTTTACCCCATTTAGTAAGTCTGACAAATGGCAAGAACTTAGTAAATATTTGTCACATGAATGAATGTCGTCACTCGGCTCTCATTCTCCCCCATTCTACTTAAACTAATAATCATCACTTCAAAAATATGCTATTTCTTTAAAATCATAATTAAATGACTATTAAATTTGACAGTTGACAATTACTACGCTGAATCAATACTTTGTGGCATCTCCTAAAAGAATCGTGTTTCCTACACTTATTTTAAAAGTTCCCCTGTCACAGTAATCAAACACACAGGGAGAAAGAAAAAACTATCCTTCTTCAACGGTCTAAAATCAGAAGAAGCTGAAATGGACCGTGTGATTATAAACGAGAGGCAGAGTGAATTCCACATCTGCTTGGCTCTTGTGACTTCCTGTGTAACTTGGAAAAGTCACTCAGCATCACACAATAACCATGTAACAGAAGAGGCCCACTTAATGAGATGAGAGACCTACAGACTATGTTCAGTCAGCGGCTATATTTTCCCTCTATTGTCCTTGCCTCCCCAGAGAGAGGCCATTTCTGACCCAGTCCTGAATTTTGGAGTGAACTTTAATATGCGCTCAAGTTTTTCTCACTCCCTGAGACCCCTTCTCTGAGCCCAGAGATCCCAGCAGCAGCTGCCCTGCTCCTCCTCAGGGGTCTGGGTGCCAGGCTCACAGGCCCCCTCCTCCAAGTTCAACTCACCAGTATCCCCTATGCAGAGACCCGAGGTGCACATCCACAGAATACCTCCTCTAAATTTCCAGTTTTGATTAGTCCAACAGTTTCCGTTTTTCCACTTAGCCCTTGGGGTGCTAGTTGTCCCCTGTAATTGTTAATTGAGTGATTTTTTTTTTGCTATTATTTCTTCAGTGCTGGCTTAATCATACTTTATATTGAATTCTCACGGTGAACAAAACTGGCATGGTTTCTGTCCTCTGAGTAGACACTGACTGATAAACCCTTCTGTTGGCCGGTAGTGCTCTTTGAATCTTCTCTGTTGAAAACTTGGTAAATTTCTCATCCAGGGCAATGAGAGATGAACTAATACTTAGCAAACTTTCATCTGTATTCTAAAATGAAAATAAGAGAGATTTCTTATAACAATATAGAAAAAACACAAAGGGACATCTAGCAAACATACTAGCTATTTTTGCAAAGTATATACCTTGATTCTACATCAAAAACATCTTTGCAAATACTATTACTTAAACTGACTGGAAAAATACAGTTCAATGACTTCAAGAATGGGAAAGACACTTTGACCCTGAAACGGAAGCATCAGTATCCCATAAAACAGTAAAAAAAAAACCCACAAAAAACAAAAAACTGGATATGTTTGAGGAATTCTGGCTATTACAGTGTCCACAAAGTTAGCTCAACACATTGTGTTTTATACAACTTGCTTCTCAGAGATGAAAGAAACCATTTGGATATTTCATTCTCATTCAACAGCATGCCTTCATGCCTTTCTCAAAGAGCCGCTCCAGTTTAAATGGGAGAGTCCTGTCAGAGGAAAGTTAAATGAGCTAGGATTAAGATACAAGGATCATTATTTCTTATCTGTTTTGATAGCTTTTGTTTATCAGTAACATTTCCCAGATAGATGGCTCAGTTTTAGTTTGTTTGTTTGTTTGTTTAATGAGATGTACTGGCTTGCTTTTCTTATTACAGCATGTGTTACCGTGGCTACTGTATTTTTTAAGATTCAACTTTTTTCTCATCATGAAGATACCTTTACTGAGCTTTTTTTCCCAGATTATGTAAATAATGTTTGCCTTAAAAAAATTCAGAAGGTACATCAAATTACATGGAGGAAAGTAAAACTCATCTGAAATCTCACCATCCTACCTCACTATTAATTTACATATTTTATGTAAAACCTATGATAGAAACCTTTTTAACACCACCTTGGCATTATCTTGTAAAGCTAACCATAGGCATAGACTGGAATCCAGCAATTCAAGCCCTCAGTACATACGATGGGGAAATTCAGGAGACATAGACAGGGATGTTCATAATAGCCCCCCAGAGAGAGAGAGAGCAACACACTTGTTCATGAATAGAGGTGGGGACAATGAATTGTGGTATAATCATAACTAGAAGATTATACAGCAGTGAAAATGAATAGACTACTCTGCTCATGAGCATGGATGAATCTTAAAACATAATTTTTTTTGTTAAATGTCATACTTATATAATATTCATTTTTATATTCATTGAAGAAATTAAATACAGACTCTTCAGGTTGAAAACCAGTAAAAATGATATTTGACCTAATATCTGATAATCCAGAAGAAATTAACAAGTGTCATGTTAGAACATAATTTTTAAAGGAAAAAAAGCAAGTTGCAAAAGAATACACGTAATATAATTCCATTTTTATGAAGATAGCAAACAAGTGAAACTCAATTTTGTTTTGGGATATGTAGTTAATCTATAAACAAAAGCAAGGGAATGATAAAGCACGATAATCTTCTCCCGTTTTGTCACCTCTACCTTGCCCCCACCCTTCAGTCTTATATTTTCATCCCTACCAAAATCCCAGCATATGTGCAGCCTTGGAAATGCACTTCTCATATCTCCTTTCAAGAAGGAACTAGACATTCAGCTGCAAGGAATGCAGTCAGCTGAAAGCTATGGACTTCAAGCTCCCCCTCAGCTTTTGGTTTGATGCTACACATCACTTGGGGCAGACCCGAGCCAATGACAGGTCACTTGTGCCCAATGTGAGATTCCTTCAGTGGGCGATCTTTGTTTTAGGGCTCCCATTGGACAGAGCAAGACTTTGACAGCGCTGAATTATAATCTGTGGCTTACTCTATCCTATCCTGCATCTTCCCCCTTTTATCTTTCACAGGTACTAGCTATCCCAAAACTACTTGCACTCTTAAGCCCATCTCAACATCTGCTTTCCAGTGGACACAATGAAAATACCTATTTTCTCCAGTTGGCCTAATTTTGTACAAATACACACGTTTGAAGGTTTAGCACTGTTTACTTTAAAAACTGTGACGATATCACAATTCTATTCATTTGTTTTTGTCACTTAAGATAGTGTGGCTCTGGCTCCAAGTCCACCTTAGAGATCTAACCCATTATTTCAATGGCTGCACAGCATTTGATGGCATTGATGTCTCTCAGTTCATCAGTTGCCCCACTTATGGGATTTTTGTTTTCAATCTTTTTGCATTTCAAGCAGTTCTGCAATAAACTCACTTGTATATACATTCTTTAGTACCAGACCTTCTAGTTCAGTGGGATAGATTTTCAAAGTAGGATTTCAGGAGGTATGAATATGTGTATTTTGAACTTAAAGAAGTATTGCAGATTGCATTCCAAATGTTCCTTAAACAGTACACATCCACATCGGTGAAGGGAGGGGATACCTTCTCCCACAACCATGCCAGTGGCAGATGTAATCACACTGATTTTTTTTCCAGTCTGAAAGATATAAAGTTTTATTTGCTGTTACTGATAATTCTACTAAGGACTGGAGAAATTGAACATTATTTCCATATGTTTATTGTTTATTTGTATTTGCTTCTCTATAGATTGCCTTTTCATACCACCTATGAATTTTTTTCATAATAAAAAATTCCCATGAATTTTTTATTAATTTGTTACAGCTCTTTGAATATTGTGTAGTGTAACTACATATATTTTATTTTTTTATTAAAGTATAGTTGATTGACAATATTATATTAGTTTCACGTTTACAACTTAAGTGATTCAATATTTTTATAGATTATATTCCATTTAAAGTTATTATAAAATATTAGCTATATTCCTCATTCTATAAAATATATCTTTGTATCTTATTTATTTATTTATTTATTTTCAAGTTCACCACTACCTTTATTTTGAAAATTCATACAACATTGTTTATTCATACAACACACAACAGTGTATCAGGCACTACAACAAACTGAGAATCAAAAGAATTAAGGGAATCCATTTAGTGGATGAACCAGGATGGACCCTGGGTCTCTGAGCTCTCTTTTTTAAATTTTATTTATTATTTTTATTTATTTATTTATTTATTTTGTTAACATCTTATTTATTATTTATTTTTATTTATTTATTTATTTTTTTAACATCTTTAATAGAGTATAATTGCTTTACAATGGTGTGTCAGTTTCTGCTTTATAACAAAGTGAATCTGTTATACATATACATATGTCCCCATATCTCTTTCCTCTTGCATCTCCCTCCCTCCAACCCTCCCTATCCCAGCCCTCTAGGTGGTCACGAAGCACTGAGCTGACCTCCCTGTGCTACGTGGTTGCTTCCCACTAGCTATTTACTTTACGTTTGGTAGTATATATATGTGCACGCCACTCTCTCACTTTGTCCCAGCTTACCCTTCCCCCTCCCCATATCCTCAAGTCAATTCTCTAGTAGGTCTGCATCTTTATTCC
>NC_041227.1:32733338-32733715 GCF_002837175.3 Physeter macrocephalus
GTTGCTTCCATGTCCTGGCTATTGTAAATAGAGCTGCAATGAACATTTTGGTACATGACTCTTTTTCAATTATGGTTTTCTCAGGGTATATGCCCAATAGTGGGATTGCTGGATTGTATGGTAGTTCTATTTTTCATTTTTTAAGAAACCTTCATACTGTTGTCCATAGTGGCTGTATCCATTTACATTCCCACCAACAGTGCAAGAGGGTTCCCTTTTCTCCACACCCTCTCCAGCATTTATTGTTTGTAGATTTTTGATGATGGTCATTCTGACTGGTGTGAGATGATATCTCATTGTAGATTTGATTTGCATTTCTCTAATGATTAAACACGTTGAGCATTCTTTCATGTGTTTGTTGGCAATCTGTATATCTT
>NC_041227.1:32733788-32734643 GCF_002837175.3 Physeter macrocephalus
TTTGTAGAGTTTTTGATGATGGCCAATCTGACCGGTGTGAGATGATATCTCATTGTCGTTTTGATTTGCATTTCTCTAATGATTAAACACGTTGAGCATTCTTTCATGTGTTTGTTGGCAATCTGTATATCTTCTTTGGAGAAATGTCTATTAAGGTCTTCTGCTCATTTTTGGATTGGGTTGTTTGTTTTTTTGATAATGAGCTGCATGAGTTGCTTGTATGTTTTGGAGATTAATCCTTTGTCAGTTGTTTCATTTGCAAAAATTTTCTCCCAGTCTGAGGGTTGTCTTTTCGTCTTGTTTATGGTTTCCTTTGCTGTGTGAAACTTTTAAGTTTCATTAGGTCCCATTTGTTTATTTTTGTTTTTATTTCCATTTCTCTAGAAGATGAGTCAAAAAGGATCTTGCTGTGATGTATGTCATAGAGTGTTCTGCCTATATTTTCCTCTAAGAGTTTGATGGTGTCTGGCCTTACATTTAGGTCTTTAATCCATTATGAGTTTATTTTTGTGTATGGTGTTAGGGAGTATTCTAATTTCATTCTTTTACATGTTGCTGTCCAGTTTTCCCAGCACCACTTATTGAAGAGGCTTCCTTTTCTCCATTATATATTCTTGCCTCCTTTATCAAAGATAAGGTGACCATATGTGTGTGGGTTTATCTCTGGGCTTTCTATCCTGTTCCATTGATCTGTATTTCTGTTTTTGTGCCAGTACCATACTGTCTTGATTACTGTAGCTTTGTAGTATAGCCTGAAGTCTGAGAGCCTGATTCCTCCAGCTCTGTCTTTCTTTCTCAAGACTGCTTTGGCTATTCAGGGTCTGTTGTGTTTCCATACAAATTGTGAAATTTTTT
>NC_041227.1:32734710-32735699 GCF_002837175.3 Physeter macrocephalus
CCCATTGCGGAGCACAGGCTCCAGACGCGCAGGCTCAGTGGCCATGGCTCATGGACCTAGCCACTCCGCAGCATGTGGGATCTTCCCAGACCAGGGCAGAACCCATGTCCCCTGCATCGGCAGGCGGACTCTCAACCACTGCGCCACTAGAGAAGCCCAGGAGGGTTTTCTTAATTTCACTTTCAGATTTTCATTATTAGTATATAGGAATGCAAGAGATTTCTGTGCATTAATTTTGTGTCCTGCTACTTTACCAAAATCATGGATTAGCTTTAGTAGTTTTCTAGTAGAATCTTTAGGATTCTCTATATATAGGATCATGTCATCTGCAAACAGTGACAGCTTTACTTCTTCTTTTCCAATTTGGATTCTTTTTATTTCTTTTTCTTCTGTGATTGCTGTGGCTAAAACTGCCAAAACTATGTTGAATAATAGTGGTGAGAGTGGGCAACCTTGTCTTCTTCCTGATCTTAGTGGAAATGGTTTCACTTTTTCACCATTGAGGATGATGTTAGCTGTGGGTTTTTCATATATGGCCTTTATTTTATTGAGGAAAGTTTGCTCTATGCCTACTTTCTGGAGAGTTTTATCACAAATGGGTGTTGAATTTTGTCGAAAGCTCCCTCTGCATCTATTGAGATGATCATATGGTTTTTCTCCTTCAGTTTTTTAATATGGTGTACCACGTTGATTGATTTGCATATATTGAAGAATGCTTGCATTCCTGGGATAAAACCCCCTTGAACATAGTGTATGATCCTTTTAATGTGCTGTTGGATACTGTTTGCTAGTACTTTGTTGAGGATTTTTGCATCTATGTTCCTCAGTGATATTGGCCTGTAGTTTTCTTTCTTTGTGACATCTTTGTCTGGTTTTGATATCAAAGTGATTGTGGCCTCGTAGAATGAGTTTGGGAGTGTTCCTCCCTCTGCTATATTTTGGAAGAATTTGAGAAGGATAGGTGTTAGCTCTTCTCTAAATGTTTGATA
>NC_041227.1:32736701-32737601 GCF_002837175.3 Physeter macrocephalus
TCATGTTTAATGTATCATTTAAAGCTTGTGTTTCCTTATTTATTTTCATTTTGGATGATCTGTCCATTGGTGAAAGTGGGCTGTTAAAATCCCCTACTATGATTTTGTTACTGTCGATTTCCCCTTTTATGGCTGTTAGTATTTGCCTTATGTATTGAGGTGCTCCTATGTTGGGTGCATAAACATTTACAATTGTTGTATCTTCTTCTTGGATTAATCCCTTGATCATTATGTAGTGCCCTTCTTTGTCTCTTGTAATAGTCTTTGTTTTAAAGTCTATTTTGTCTGATATGAGAATTGCTACTCCAGCTTTCTTCTGATTTCCATTTGCATGGAATATCTTTTTCCATCCCATCACTTTCAGTCTGTATGTGTCTCTAGGTCTGAAGTGGGTCTCTTGTAGACAGCATATATATGGGTCTTCTTTTTGTGTCTATTCAGCCAGTCTATGTCTTTTGGTTGGAGCATTTAGTCCATTTACATTAAAGGTAATTATAGATATGTATGTTCCTATTACCTTTTTCTTAATTGTTTTGGGTTTATTATTGTAGGTCTTTTCCTTCTCTTGTGTTTTCTGCCTAAAGAAGTTCCTTTAGCATTTGTTGTAAAGCTGGTTTGGTGGTGCTGAACTCTCTTAGCTTTTGCTGGTCTGTAAAGCTTTTAATTTCTCCATCAAATCTGAATGAGATCCTTGCTGGGTTGAGTCATCTGGGTTGTAGGTTTTTCTCTTTCATCATGTTAAATATGTCCTGCCACTCCCTTCTGGCTTCCAGAGTTTCTGCTGAAAGATTAGCTGTTAACCTTATGTGGATTCCCTTATGTATTACTTGTTGTTTTTCCCTTGCTGCTTTTAATATTTGTTCTTTGTTTTTAATTTTTGATAGTTTGATTAATATGTGT
>NC_041227.1:32738250-32788997 GCF_002837175.3 Physeter macrocephalus
TGTTAAATGTTTCTTGTATTTTCTCCATTCTATTTCCAAGATTTTGGATCAGCTTTTCTAGCATTATTCTTTTTCAGGTAGACTGCCTATTTCCTCTTTATTTGTTAGGTCTGGTGGGTTTTTGCCTTGCTCCTTCATCTGCTGTGTGTTTCTGTCTTCTCATTTTGCTTAGCTTACTGTGTTTGGGGTCTCCTCTTCACAGGCTGCAGGTTCATAGTTTCCATTGTTTTTGGTGTCTTTCCCCAGTGGCTAAGGTTGGTTCCATGGCTCTTCCTGGTCGAGGGGACTAATGTCTGTGTTCTGGTGGATGAACCTGGATCTTGTCCTTCTTGTGGGCAGGTCCATGTCTGGTGGTGTGTTTTGGGGTGTCTGTGTCCATGTCTGGTGGTGTGTTTTGGGGTGTCTGTGGCCTTATTATTATTTTAGGCAGCTTCTGTGCTAATGGATTGGGTTATGTTCCTGTCTTTCTAGTTGTTTGGCATAGGATGTCCTGCACTGTAGCTTGCTGGTCATTGAGAGGAGCTGGGTCTTGGCGTTGAGATGGAGATCTCTGGGAGATTTTCGCCATTTGATAGTATATGGAGCTGGGATGTCTCTTGTGGACCAGTGTCCTGAACTTGGCTGTCCCACCTCAGTGGCACGGCCCTGATGCCTGGCTGGAGCACCAAGAACCTGTCCTCCACATGGCTCAGAATAAAAGGGAGAAAATAAAGAAAGAAAAAAAGATAAAATAACATAAAATAAAGTTATTTTTAAAGTAATAATTATTAAGAAAAAAATTTTTTAAGTAATTAAAGAAAAGAAAAGAAAACAAAACAAAATGGATAGACAGAACCCTAGGACAAATGGTAAAAGCAAAGCTATACAGACAAAATCACACACAGAAGCATACACATACACACTCACAAAAAGAGAAAAAGGGAAAAAAATATTTATATCATTGCTCCCAATGTCCACCTCCTCAATCTGGGATGATTTGTTGTCTATTCAGGTATTCCACAGATGCAGGGTACATCATGTTGACTGTGGAGATTTAATCCGCTGCTCCTGAGGCTGCTGGGAGAAATTTCCTTTTCTCTTCTTTGTCCGCATAGCTCCTGTGATTCAGCTTTAGATTTAACCCCGCCTCTGCGTGTAGGTTGCCTGAGTGCGTGTTTTCTTCACTCAGACAGGACGGGGTTAAAGTAGCAGCTGACTTTGGGGCCGTGACTCACTCAGACGGGGGGGGCGGGGGGGAGGGAGGGGTACGGATGCAGGGCAAGCCTGCAGCAGCAGAAGCCATCATGATGTTGCACCAGCTTGAGGCACGCCGTGCTTTCTCTCGGGGAAGTTGTCTCTGGATCACCGGACCCTGGCAGTGGCTGGCTGCACAGGCTCCCGGGAGGGGAGGTGTGGAGAGTGACCTGTCCTTGCACATAGGCTTCTTGGTGGTGGCAGCAGCAGCCTTAGCGTCTCATGCCCATCTCTGGGGTCCGTGGTGATAGCCGCGGTTCACGCCTTTCTTTGGAACTCCTTTATGCAGCGCTCTTAATCCCCTCTCCTTGCACACCAGGAAACAAGGAGGCAAGAAAAAGTCTCTTGTCTCTTCGGTAGCTCCAGACTTTTTCCCAGACTCCCTCCAAGCTAGCTGTGGCGCACTAACCCCTTCAGGCTGTGTTCACGCCGCCAACCCCAGTCCTCTCCCTGGGATCTGACCTCCGAAGCTGGAGCCTCAGCTCCCAGATCCCGCCCACCCCGGCGGGTGAGCAGACAAGCCTCGCGGGCTGGTGAGTGCTGGTCGGCACCGATCCTCTGTGCAGGAATCTCTTCACTTATCCCTCTGCACCCCTGTTGCTGCACTCTCCTCCATGGCTCTGAAGCTTACCCCCTCCACCACCCCCCGTCTCCACCAGTGAAGGGGCTTCCTACTGTTTGGAAACCTTTCCTCCTTCACAGTTCCCTCCCACTGGTGCAGGTCCTGTCCCTATTCTTCTGTCTCTGTTTTTCCTTTTTTCTTTTGCTCTACCCAGGTACGTGGGGAGTTTCTTGCCTTTGGGGAAGTCTGAGGTCTTCTGCCAGCGTTCAGTAGGTGTTCTGTAGGAGTTGTTCCACATGTAGATGTATTTCTGATGTATTTGTGGGGAGGAAGATGATCTCCGGGTCTTACTCTTCACCATCTTGAAGCTCCTCCCCCTTATTTATTTTATACCTAGTAGTTTGTACCTCTCAATCCTCTACCCATTTCTTGCCCCTCCCCCCCTCCTTCTCCCCACTGGTAACCACTAGCTAGTTTCTTCTCTATATCTGTGATTCTGTTTCTTTTTTGTTATATTCATTAGTTTAAGTTTTAGATTCCACATATAAGTGACATCATACAGTATTTGTCTTTCTCTGTCTGTTTTATTTCAGTTAGCATAATACCCTCCAGGTCCATGTATGTGTCACAAATGGCAAATTTTCATTTTTTATGGCTTAGTAATAGTCCATTGTGTATGTGTGTGTGTGTGTGTGTGTGTGTGTGTGTGTGTATCTCACATCTTCTTTATCCATTCATCTGTTGATGGATACATAGGTTGCTTCCATAACTTGTCTATCATAAATAATGCATTGGGGTGCATATGTCTTTTCAAATTCGTGTTTACATTTTGTTTGGATATATACCAAGGAGTGGAATTTCTGGGTCATACGGTAGTTCTGTTTTCATTTTCTTGAGGAAACTCCATACAGTTTTCCACGATGGCTACACTAGTTTACAATTCCACTAACAGTGTACAAAGGATCGCTTTTCTCCACATCCTTGCCAACATTTGCTGTTTGTGTTCCTTTTGATGACAGCCATTCTAACAGGTGTGAGATGATATCTCATTGTGGTCTTAATTTGTATTTCCCTCATGATTAGTGATGTAGAGCATCTTTTCACGTGACTATTGGCCATCTGTATATCTTCTTTGGAAAAATGTCCATTCAGGTCTTCTTCATTTTTTAATTGAGTTGGGTTTTTTTCATTTGTTTGATATTGAGTTGTATGAGATGTTTATGTATTTTGGATATTAACCCCTCGTAGGACACATCATTTGTAAATATCTTCTCCCCTTCAGTAGGTTGTCTTATAAAGTAGTGGTGATTAATGACAGTGGCAGACATCTGTGTTTTATTTTTTATTTTAATGGGAATGGATTTAGTGCTTAATCAGGATGGCAGCCATTATTTTTTGAAGTTTGAGAATATTAGTTTATCTTTTCCTTATTTTATTAGATTTCTATGGTCAATTGCTGCTGGATTTTCTTAAATTCCTTTTTAATATCTATATGTAGTGTTTTTGCTTTTTCTTTAATTTGTTGACAATACAAAAAATGGAAAGATTTTTCTGATATTGTACTGTTGAAGTATTCCTGAAACCCACCTTATTTTTTCACAGTGTATTTTTTTGAATCTCTGACTTAATATAATGAAAAGGGGAGAGCTTTCCAAGTTTTTTCCTCTGCTAAGGAGTTAACATTAAACTTATCTATTCGGAAAAACATAGCAATCATTCATTTGGTTTTAGTGCCATTTTCATATTCTTTAAAGAATGATTGTTTTCCTTCTCTCCTTAGGCAATTTGTTTCTTCATGATTTTTACAAATTTGGATGTCAATTTTGATAATATTCATTTTTCTAAGAAGGTATATATTTTCTCTAAACTTTCTAATTTTATGTCATAGAATTCCATATAATCATTTCATTTGTTTAATCTCTTCACCTATGTACCCTCTTTTTCGTTCTTATTAGTGAATTTGTTTTTACTTTCCCTTTTATACACTAGTTATATTTATCTATTTTACATCTAGGATTTGTTTATCCATTGTTATTTTTTATTTTCTACTTTTAAACTTTCACTATATATCTTTATCCACTCCCACTTTCCATTTTCATTTATATTTGTGTTCTTCCAGCTTCTTAAGATGAGTTTTAACATAGTGGTTCAGAGTGTACACTGGAACCAGACTTCTCTGGCTTTGAAGACTGGTGCTACCACTTGCTATGTTACACTTGTCAAGCTGTTTAACTGTTCTTTGCCTCAGTTTCCTCATCTAAATTATAGGGATAATAATCTCTCTCCTAAAATTTTGTGAGAATTAAATAATATAATATAGATAAAGAACATAGAAGATTATCTACCATATACTAAGTATTATGAAGTACCATTTTTTTCCTTTATTCTCCTTTTCTTTGGAAAGTAAAAGCATTTCAGACTATGTTTTCCTGTGATTATGCTTTAGCTATGTCTCGACTGGTGTGAAGTGTTACTCTTTATAGTCGTTTATTGGTAGATTTTCATGTTAACTTTATTTTCCTAATTAACTCAAAGGTGATTTGGTATTATGTTTAATAATTTTAATTCTTCAGTTTTTGGACATATTTTTATTATGATCAGAAGACGTGGCTTACAAAATTGATTGTTTTTGTTTTGGGTGGCAATTATATAATCAATTTTTATAAATGTCCCATAGATATGGGAGAATTGCATATTCTCTACATATAAATATTTGCTGTATCACAAAATCAATTTTTGATTGTGTTCCTCATTTCCTGTTCAAGAGCTTATTGATTCTTAAAGTGGCATTTATAATATCTCACCATAGTTCTGTTTTTTTATTAAGGTCTCCCTGCACTTCTGATTGTTTTTGTTTTGCAGATTTAGCTGTCATATTCATTGGTTTATAATCTTTGTAGCTTCATTAATAATTGTGCCTTTTATCTTACATAATGTTCCTTTATGTTGTTAGTACTTTCAACCTTAAATTCTCCTTCATTACATTATATTGTAAAACTTATGTTCTTTTTAGTTTTGTTTGCCTTGGAGCTACCATGGGAATATGAATATTTCTCCTTTTCTTAAAGGAATATTTTCTTTCTTTCTTAAGTCTGGTATAAATTTCTATTTATGCTTGAAGTTCAAGAATTTTTGCAGGATATGCCAAGTCTCATTTTATCAGTCCTGTGAGGAACTTATTAGCCCTTTAGCTATGAAGAATTTATCTTTCCTCCACTCAGAGCAAATTTCTCCTATTATTTAATTGTTACTCTCCTCCATCTTTTCCTTTATCTCAATTTGGGGTTCTTAGTAATTGCATATTAGAATGTCTGGAGTTGTACTCAAATGGCTTTGGGTTTCCTCATGATTTCCAAATCTTTGTAATTAATTTTTGTGTTTAGAGATATTTATTACCCAGGATCTTCCTGCCAGTTGTTATCTGATCTCAGCTATACCTGCACTCCCTTTCAATATCTCTCCTGAATCATAAAATAGAAAATCACTTGCTTATGTTCCCCAAAGAACTTTAGGTTTATAATTGAATCCTTTTACATCCATTTAGTTTGTTAATTAATTAGTTATTTAAGGTTGCCATCAGTTCCCTGCAGGAGTTCTTTTCTGATAGAAGCCACCTGTTCAGGGTGATCAGACCCATCACTCTTTCTCTGACTTCTGGATTCAGCCCACTTTATGGTTATTTTGCTGCTTACTCATGGATGACTTACTCTTAGCACTCAGCCTTAAGTAGGTATTTGGTATCTATTAGAAGCTTCCAGCAAAAATCATATTTTTTGGTGAAATGTAAGAGGAATTCCTATCAAAGTCTTAAACAAGACAAGGATAGCTATCATGGTCACTGTGTTGGTGACCATAGCCAATGTAATAAAACAAGAAAGGAATTATGTACATTGATTAGAAAGAAAAAATGACAAAACAGGCATTATTAACAGATGATATCATCTGCCCAAAAAATCTGAGTAGAAACCAAAATATCATTAAAAACGAGAAAAGAATTTGTCAAGGTTGTCAGATGTAAGATTAACATACAAATCTCAGATACTATTCATAAACGGTAATAAATGTTCTTAAATGTCTAGAAATAAAGCAACCAGGATATAAACGTAAGGTCTATAAAAAGAAACTCCACAAAAGGGAAAAGTACATTAACATTCAGAGGAACATGCACAAATTTTAGATGAGAAAATTTAATATTGTAAATATTTCACTCCACACATTATTCCTTACATTCAGTGCAATAATAAATAAAATCCACATTGGAGTTTTTATATGAATTTTTATGTAAACTTAAGAAAATATATATAAATTTCATCTGGGAGAAGAAAAACAAATATACAAACAAAAGTATAGCCAATATATACTTTTCATTAAATAGACAAACAAACAAAATAATGAGTAACTTGCCTGGCCTGATAACGAGTTTATTCTAGATCTACAGAATAAAAACAGCGTGGCAATAATTTTAGAAAATATAAATAGAGGAATCAGATAGAATGAATAGTCCAAATACAGACCTATTTTCAATGGAAAAGTCAGTATACAGTAAAGATGACATTTAAATCAAAAGGATTAATTGTTTAGTAAAAGGTACTAATGTCGTGAATGCTGCATTTGGAAGAAAAATAAATTCAGTTAATTATTTCAAATTTGTTGCAGATCGGTTTCCCCAGGAAGCAATTTTTGAGACAGATTTGTTGGCAGGACGTTTATTGAGGATTTGCTCTCTGGAGCAAATACCTGAGGGATATGTGAAGGAAGCAGCAGTGCACAGAGGGAGAAGTTGGGCTGCAATTTAGTCTCAGGGGCTTCTGCCAACCCTAAGTGGAGCCTCTGAAGCCGGGTGTCCATCAGGATGGTGTGCAGTAGTCCACAGGGAACAGTCATTGGATGTGGGCTGCCCGTGGGAAGGGGGCGGGACCCTGAGCAAGGCAGCTTTCCCCAGCTGAGGCAATTTTTCCACAGAAGGTTGACACTACAACAATATTCACAAAATGAATTCCAGATGTATCTAAAAACCACTTATAAGAAACTAAAATATGGGATGTGAATTTTTTTTTAAGTATAAAATATTTATACTCCTAGGGTAAAAAGCCCCTTCTAATGAAAAGTGGACTACATGTCTTAGAGTTGAGAATGCCTAGAAACATATTATAACACAAAGAAAGTCAAAGGACAGACTGGGAAAAAATATCTGCAGTGTGTTTTAACCAAGCCATGATGTATGGGATGTAACAAAAATTAACATTACTTCTGTCTCCCAATGGACATCCTAAAGATGATTTAAGTAGAAGCTCTGATGGGCACCATGACTTTTCTGTACTAAGTTCATGTTAAGTTAAAAACACATTCTCATTTCAGTCCAAGGTATTAATCCACACTTCTCCTCCTCCTCCTCTCCAGCTCTGTGTGGCATTCGTGGGGCCCCAGATTTTAGGGAAGGGGATGTGGTTGCCTTCTGTTGGTTCTTTATCTCTCCTCACCTCATGCTTTCTAGCTGGGTGTGGTTTTAGATCCTGCCTGGTGGTAAAGGGTAGAGAGAAGGAAGGAGAGGTAAAAGGATAGAGCAGGAAAGTTTCTGCTTAGCTGGGGATGGCTTCTGTCACAGCTGATGTCTGGGCCTGGCTGTGTTTGAAGGAGACTCATGGGAAATTTGGTGTGGTCTTTGGAAACCAGGATGATCCCCCCCCACCTACTCCAACCATAGCATTCATGCCTCTCTGGTCCATGCCTCCAGTAACTTTTGGACCCCTCCTCAGGGATCTCCCAGGTGGTTTTGGCACAGTTGGAAAAGACTTCCACATTCCTGGACCCCCTGTGAGTGGGAAGAAATTACTCCCCCAATGCAGCCCTTTACACTCTTTTTCTCTCTACCATCTGTCACCTTCTAGACATCTTGATCAGGAGACAAACAGCAGTCAGATTTTCCCCAACTGCAACCCCATGGACAACACTAGGTGTGAAGAGGAGAGAGAACCATGTACATGGGACCAGCAACGGGGAGGGATGGGACTCACATGGGAAGAGGCCCGCCTAAGAAACCCCTTACAAATCTCTGCCCATCTTCTCAGCCCTTTGTGAATGAGGTTGTTTGTTTGTTTGCTTTAGGTTCAAATGTACTCTGAAAACATCCCTGCACAATACATAACAGAAAAGTGATTAATATCTAGAACATATAAAGAGCTTCTACAAATCAATATGGGCAATTTATTGACACAGAAGACAAATACAAAAGAACAATTAAAGGAAAAAAAGATTCCCAAACTCATTGATAATCACAAGGATAGAATTTAAATCAACTGGCACTTGGATTATCAAAAACAGAGACATTCAAAGCATCTAGCTTGACAAAGATGTGGGGGAATAAATATTCTCATTCACAGCAGTGGTGAATTGGCAATTGGACAAGGACTATGTATTACAGTGGTGGAGGGTAATTTAGCTATATAATTAAAAATTTAAACCCTCACAGTCTTCAATGCAGCAATTCCACCAGAAGTGATTATATTAAGTTTTGCAATAATGAGTGAAAATGGATTATCAGAGATCAGGAAAGTATGTACAGTTGTATAATAGAGTTTTTTTTTTTTGGTACACATCTGATTTGTGACTATCAAAGTTCTATCTGTAGCATATGGTTTACTGGAGTGTTTACAAGAATATATTCTATATAATACTATGCACTTAAAATATTTTAAGAGATTATAAAACAGCTTATTATTGTTTTGCAATAACTTAAGTACAACAAATACAACATTTGTTTCACAAGACATAAAATGATGTCACCAGTACACTCTCTTTTGCTCTTTTCCAGGCTACTGGTTTCAGAGAAGATAAAAAACACTTTTTTCACAATCATTTTATTGCAATGGAATGATTTTAAAAATGGAAGAATTAGAAGGTCAAGACGTTCCTCTAAGCCCTGGTTTTCCAATCTTAGTTGGCCATCTCCTACATTCTCTTAAGATTATAAACACCAGGTACAACTCTAATTTTCACAGTTAAAATGGTATCCATGGACCTAAAATGAAAATAATTTTATTTCCATGGCCAATTTATGTTAAAATTATCTTCTAATTAAGAAGAGTCTGCCGAGCCCATTTTTCCTTTCTTAGGGCTGTTTTCTAAGAGATCTTGGGCCTCACAACCATGTTTCTACTACAGGATCCTGTTTAACATGTTTCTAAATCTGAATGGATCTGAATGACCCAAGATCTATAATCGGACTATCTCTTCCTGATATTTGGGAGAGAGCTTGAAGGACACTGAAGAGTCTGGACTGGTTGCTTGAACAGAGGACACAGAAGCTCAAGAGAGTGCAGCAAAGTAAAACATGCATTCAGAAGGAGGGCAAACCATTCTGCAAAGACAGGGGGAAGATTAAAGTAGACACACAGAGAGGAGCTGAGAGGGAGACAGGGAGCAATTGCCTGGGTTCATAATGGTTTTCCTTGTATTGAAAATAGTCCCTATTAGTAATGATACTTTTTGAGAATTTATTCTATGCTGGCAACCGTTCCAACCATCTTACACAAGATATACAGTCTCTTTCAATCCATATACCAGTAAGATGACTAAATACTCTTAGCAATCCTATAAGTGGAAGGAGAGTTTATCTATCTATGGTCTCAGAGCTTGCAATGAGAGGAGCAACAATCTGAACCCAGCCTGAATGACTCCAGAGCCTAAGTTTGCTCTCTCTTTCTCTCTCTCTCGCTCTTTTTTTTTTTTTTTTTTTTTTTGCAGTATGCGGGCCTCTCACTGTTGTGGCCTCTCCCGTTGCGGAGCACAGGCTCCAGACATGCAGGCTCAGAGGCCATGGCTCACAGGCCTAGCCGCTCCGCGGCATGTGGGATATTCCCAGACCGGGGCATGAACCCGTGTCCCCTGCATCAGCAGCCGGACTCTCAACCACTGCGCCACCAGGGAAGCCCATCTCTCTCTCTTTTAACTTTTATTTTAAATCTGCTTCTTTTTTCCCAACAAGTTTTTATTTTGAAAAGTCCTTCTTTGTCCCTAATATTTTCTTTAGGTTGTTTTTGCCACTGAAGATGTAATGAAAATCATGTATTACATTTAGTTGTCAGGTTCCTTTAGTCACCTTAAATCTAAAATAGTCTCTGACTTTTAAGGTGTTTTGTGTGTTTGGATTTTTGTCCCATACCTCTTCACAGTTATCTATTGTTGCACAACAAACTACCCTACTACCCTACAACTTAGTGATTTAATGCCATTAAACAACCACCCTTTGATTATGGTCACAGATACTGTTGGTCAGAATAATGGACAGAGCACAGTGAGGATAGCTTGTCTTTGCTCCATGATGCTTCATGCCTCAGCACTTAAATGGCTGGAGGCTGGGATCATCTGAAGCCTTCTTCACTCACATATCTTCTGCCTGAGCTGGGATGATTCAAAGGCTGGACTCAGCTGTGGTTGTCAACTAGAACACCTACACATGGCCCTGCCATGTAGCTTAGGCTTCCTCACAATATGGCAGCCTCTGGGGAGTTAGGCTCAGGGCTCCACCACCAAGTGTTCTAACTCCATAGTGTAGAAACTGAAAGGCTTTTAGTGATCTTGCTCAAAGTCACACAACGTCACTGCTGCTCTATTGTTCTGATCAAAGCAGTCACAGAGGAAGGGAAACAGACCTTCCACCTTTTAATGAAAATAGTGTCAAAGAATTTACACCATGTTCTAAAACCACCAGAATATCATTGATCTCTTTGAAGAATCCAAGACAGTTAAATACATTTCTAACATCATGACATATTATTTCTTTCACAAGTTACCCTACTAGTTTTCAATTTTTCTTTTATAACTCCAGCTTGAAGCAGATTTCTTTTTTTTTTCCACTGCAGTGATTTATTTGTTTTGCTCAAGGAATATTCCCATTGCTTAAGGCTAACATTTGAAGTGAACTATGAATAGTGTTGTATATAATGAGTACTGTTAAGGACATATATTCTTTTTTTTAATACATCTTTATTGGCGTATAATTGCTTCACAATGCTGTATTAGTTTCTGTTGTACAACAAAGTGAATCAGCCATATGCATACATGTATCCCCATATCCCCTCCCTCTTGAGCGTCGCTCCCACCATCCCTATCCCACCCCATTAGGTCGTTGCAAAGCACGGAGGTGATCTCCCTTGAAGCAGATTTCTGTTAAGTTAAAAGAGGTCTAAAGAATAAGAAACATATTTCAAAAATCTTAATTACATTGAATCTTTATGTTGTATTGGTAACAAGCAGGCAGGTCTTCAATAAAACTGCCTTTTATTGCTGCAGAAAAAGGCTATCTATGACCTTTGCTTCCTCTTACATCACCAAATCAAAGCAACATGTAACACCTGCAAATGCAGAAGGACCATTCAGCCATAGCACCCCATAGCATGCACCAGGATATATTACAGGAAGAAAACAAGACTGGCATGCAGTTCTTCTAAAAAAAAAAAAAATGAAAAGGAAATGTAGTTTTCAACCAAGAACACTTTTTAAAAATTAATTTATTTTATTTATTTATTTATTATTTATTTATTTATTTATTTATTTGGCTGCATTGGGTCTTCGTTGCTGCGTGCGGGCTTTCTCCAGTTGCAGTGAGAAGGGGCTACTCTTCGTTGCGGTGTGTGGGCTTCTTATTGCGGTGGCTTCTCTTGTTGCAGAGCATGAGGTCTAGGCGCACAGGCTTCAGTAGTTGTGGCTCACGGGCTCTAGAGCGCAAGCTCAGTACTTGTGGCGCACAGGCGTAGTTGCTTCACGGCATATGGGATCTTCTCAGACCAGGTCTCGAACCTGTGTCCCCTGCATTGGCAGGCGGATTCTTAATCACTGCGCCACCAGGAAAGCCCCCAAGAACACTTTTTAAATAAGATTTATTGATGTATAATTTACATACAGTAAAATTCACCCTTTCTTGGTAGGCCATTCTATGAGTTTTGACAAAATAAAGCATATAGTCATAGTCAGGTAACCACCACCACAATTAAGTTATAGAACAATTCCGTTACTTCAAATGCTAGTCTACTGCGCCTTATAGTCAATTCTTTTCATCCATTCCCAGCTTTTGGCAAGCACTGATCTCATTTTCCCCTTATAGTTTAAAATCTTTCGGAAGAGGTCATGTACATGGAATCACTTACCATAATGCATTTGAGAGTCATCCATGTTGCTGCATTTATCCTTAGTTCATTTCCTTTTCTTGTGGAGTATTCTTCCATTGTAAGAACACACCACAATTTTTTAAAAAATCTATTTATACAGTGAGGGAAATTTGGGTTGATTTCAACACACAACATTTTAAAAGCAGCAGAAAAGGGTAAAAATTAATCTTGTCAGAGAGTCTTTCATTTCTTAACTGTTTTCATATTTCCAGGTCATTTTGAGTTTCTTAGAGCAAAAGTTAGAAATCATCAATCTGATGGGAATCATGCAAGTTTTGGGGGGAACAATGGTCTCTTTCTAATCAACCTTTTTCCTCCTGAGTTCCTTCTGGTTTGATGCAATTGCTCCTGTTTCCCAATCAGTATGTTTATGGAGAGAGTTGAAAGATGATTATGTTTCAGTGGGGAACAGCTGGCCTCATAGCAACTGGATGACAAAGGGATTATCCAAGTGTATAACTTATAAAAATTGGGCCAGGAGCTGGGTTTGGGGATGGAACACCCTCTCTGGCTGACTTTTAAGGCTCAGTCCTCGACGAAGATGTTGATTAGGCAATCGTGAGCTTTCTACAGGATGGAGAGTGATGGCAAGGATGATGGCAGGGCCCCTGGAGAAAGAACGTGGATATTTCTGCTTTTTCCATTATCCAGCTCCCTCTCAGCAATAACTCAGAGTGAGTCATTGCACATGCTATGCAAGATTTCAATAGGTTAGAAATGAATTTTAAATCCATTAAAAACAAGCCCTTATCAGCATTGTCTCCATGACCCCTTGCCTTTAAAACAACTGAGAACAATGTTGCTTCACTGATTTTCTCCTGCTATTGTATCATTTGTGTAAAACAGTGTTACCACAAACGTTTCCCTGCCAACTCAACGCAATGCACCTGCACAATTCTCTAATTTCACTGTCAATGCAGTAATCTTTTCTCCTTTGTTAAAAGGCTCTCAAAATCACTGTAAGTAATGCCAATGCATACTGAATTTAAGTCAAATCATACCTTTGCCTTTCCCGCTAACTTTGAAGCTGGAAAAAGCAAGACCTGAAAAATTAGAGATGGGTCCTGGAGTGAGTCACTCAAAACTCAAGATCCCTGGTTTTGTGACAGCCAATATTACTAAAAAGAAGAAAAATAATAGGAAAAGAAAAAAAGTGAACCATCAAGTTCAATTTTTTTTTAAATTTATTTTCAGTCCCTTTCATTTTATAATACTTCTTTCCTTTAAGGAGTTTCCATCAAGAAATGAAGTGAGTATCAACTTACATTTACCTGTCAATCATCTGTTTTCCTTTTTCTTCTCCCAACTGGCTCCCCCCCATAGAGCTTTCTCAGTAACTCTCACCAGCACTGTCTTGGTTAAATGTGACTAGACATTTACAGAGTTATTCACAGAGACTTCAACCAGGGCTCACAAAATATACACTCACTCATCTACACTGCTCATTTCTGCACAATGACTGGGAATGAAAATAGATTCCATTATTTTCGTCACCTGTTAGACTGGTGTTTATAAATAAGTACATAATTAATGTATACAAATAATTATGTAAATATGTACCTATATTTATGAAATGTATATCTAATGAATACCCAGATATACAGGCATACATATGTGTACATATAATGCCTGTATAACTTTTACATGAATGTAGGCTCATGGAATTCCCATGATTGAACCCCCAGTGATGCCCGGCACCTGCCCCAGTCCCTGCATACCTCTGACTACATCCCTTCCCTCCCTTTCCTTGCTTACTTCACTCTGACCCCACAGGCCTCTTAGTTTCTTAAACACACAAAACTAATTCCTTCATCCTGGATGCGCTGGATGTTCTCTTGGCCTCAGGAAGCTCTTCCTCTGATGCAAGCAAGACCAAGTTCCTCTCATCTTGAATATTTCAGCTGAGCATCACACACTCAGAATGACTTTTCTTAGCTAATTGAACAGAGCTACCCAGTCATTCTAGTTCTCTTATGTATGTTTTTCTTGGCTTTTCCTTTGTTCCTAATTGGCATACTACCAGTCCTCTGCAGCAGAGGGTGAGTGCCTCTCTAATGGCCCCTCATTCCCATGGCTCCCACTCGGTGGGCTCCCCTTTGAAGCACCCGATCTTCTCTGCCTGGGGCTTCCTTTAGCCACAAAGCATGCTCAGCCTGCACAAGGGTGCCGGCCAAAGCACCAGCAGGTTCATGTCCCAGGAGCAGCCCTCATCCAGTGACGGCTGAAAGTTGATGGACCCTTAGGAGGGACAGCTCTGAGGTGTACTTTGTGACATAGCCTAGAAAGCCAGAGCAGCATTGAGCCCCAATTGCCCAGAGCACTAACAGCTCTTCAACACACTTTTCCCTGCTTTCCTTCCCCTCTCCCCTCTCCCCACCATCTCCCAAGTAAACCATTAGTGTCCATATACTTGTTTCAGGTCTGCTTCTGAAACATCCAACCTAAGACACTCCTTAAATCAGAATGTAAGCTCCACTAAAAGCAGGAAACATCTGAGACTATTTGTCATTATATCCACACCCCACACTCCCCACCCCAGCCCCCACTTCACACACGGGATAGATATTTTTTGAATGAGTCACTGATTACATTCGTAAGCACGTATATGCTGTAGGATATGACTTGGATATCTTAAGAAACTTTGCCGCTGACCCTAGGGCCTGCCTATCTCCCAATATAGGAAAGCTCTTTATTGCCTGGGGGCCTGAGTATTGAAGAGAAAACACAAAAGCATACAGAGGAAGTGAAAAGAAAATGGGAGACTTTTGGGATTCTCAGTTGACGTTTAAAAATGTTCCTGAAAAGTTGAGGATGTGATTTTTGAGAGGAGGACCAGCTACACTGCAGGGAGTGAGGACCATGGTTGAACGCACAATACAATTCATTTATCCATTCTGCTATTGGTGGGCATTAGTATTTTTTAGTTTGGGCTTCTATCAATACAAATAGTGCTGCTGTGAATATCTTTGTATATTTTGGTGCACATTTTTTGGGGTATTTAACTAGGAGTTGAATTGCTGGGTTAAAGAAAATGCTTTTTTTTTTTTTCTTTAGTTTTAGTAGATTCTGCTACACAATTCTCCAGAGCAATTGACCAATGTTTTTCTCCCTTAAGCAGTGTATTAGAATTTCTGTTGGTCTATATCAGACAGATGGTATGTCTGTCTTTTTAATTTTAGCCATTCTATGTAGCAGTATTGGATTATAGTTTTTATATTCCCTTGATGATTAATGAAGTTTAGCACTTTATATTTCTGCTGGTAATTAAATGTTTCTATTTTAAAGGCAGCTTATAAGTCATTTTAAAAGTAGTTATGGGAATTATAAATGAAGATGATAAGTGTCTACATCACAGGGTGGGAGATAATTGCATGAAAGGATCCATGTACAAACACTCAACATGACGCCTGGTAGAGAGTAAGAGCACAATTAATATTATGTATTAATGACATTATTTTATGTTCTAAATAAAGAATAGCCTAAAACCTGTGATGATCTTTGCTACTAAATATTCCATTTGAAGATGAAATCTAGAGGCACTGCTGAGTGAAAAGAAAGAAAAGATGAATCACTTTCACAGAGCCAATAAAAATGAAAGGGCACTGGAACAGAAATAAACTAATCAAAGTCACTTCAGAGGCTGCACTATTTTTGTTTCAATGATAAATACAGTCTTAAACGTCAAAGTGTGAGGGTCAAAATACTGACATTAAAAGGCTTCATCTTTAACAACTTGTATGTACTGTAAGTTTGATTATTGACATATTTCATTGAGTTAGATATTTTCATCTTAAGTCTGTGAATTAACATTGTTTTAAGATCTATAAAATACATTGGTAATATTCAGCACAATTCATCTGAGGCTTATTTCCATAATTGTCACTTTTTGCTGTGAGTTGTGTCATTAAGTGGAGTATAGACTGGATTAGGGTTAACCTACTGTACAGGTAGAAAAAACAGAAATCAACATGGAGGAATGTTAATACTGAACTAGCACCTGATGTAAACCTTAAAGGATAAGTAGGGTTTATTGAAGTTGAAGGCAAAAAGGACACATAAAGTCATTAAAACAATAACAGTAAAAGAATTGACAAAATATTGTACATGTAATGTTCAGAGGATCATGAGGTCTGGAAACACAGATACACAAAAGGTAAGTAGAGGGATGCAGGCTGCAAAGATTCTGATGGATCCTGACTGTCATGCTGGATTTCGTTTTGTAGCCTTTAGGGACTTGGGAAATGATTTTGAACTGAGAATGTTATGCCTATAATCTGGGAAGGTAACTTTACAAACCTTGAAAAGAATGGATGACATTAGGTTTGGGAGCAAGAAAACCATAAAGACTTTTGCAAGAGAAGAGTTGGTATACGATGAGAGCCTGACCATAGGTGATAAAAGAGAAAGGGCAGAAGAGATGATTAATTTGAAATATATTTTTGAAAAAAACTTGATTAAACTTGATGATCTGTTGGATGAAGAGAATGAAGGAGTGGTCTAAGATTACTCTGAGAATTTTAGGTTAGTACTAGTACTTTCTAATTTTACAGAGTCTTAACAGGACTGGATGGGACCAAATTTGGGAAGAAGATAATGAGTTTACTTTGGGACTTTTTAATTTGATAATTTTATTCCTTTGCATTTGTTAATGTAATAGGAATAGTAATGAAAACTAATGTAAAACCAAAGGTGGGAGCATTTGTGGGGGAAAAGATAAATTAGAGGAAGGAGTAGAAAGATAAACAGTAACAACTATGGGGTAAATTCATGAGCCAAACAAACTTGGGCAATGAAATGATAGAGATTCTCTATTGATGACATGATTTATGATAGACAGCTAAAACATACCATAGATTTTTCTGTGACTACAAAGATTCTCCCTCTTGGTATTTTCATTCCAACCTAATTGAATGGGGAATTATCAGCACCATAATAAGTGAGTAAAAGGAATAATATTTCTACATATTTTTGAATACTCTTAAAATTGGAAAAGACATCTTCCAAATAAGTTGTCTTTTTAAGTTATTCTTTTATCAATGCTTTGTATTACTATAATTCATTCGTTTGAAAGTTTTTTTTTAAAATTTCTTAACTGTTTCAGGCACTGTTCTAAGCACTGGGATACAGAAGTGCACACAATCAACCCCAAATCTCAGTCTTCCTCAAGAACCTTTGAACGGTTATCCAAAAAGTAATCCCCCCCAAAAAATTTACAGCAACTTTTCCCCTATTTATTTACATTCTTCCTCCCATAATCAAAGGCAAGCACAGCCAAACATACCCACGATTATAATGTAGAACCTGCATTAGACTTGGCAATCGCAATGGACCAAGTGACATCTGTCTAATAGAGATAAGTGGGTATTGTGATTTCAGCACAACTATGCTAACTGTAAAATGCTAAATAAACATTTAATGTGCCTCCTGTGATTCAGTAAGTGAAGCCAGTATTTTGTGAATAGGTATTAATCCATGTTCATGACTGCTCCAATTTTTCACGTCGTGAGAGCTTTTGACATTACACAGTTCATTTTCCCAGAAAGGACAATGAGTCCTTAAAGTAATTATTTAACTAACCTCTGAGTGAACTGGCTCTGCTGTCACTGTAAAAATTTGGATGTACTCATTGTATTAATGGGCTTTGGCTCACTTCTGCTTCTTTACTTCCATCTTTTAAGCATGGATATTGTCCTAAGTGGTCTCCACTGCGAAAAGATAAAAGGCATATTTTAAATAAACTCTACTGCTGCTTTTTACTTTTATTTCCCCATTTGAATTTGATTCTGGAATCCTACATAGTTAAATCATAAAAGAGAAGGCATTAAGGACACTTCATCATTGTGAGAAACCCCCTTATATAACATTGACTCACACTGTTAAAACTGGCTGATGTTTTATCTTAGTCCCAGAAAAGTTCCCAGGATTTGAAAGTAAATATATACTTTCCTCAGTTGTCATTAAAAATCAAAATCGTTACTACTGGCATGTTAGTAAATGCTTATTTTAAAATCATATTCAGACATATTTTGTCCTATTTGAACTATGGCCTTTCTGTGTTATAAATCTTGCTTTGAAGATTCATTGTCATCGCTACTTATTTTTTGTTGCTTTGATTAAGACAATTCAAGACTCACAGATGTACAAGTTGCCTGAAATACTAAAATTTTACTGAAATAAAGCAAAACATTTCAAAATAGCCATCTGGAAGAAATCCAGAATTTAAGAAGATATTCTCACCTTGAACGAGCATCATTTCTGTGCAATAAGGTTCTGTTCATTGTATTTATAGATTTTACAGATGCCTTGAAATATGTGTTTTTCTTCTGAGAGAATATAAAGAAAGCTAAATACCTACAGGAATTCTTGAAAAAATATGTTTAAGAAAAACTGTGTGAAGAGAAAAAAAAAAAGAAAAGGAATAAATAGATTTTTATTTTTCTTAGCACTGACTAGCTTCTCTTGAAAAGTTTCCAGTAGGGGAAATCATAAAATAAAATCATAAATAAGGTAGCTTGCTAAATTTATTATGCATGAAAAACTTCCTCTATGATGTGTTCCAAGATAAAAGGAATTTACATCCATATTTAAATGTTAGTTATACATTCACTAAATAATCTATTGCTCATCATTATGTATTCCACAATCTTCAGATTAGATCTTGAATCTTTTTATACATTATACTTCCAAGATTTTATTTGGAGTATTGGCTTAATTTTTCAAAACACATGATTAAGATGGCTCATATGCACTTTTATTTTTAACACCACACTATATATATATCTTTATAGGCTTACTGTGTCTACATGTGATGGTAGCATAAAAAACACTTCATGGCCTTGATTAAAGGAATGGCATGCAGAGTTTCTCTCTCACTTTACTGGAGTTCAAAGTTTATTTCTCACTTTGTTGAAGTTCTGAATTTATTTCTCACTCTACTGAAGACTGCAAGATATAAACAAACCTTTTAAAAAATAAACCACCAAGAGTGCGGTAGAGATGAGCAACACTGTGGTATTTCTTTGAGCGAAAGTCGATCATGTGAGTGGAGTTTCCACAGTCTTCAAAAACAAGTGGCTTTCATGTTTGAAATAGCTGAAAAATATTGAGGTACATAACTTTTGGCTATGGCTTTGGATTTTAAGAGTGGGCTAAAACCATCCTAGTCCTGTAAACAATCACATTGGTTGACCGAAGCTGCCAGGAAGGTGTTCCATAGCTTTGGGCTCCTGCCAGGCCACCATATTTTGAGGCTGCAAGACCTAGATCAGTAGCAATCTAGCTACTCTTTTCCATAGCTTACATCACTGGAGAAGGTAACAGGCTATCAGCTGGGCATGGGAGGTAGGAGTTATAGCATCTCAGAAGAAAACTGAGATGTATCACAATAGAAACTCTCAGACTTCATTTTTACCAAAGAAAGAGCCATAAAATGATATTGTAACTGGAGAGAATGACCTTGGAGTGAAAGATATTCTTCACTGGGATGTAAACTTTTTGAGGAAATAATCAGATTTAAGTATAAAGACAATATTTTCAGTTTTTAAATGGCAACATAGGTAAACTTCAGAGAGTAGTTGCAGATGCATTATTTTAGAAGATTTAAATAAATATTGCAAAGCTCAAATATATATTTATGCATTCTTAATTTTTGAAAACTTATTTTTCATAGAAATGTTTCTAATGCTACTACTCACTGTTCATTGTATATTAGCTTCCTTCTTATTTTCTAAGAACTCTAACTCTTTTTATTAAAATTAAGGGCAAGTAAGTTTATAATTCTTACATGTTAAACTTTGGGAACCAACCATTTCCTTTATTTACAGTAAGATAAGCAAAGTAGTTTTGAATGTCCGCTAAGTGCTATGTACTGGGCTGTAGAAGTATATATCAAAATGTGAGAAAATGGGTGCATAAATGTATAAATAATATTAAGTAGGACATGGCTATTGCAAATAACTGATACAGACAATAAGTACTATGTGGATTTAAAGGAGACAGATTTCTTGATGTCAGGCAGTCAGAGAAGGTTTTATGGAGAAGGTAGAGAAAGCAGGAACTGAAGATAAAACAAATAATTAAAATATGTTGTGATAATTTTATGTGATAGAGGTACATATAAGAGTTTCGGCATCACTAATAAGAGAGGTCTTGCAGGACTAAATTCTTAGTGAATCACATTATTTCTCATTTGTACTTATTCTAGGACATCCTGAGACACGACTGTTTGGATTGTGGAGTAGATGCCACCAGTACCCTGTTACCTCCTGGACCACCTTCCAAATAAACTTCCTCCACTCAAATCTTTGTCATAGAGTCTGCTAAGGCAGGAACCCAGATGAAGACAGATGTGATGGGGTACATTTAATTGATTTCGTGTTAGCCAACGGAGTCATGTTTGAGCAGCACCAAAAACTATGCATGTGTGTATATTTAAGTGACAGGAATTACTAAAGAACATCTTACTGAAATGCAAAAGCCCTACAATTTCACACTTTTATTAATTTTTTCTCTTAAGATGCTTAGGGTTCTTCTTTATCTTCACTGATAAATTTAGAATAATATTACATATTCTGGGTCAATGATATTTCATTTTAGCTCATTATCATAAAATCGAAATGATTTTAAAATGTAGAAAGAAGCAGTCTGAAAAAAACACAATTCACTTTGTGTTGCTTTTTTTGTCCAGGCATTACCAAGCTTAAGGTTGAATATGATGACTGAAGGAGATATATTCAATAACCAGTGATGAGAGAGAGCCATTACCATGAGGAAAAGGCCATTTTCCATGTATTTGACTTGTTTTATAGTGTTTCTCTTTTAGCCAGTGGATTTCCAGAGCATCACAAATTTCATTTTATAAGAATGATCTCAGATTGCACTTAGTAACAATATTATTTTATACAGTTTGTATGAACTTATAATAATTCTCTCATCTCATGTTAAAATTAGGAAAAAGGAAGTAGAATTAAAGACAGAAGCTATTACAGAGACATATATGAGAAGGCATATTTAGTGGTCTTAGTTAATTATAATCTGTAGATTCCAGATTACATAACAGGTAGGAAATGGTTAAAAAATTAACCCCATCAAATTATATTCCCAAATCATATTTACTTATCTAATAAAACTCATATTCATTTCAACTTGCTTTATTACCAGCACTCTGCAGCTCCCTTAACACAAGCACACACAAGAGTAGTGTATGATGAACAGACTTACTAAGTGCTAGAAAACAGAACACTCGTTAAAATGACCAAGATGATTAAAAAAAAGCATGACTTCTGTCCTCAAAAAAAAAAAGGAGGAGAAGGATGATCCATAAAAAGTGTGATGACTTCCTTCTTATCCCTGGAACATCAAGAGTACTGAAACAGCAGCATTGCACAGGGAGGTCGGCTTGGTGCTTTGCTATGACCTAGAGGGGTGGGATAGGGAGGATGGGAGGGAGACGCAAGAGGGAGGGGATATGGGGACATGTGTATGCATATGGCTTATTATCTTTGTTGTGCAACAGAAACTAACACAGTATTGTGAAGCAATTATACTCCAATAAAGATCTATTAAAAAAAAAAGAGTACTCCTGTCAAAAACTGGATTGACTTCCTCTTTAGCTGTAAAATGTACTGCCTACCTCAAATCAAATTGTGAAGAAACAATTTGCAAATATTAGTAACTGTTATATAGTGTAACCTAATTAAACAAATTATCTTTAGAAGTGAGCCATGTCTGTCAGAGGCCCAATTTATAAAGTTGCTAAAACTAGTTTCATTTTATAGAAAATGAAATTAGGAAACTCTCCCAAAGTCTCAAAGCTGGTAAGTATGGATCTAGAAACTGCCCTTTACCACTACATGATGACTAAGGAGAAACAGGACCCAGGACAAATGTGACATAAGATCTGTTCATCTGAAGAAGTGGAGATTGAGAACATGAGGTACTGCCCTCATAGGCTGTTGCAGCTCTTTTGAACAGAGAAGAAACCAGTCTTAATTTCACTAGATTACTCATAATTTATACACTATTCTCCAATTTATGAAAAGAATAAAAATTCAAAACAGACATTGTTATTAGTCTTTGAGAATATAAGTATTTTTACTTCCTTTGCTGTGTCTTTGTTTTGGGGCCAATCATATATATTTCCTGGGAAACACAAACAAGTGAGGGGAATCTCATTCCAGAAACTCTCTGCTCAGTTATTTTTCAACCTTTCATTACTTAGGTCAATCTTGAAAGCAAAAACCTCATCTGATTATATGGGAGTTTCTCCATTAATGAATTGACTGTTGTAACATCTAACTAGTCATCAAAAGGGACAGTAGCTCATATTTTTATTTAGTTCCATTCTTCTTCTTCCATTTGTTTACTTGGCTATATCTTTGAAAGATGAGTAACTGGGGAGGAACAAGCCATGAATGCATTGTGATTTAGTGATATTACTTAGTTCTTATAAAGAGCAACAGATGGTAATGAAATTGTGCCAAATCTATGGATTAAATCATATCAAAATTTTCATAAATTCAGGTAAATTTGTCTAGCAGAAGCTACACATGAGTCAGAGAAAGAAGCATATTAAAATTATTTAAAGTAGGAACAATTTCATAGGTCTTCTCTCCTGGTACCATTTCCCCCCCAGTGACAGGAGGACTAGTCACAAAGATCCATGTACATCTGATCTGGAGTACATCTCAGATTAGCCATGGTATCAACAAGTGACACAGGGCCAAAAACTAGGAGCTGGGACTGAAGCCTCTTAGGTAATGACACTTGGCACAGTGTCTTGACATGTCTTAGATTGTCTTCTCCATAGGCAAGCCTAAGACCAGGATACATAGGCAAATGAGTTCTTAAGTGAGCATTCTGAAGGGAAACTAGTAAGACAGTGGTAGAAATGGGATAGAGAGGGGAGAAAGCTAAGCCAACGTATGATTTCAGGTAAAGTCCAATTCTTGGCCTGATTGCAATGGGAGCTCTGGAGCTTAAGTCACACACTAGAGTTGACCCCTGCTCAAGATAACTGTACACACACATTGTACACTTAATCCAGAAATTCCTCTCTCTCTCTGGGGATCACTGTGGTCTCAAGGACCACAGCTTAAGTAAGGTGTTCTCCCTGAATCTTGGTTAAATCTTAGGGTAGGTTGCATCATAGCTGGTGGTCTCTCTGTCTTTGCAGAATAAATGTTCTAAAGGAAGTGGCTTTTATACTCCTGTGCCAGGCAGTCACTGGTTACAGATTGTCACTAGGGAAACAGGAAAACACAATGACTTCTGGCTCCCCAAGGACCTGATAAAATTGCCTAATGGTGGTCCTTTCAGGAAAGTTGAGCTGTCAGGAACAAAACACCAGAACCAGTACAGGGGATCTGAGAGGGTGGAGACGGGGAGAGCAACAATGCCTACTGCACATACTAATGTGTAGTTTTACTGTGTTGGACATGATAGTACTTGCCACTGTACCCATTTATACTTGAGGTAAGTTGTGTTACATTAACTAGCTGTCTTGGTTAAATAAGAAACCCAGTTTGACTCTCTTATTTCAGGAAGGGCTGGATTTGGCCCATGTTCTGGGCCATACTTTGCAGATCCCTGATCAAAATTAATGGTATGAAATAAACTTTCTGTGCAATTTTATCAGTGTTAATACTGAACTGGATTATAATTTTACTATCTAAGCTAAAACAAGACAATTCTACTATTTTACCCCCATTGCCGGGGTATTGCCCATAACACCAAAAATAGAAATTCAGTCCATAAAGTTCAAAGGAATTCTTTTATTTCTTTTTAAGTTTCTTGTTCCCATTAACTCTGCATTTCCCTGTACTCTCAACAGGGCACTTTGCAGGAGAAAGAGTTTTGGAGTCAGACTGGATAGGGAAACGGAGTTAACTACACATGTTTCTACCATGAGACTTTTTAGCACTATTAATATATGTTGTAAATCCCCAAGAAGGGCAATACTAAATACAAAATTGTCATATTGAGATGACAGTGTAACCTTTATTGTATGGGACATCTTTTAAGACTAATGTCCCTGGGCACACTTTGGTGAACTTATTATGAATGAGTAATATAGAAAATTTACAGATCTATTTGACTCATAATTATAGATGCAAATATCCTAAACAAAATGTATGCAAATTGAATCAGTGTATAAAAATAATAATATGCCATGACCAATATGAATTTAAGCTATAAGAATATATAAATATATTTCATCACATTAAGAGAAAAAATACATAATCATTTTAATAGTTGTAGAATAAGCACTTGCAAAATATATAACCATTCATGATTTTAAAAAAATTCATTAAAATTGGAGTAGAAGACAATTTTAAGTTCTGCAAAAAATTGAAAAAAACAACTGAAACTGGATAGACCATCATTCTAAATGGAGGAACATTTAAAATATCCTCTTTAAAATTAATTATAAAGATCTCGACTATCATTACTTTTACTAATTATATTGGAGGTCTTGTCTAGTGTAGTAAGAGAAGAAAAAGAAATGAGACACATAAGGATTTGAAAGTTAAGAATTACATTTTTCACTAGTTGCATGGGATGTTTCTTTCACTATTTGCATGGGTCATCGAGACCACAAAAGAGTTCATAAACACATTATTAGATGTAATAGAGTTGATTAAGGTCATTAGTTATAAAATTAATAATCAAAAGTCATTTGCACATTTATATAACAGTTGCAAATACCTAGAAAACATAATTTTAAAAAAAGATACCATATACAATTACATCAGAGAATACCAAGGACCTAGGAATAAACTGAACAGAAGATATGCATGACGTCCACAAAGAAAATTGTAAAGTTGTACTAAGATATACCAAAGAAGTTATAAATAAGTGGAGAGAATTTATTTTTATGATTAAAAAGAGTTGTTATAAATATTCTAATTTCCCCCCAGTTACCTACAGATTCAATGCAAATACAATTAGATCCTGACAGAGCTTTTCCTGGAAACAGATAATACTAAAATTTACATGGAAGTATAATAGGCCAGAAATACTCAGGACTTGTTTGAAGATCCTTTTGAAGCAGAGAGCAGACTTGCTGTATCAGGAATCCAGATATATATTAGAGCTATGGAATTTAAAACAGGGAGGTAATGACATAAAAAGAGAAATATTAAATCGTGAAATTTAACAAAAACACAGAAAGAGACCTCAGTAAACAATGAACTTTGCTCTATAACAGAAGAGAAATGAATGGACAGAACTGAGAAGAGTGGTTGGTTATTTAGAAAATAATGAAGTTGGATTTCTTTCTCATACCCTATTCAAAACTAAACTTCTGCTGGATTAAAGTCTTAAATGTTTTAAAAAAGGTTGAAAGTTTGAAAACCATCAGTAAATGTCTTTTAAATATTGGGTCAGGGAGAGGAAACCAAAGGAAATTATGAACATAGGATTCAGGATGATGGTTATCTGCTGTGATGAGAGGTAATGGTGGGATGGGAAGGGATCATATTTGGATAGGTTATTATCAGAAGTTTAGCTTTTGTTTTGGTAGTTGGCTGATTTATTATTAAATAAATAATATAACCATAAAAGTAAGCTATACATGACAGCATCACAAACCAAGGGTTATGATTAATCCAATTCTAAACAACCAAGGTCCCAATACAAAAATAATAAATATACTATCATTTTAAATATTTTTATGCTTTACAATCCAGAGTATGTGAGCAAAGGAAACATTATAACACAATGGGTTTGAACATGGACTTCAAAGTCAAGGGGACTGCCTAATTTCACCACTTCAACCTAGGATGCTAGTTTGTTAACAGTTCTAAAGCCTCAGCTTACTCATCTGAAAAAAGGGTAACATTACCTTTGCCTTGAGTTAGTTTGAAATTTAAAACAAGAGCATGAGATCACTAACGCCAGTGTTTCCCAAATATTTCACAAAAGTTTCCCAAATAGAAGAGGAGAGTGAATGTGTATCTCTGGGTAGAAGCAAAAGCAATCTTCCACAAACACATGCTTTCTTTGGACTGTAGTCTGTTGTCTCTAAAATTTCATGCTAATTTTGACTATTTTAGGTCCTCTTTAAATGTTTCAAATCACTTATCATCAGCAAGAATGTGGAAAAATAAAACTGTGACAGAAGACCCAGCGAGAACTCAATTTGTGAACGTGTGTGTGTGTGTGTGTGTGTGTGTGTGTGTGTGTACAGGAAGATCCCACACTTGGCGAAGATCCCAGCAAGAATGTGGAAAAATAAAACTGTGACAGAAGACCCAGCGAGAACTCAATTTGTGAACGTGTGTGTGTGTGTGTGTATGCATGTCTGTTCTGTAGCAGGAAGATCCCACACTTGGCTCTGTGGGTGAGGGGCCAAGAGCTGAGATAGGGAAATGTGAATTATCAAGAATGAGTCCACCTTCTGGAAAGGTGGACAAGTCTTTAGCATAACCAAAATCAGGCTTGCCCACTTAAGCCATCAAATCGTGCTTTGAAATTTGATGGAATCTAATAAACTCTCAGAGGGCCAAGAAAGGAGAGTGGTGTCAGTTTTCAATGTCTCACTAGAACAGAGAGGAGGAAATGTTTTGGAATTTCTAAGAGGTGGGTGCATGCAGCTAATTACTTCTGCAGGGACAGGGCTGTGGGGAGAAGGACTGGCTGCTATGGGTTGAATCCTTAGAAGCCTAACCTAAGAGACCCTATAGTCAATCTGAGCATGGAAAGAGTATAGTATAGGCCTTTGCAGGGCCAAGAGAATCCCAACACAGCATGGCTCAACGGATTGGTGCCTTTTGCATTAAGGACAAACAGCAGCAAGAACCAAATCAAAGTTTAAAACCCCATGATTCCTACTCACACAGGAGGGGAAATCTGAGATGCATAGCTCTGGAATGTTCATGAAGCCACAAGAATTTGATACTAGATCTCCACTAGAGAGGGCCTAACACACATTCTAATTTAATTTTAGCAATAAATTAAAATGATACTCCTTGTACTCACATTTTCATGGAACAATTCTTATCTGTTTCTGTCCAGTTAATAAGAGAAATTACACTGAATCAGTCTTCCCATACCAGAAAACTGGGCCAAACTGAAGAGAGCTGATACCTTATACAGGCAATGTCTCTTTTTTATTTTTGTAAACCAACGTTGTGACAACCCAGACTTTACTCAAACAGAGGACTGGGATATATGTATGTATATAAAATCTATCTACTTAAAAGATAATTCAAAATGGTAACAAAAGTTACTAGGTATCTAAATAAATTTGAATAAATAATCTGAAAAAAAAAGTTGTACAAGCCCTTTGTGGAGAAAATTGTTTTTAAAAAAGTAAAGGACCAAAAGAAAGACCTTATTAAATGGTGAGATATATCATATCCTGGATGAAATAATCCAGTATAAAAAGATGTCCTTTCTTTTTGTGCTAGCCATAACAGGGAATACAATTAATTCCAATAAAATAGTAAATGCAATTCATCAAGGAATTTGACAAACTCATTTTAAAACTTGTATAGAAGAAGAAAAGTACAGGAATAACTAAGATCATTTTGAACAAGTAGGAGAAAGATGACTTGACTGTCAATTATTAAGATTCATGATAAAGATATAATAATTAAGATAATTTCTTTTAAAACTGTGTAGTAGTGGTGACTAAATAAATAAATAGAATAAAACAGAAGGAAACAAAATCATGCATGGGACTTTGATATGAGAAAAAATAAGGATTTGAAAATTTGGGGGGCAGGAAGTATTAGGATATTTGGTTTTCTATATGAAAAAAACTAATCTAAAATTCATATCATAAAATGCAACAAAACTGGGTAAAGACTAGCTTAGAAAAAAGTAAACCTATAAAAGTATAGCTTATTATCTTTATTATCTCAGAATATAGAGTAATGTTTGAATAAGGAGATAAAGGAAAATGTAAAATCTTAAACAAGTTATTATCATAAGTAATAGATTGACAGGTTGAATTGCATCATAATTAAAAGCTCTCTACAAATAAGACACTACAGTAGGTAAGTTCTGAAATGGCCGCCTAATCTCCATTTCTCTTGGTGTTCATCACTTTGGGTAATCCCCTGGAGTAGCTTGCTTCTTTTTTTTTATTATTTATTTATTTTTATATAGCAAGTTCTTATTAGTTATCCATTTTATACATATTAGTGTATATATGTCAGTCCCAATCTCCCAATTCATCACACCTCCCCCACCACTTTCCCCCCTTAGTGTCCATACGTTTATTCTCTACATCTGTGTCTCTATTTCTGCCCTGCAAACCGGTTCATCTGTACCATTTTTCTAGGTTCCACATATATGCGTTAATATGTGATCTTTGTTTTTCTCTTTCTGGCTTACTTAACTCTGTATGACAGTCTCTAGATCCATCCACGTCTCTACAATGACCCAATTTAGTTCCTTTTTATGGCTGAGTAATATTGCATTTTATATATGTACCACATCTTCTTTCTCCATTCATCTGTCAATGGGCTTTTAGGTTGCTTCCATGACCTGGCTATTGCAAATAGAGCTGCAATGAACATTGTGGTACATGATTCTTTTTGAATTACAGTTTTCTCTGGGTATATGCCCAGTAGTGGGATTGCTGGGTCATATAGTAATTCTATTTTTAGTTTTTTAAGGAACACCCATACTGTTCTGGAGTAGCTTGCTTCTAACCAATCATAATGCCCAACATCCAGGGCAAGTCATTTCTGTGATTAGATTAGATTACAAATGTTCTGACTACTATCTTGAGAGTACTTTCTCTCCCTTGCTTGCTTTGATGAAATGGAGCAAGTTGCCATGTTGCTTTTTCAACAGCCAGCAAAGAAGTGAGTCCCTTAGTCCAGCCCAGAGGGAACTGAATAATGCCAAAAACCAAGTCAATGTGCTGATCCTTCTTCAGCCGGCCCTTTAGATGAGACCCTGGCCCTGCGTGACACCTCGAATGTAGCTTTGTAAGAAGCTCTGCAACAGAAAGCTCAGTTAAGCTAAGTCTAGATTCCTGACCCACAGAAACTGTAAGATAATACACATGTGTTGTTTTAATCCACTAAGTTTGTGGTAATTTGTTTCACAGTGATAGATAGCTAATACAGATACCATGAACAAATAGACATGGTCAGAGTGAGACAAGACATTACAACACATATAATAGTCAAAGCCTTAGTATTTAGAAAGGATAGTACATAAGAAAGTTGTACCAATTAACATAAAAAGGATCACTCAAAATGGGCAAAAGAAATGATCAGGTAATTCATGGAACAGAAACCTGCACTGACAATACACAGATAAAATAATGGTTATTTTCACTAACATTCAGGGAAATGAAACGTAAAGAACAAGTAATAGCTTATATCTATTTGACTGACACAAACATTAAAAGTTTGATAAAGTCTAGTATGGCCTGTGGAAATGAGAATTCATATGCACTGCTGGTAAAAGTGTAAGTTATCACAACTGCTCTGAAAATCACCATTTGGTAAAAATTAAAAGATGCATAACTAAGACCCAGAATTTTCATTTCTAGGTAAATTCTCAAGAAGATATGAACAAAGGTACATATTTTGGTATTTTTTGCAGAGCTACCCAAGTGCAGAGCTTGGGTCAATAACTACCTGTCCAAAGCCAAAATTAGTGCAAGCATGTCTAGGTAAATTCTCAAGAAGATATGAACAAAGGTACATATTTTGGTATTTTTTGCAGTCATGAAAAATAAGAAACAGCCCAAATGTCCATCAGTAGTCAAATGTTTTAGTCATGCTTTGAAATTATATATAGCAGTTAAATGAATGAATTAGATCTACAATATTTAGATACATTTCAAAAAAGAACATTGAAGAAAATACCAAGTTGAAAGGCATAATACACAATATGATATTATTTATGTAATTTATTAATAATATTTTAAAACACCATTCAAAAATAAAATGGATTAAATAATATTATAATATATAATACTAATAATAATTATTATTATTTTAAAAACTGACCAAATATATACTAAATTCATGATAGCTAACATCTTGGGAAAGGAGAGAGAAAAGTGATTCCAGGAGAAACCAAATTTTATTATTTTATTTTTATGCATATTTTTGATATTTTATTTCTTTAAACAAATTATTATTTATACAAAATGTAAGCATGTTTAAATGTGGGGTGATGGGTGCAAAGATGTTTGTTATCCTTGTATTTTTTGGTATTATTTTCCAAAAACAAAAAAGTATTAAAAATGAAAATGATTGTGTGTGGCAATTGTTTCCTCAATGTATGAGGGTTGCCGAAGAGAGAAACTGAGAGATTTTCAGAAAACTGCCTAAGTTAATGTATGACAACATTTCTGACTGCTGCCAGTAAAAATGTCTGTGAGGAAATCTCCTTGCTTAGAAGTCTTATCACATGTCACATGTCAGGTTGGAAAGGTGGTATTATGAGTATTGGTTATTTTAACACTAATTAATGAATTAATGCTAATTATTTTAACATTAAAGTTATTTTAACATTAATTTAGCAGTCGTTTTGTTCACATGTAAATGTAGACTCAAAGACAAATAATCCTATCAGCTTTCTTTATTTAACTCATAACTTCATAGTTCATTGCTGTAATCTGATCGCATGCTGTATCACTTACTCCTGGTTAACAAATCACTCCAAATCTTAGTGGTTTAAAACAATAACCACTTGTTATTTCATATGGGTGTAGAGCTTAGCTTAATGGTTCTGCTGATCTTGGCCAGGCTCACCCTTGTGTCTGATGTCAACGTCTGGGTTGGCTGAGTACTGGATGATATAACATGACTTCAGTGGGACAGATCAGGTCCAGCCACATGTCTCATCCTCCCCAGTTTAATCTGCACATGTTTTTGTGGTTGTGGCAGGGGTCCAAGGAAGTGAAAATACCCAAGTGCAGAGCTTGGGTCAATAACTACCTGTCCAAAGCCAAAATCAGTGCAAGCATGCACTACCACAGTATGTAGATGCCAGGAAGTGTGAAAAATTCAGGACGTTAGCAGAACTCATCTACCATACATACTTATAAACACTCATCGTTTTTCTTGTAGGCTTTTAATAAAATTTACTAAATTGGGCAACTTTAAAAACCATCTTATTATTATTAAATTGGTGACTACAAATAACATTCTTTATTCAGTTCCCAGACTGTTAGGTTTTATTCCCCACTGTCAATAATAGAAGTTCTGAAGTGAGTTTACTTTCCTCCACAATTCCAGTCCACTCCATTGAGACCAGGAATCTATGGTGCTCATAAATATAAAAGAGAGAGAGCAGTCCTGTCCATTTTGGCCTTACAGTGTTGGAGGGGTGCTGGCTGCCAGTAGAAGTTCCATCTTCTAATTCTGAAGAAACCATCGGTGGTAGGGTGACACATTGTTGCTAGATTTTCCTCAAGATTGAATTCACACCATGATGGAAGGGTTGATGTTCTTTTAGCTCCTTACCCAAACGTTTTCTCCAGGTGCCATTAGATTCAGAGTGTTGGAGAGAGACTTGCTGTTGGATGTTCTTTGATGAAGACCCTAGGAGTGGCTAAGCCTTTAGTGATACTCTTATGCAGACGGATGTCACATAGGCAGGTGAGATGCTATCCACACTAGTAAAAGGATCCTTGATGGCTGGGGAGGAACCCTGTTCTGCTGCAACCATCAAAGTCCATAGCTGAAAACATTCTTGGCATGGCAGGATCCATTGAGAAGAGATATAAGTTCTGGCTATGAGGATTCTTGGTGACCACCCCTTTCAGTTCATGCACAGTGACCTCTCTGGCTTAAGAAAGGGCTAGTGTTGCTGTTTAAAGAACTCTTAGCCTAGACTCTTCCTACACTGATCACCTGCTAAACTCAAACATTGGAGCTGACCCGTGAATCCATTTCTCTTCAGACTTGTAACTTTATTTCAATTTATCTGTAGCCCTCCTCTGCTACTGGGTCTTAGTGGCTGTCACCTTGGTTCAGCCTTCTGATTCTCTCTGATTGGAACCTCACTTAGAAAATGTCTGGATTCCTTCCTCCAGGAGACCTGGAGCTTCTTATACAAATTGGTTTGCCTCTTCCATCTTCAATTTGCTCTGATAATCAAGCAATTCACTTCTTGAAGCACCTTCCTTTGACTGAGTATTGCAAATTTGCCTCAGTGATGAGTATTTAAAACACACTTTTCAAAAACCACTTTTATCAGTCCAGGCATTGGATGGGCAGAGAAAACCAAGTTGCAGGCTCTCTGAAGCTTAGGTGGATAGACTTTAGAGGGCTGAAAGGGCTTGATTCAGTCTCCAAAGTTAGCCCCCTTGTAGGTGTAGGTCCACATTCCCACATATAAATCTCAGATTATACTATATTCACTAAAAAACATGGCACATAATAATACACACATGTACATAATAAAACATATATGTGCATACATGTGAACAATGCATATTCAGCATTAATGCATCATGAATATGTTTGCTCAGTACCCACCTCGTGCCAGCCACAGTGCCAAGTACCAGGACAGAAAGACAAAAATGATATTACTGTTGTTATGGAACTCATGTACAATTTTTAGGCTGGAAAAACTGCAGAAAAAATATGAGATTTTTGCCATGAGTATATTGTTTCTAATTTTACACAAGTATAAACACCCATTTTTCATTATCAGAGCTTAGAGTAAGAACATGGATAATTTGTGTGCAACTCACAAAACAAACTCAGTTTGTAGGCCTGCAAGGATTCTTTAAATGAGTTTCAGGACAGAATTTATCAGAAGCAAGCCTCTTGCATACTTGGAAGAGATAACCAAGGTTAGTCAGCTCCTGGCTTTTTCATTTGATATAACTCAGATATCTGTGATTTTGCCAAAGTTATAAATATCCAACAGGCCTTTGAAACACATTTTCTTTATCATGAAGTGTAAGTTTTATATCTCCTACTTTGGTAAATTTTATAAATGCCAACTAGAAGCAGCCGTTTTGGAGAAAAGTCATGGACCCAAGTAACTTTTTCTTCCCACTCACTTGAGTAACCCTTGATATATGGGAAAAAAATCCATTATCATTATTTTAAAAGACTGAAGCAGCATTATATTTAAAAGCATATACAAACACTTTTAGAAAGCATGAGACACTATAAAAGAATGCAAACCATAAAGCAGAATCAGTTCTCAATGTTTAAGAAATTGATTTCAACCTGTAAAGAATTGGGAACTGGTACAAACTGGTCCCCAGTAATTGATAATGCACTTGGCAAAAATTACTTTAAAAAAAATAAAAAGAAACAAAGGCAGAGATCAGTCAATCATGGACAACTTTATATTGTCAAAAAGAGCACCTTTAGGATGCTTACTAGTAGATCTGGCATACATTTTTAGAGGGCTTTTGAACACATGGTTTGATATTTCACATTAAAAGTCTTTAAAAATGAATATGGTAATATTCCAAAATGAAAATTTTGTTTTGTCTTTATATGTTTATTCCAGCAAAAAATAGGAAAATTGGGAATTAAATCATTATTCAGAATTAATTTTTATCATTGAAAAGACATTCCTTTATTATACAAAGATTCTAAAAATAGAATTTCAATCAAAAGGATGGCATTCTAAGTCCATTTGTAAAAAATGGGCAATTTTCAGAAATGACTTAGTTAGTTATGACTAGTTAGTTCCTGGGCAATTTGTGGTCTGCTGGAGGACGTTGGTCATGAACTCCTTTGACTCTCAGAGAGGTCCAGCAGCTGCGTTCTCATGTCTGTCCAGCCCTAGGAAATCACTGACTACGGTCAGAGCATGAGCAGACAGTTATCAAGGACCTGAGACACTGAGGGAGAAAAAACTCTGATGTCATAAGCATCTCCATCTTTCTCGCTTTCTGGAAACACCTGTCTGACCTCCCATAGGCAGGCCTGGAGGGAACTGAATAATAGGGATTTAAATCTTGTTTAGTAGAATGTTTTCAATTAATAATTCATTTATATCCCCCCAAGGCTTTTAAATTAATTTATTTTTATTATATGGATTAATACATGGATTCTCTTGCCAAATTTTGTGTTTAAAATAGCAAATAAAATGGAAGCGCTTTGAATAGTCACCAATACCAACCTTTCCACCATGTATGTATTCTTTCATCGCTTTTTTGATGTGTATATGCAGGTTTGTGAGGGTGTGTGGATGTGTGTGGATGCATTCAGATGTTTATAAAAATATGGAACGCAAGTGCAGTTGAATATATTTTACATATATTGGACATTTACATTTCCTCCTCTATAAATTTCCTACTGGAAATTCAAAGGAAGACCTTATAGAAATGTAAATATATAGGGATTTTTGATATATGAATAGTTTCATATGCTTATATCATTGTACGGGTCACTTAGAAATGTTTCAGAGATTCTTCCTTGTACAACATAAGGAATTATTAATCGCTTTTTAACTGCTGTGTATAGTTATTCCAGAGGAGAGATTGGAAAGGTTTTATTTAACCGTTTCCTTGTATGTGCCTCTCTCCACACGTGTCAGGTTTTTCCAGCATAACCAGAAGCAGAATTTTTAAGTCCAAGGGATACATAGTTTAATTTGTAAGAAATTGTGCCAAATTATCCTCCAAAAAGACCATGCCAAATTATTCTCACTAATCACGCATGAAAGTTAATGTATCTCCCACTCTGTCAACAGGGTATTAACAAACATTTTTATTTTTGCCAAGCTGACACAAATCATTGCATTAAATTTGTTTGAATTTTTAGTTCCCCGGGTAACAAGTGCAATTGAACATATTTTCCGTATGGTTACTGGCCAGCTGTATTCCTTCCCTCTCAATTTTCTATTTTTGACATTCAAAGAGGAAATGTAATAAATTTGTTGAAGTTTATTATGGTATTATGTTTATCTATCTTTTAGCTATATTTTGTGAAAGTACTTTCTTGTTGAATTGAAAAAGTCATTTATATATCCTGGATATCTTTTTTTATATAAATTTATTTATTTGTTTTTATTTTTGGCTGTGTTGAGTCTTCGTTGCTGCGCATGTGCTAGTTGCGGTGAGCGGGAGCTACTCTTCATTGCGGTGCAAGGTTTTCTCATTGTCTTGGCTTCTCTTGTTGTGGAGCATGGGGTCTAGGCACGCGGGCTTCAGTAGTTGTGGCACTGGCTCTCAGTAGTTGTGGCTCGCAGGCTCTAGAGTGCAGGCTCAGTAGTTGTGGCACATGGGCTTGGTTGCTCTGCAGCATGTGGGATCTTCCCAGGCCAGGGATCGAAATGGCAGGCAGATTCTTAACAACTGTGCCACCAGGGAAGCCCTGGATATCTATTTAATTTGTGTGATAAATCGTTTCCCCCATTTTCTGACTTGTATTTTAAATTTAAAAATGATATATTTTATAATTATTTTAATAATTAACTTTGAAATTTTATAATTAAAGTTTTTCAAACTTTCTCTTTATAGCATTTTCAGGACTTTTCCAAAGTCATAAATATATTCTCTCATTTTTGCTAAGGTTTTGTTTATATATTTAGATTTCAACCCATCTGGAAATAATTTTTGTGAGTAGTGGGTGGGAGGTAGGGTTCAAATTTTATTTTTTCCAGAGGGAAAATCTATTGTCCCAATCATTTAGTGAATACTTCATTTCCTCACTGTTGGGAGATGCCACCTAATTAATACATGAAATTCTCATAGATATAAATGTATTCTTGACTCACTCATTTGTCATATCTCAATTTTTAAAATTATAACACAAATGTCAGGAATTTAACTATTAATGGCAACAATTAATCATGATCTTCATTCATTTAACAGAGTTTATTGAGTGCCTATTATTTGCCAGTCACACTATTCTAAGCCCTGGGAGAAAGCAGTGAATGAAACAGGCCAAATGCTTGCACTCATGGCTGTTGTGTTCTGTATGGGCCAGGTGTGCCAGAGGGCACCACACAACCAACGCATGATGATACAGCAGATCTGCAAGATGTCAAGCTTAAAAATTGTTGACCTCCTCTTAGGTAGTGTTAAAGAATATAGATCCATTTTACCTACATCAAAGTCTATTTAAGATACTTTTTGTTTTGTTTTGTTTTGTTTTGTTTGCTTGTTTTAACGAACCCACATCTAAACTTCACTTCAGGAACAATCAACATGCAAAACTCTAAAACTACAGAAAAAGCATATGGCAAGTTCTTTTCCCCGAAACAATTTAAATTATATCTGGAGAAATGAGACATAAACAAGAAAAATGATATAACATGAATAGATAAAAACAATAATAAATGAGGGGCTTCAAGATAGCACAGCATTACTTTTCAAATTAATAGGATAAACCATAAAAATCACACCAGTTTGAAGAACCAGATTAATGTGCTCTGGAAATATTGAGCTAGATGCTTAACTCTGAGTAACTATGAAAATGCAAGTACGTGGACACAAGTGGCATGGCATTCTTGATCGGGGGAGTTCCTCAATTCCTTGTGTCAGTTTTATTGAAATGGAAAAAAGGAGGATGTGTCATTAAAGAACAGGTTGAAAAAAGCAGTAAAGAGAGAGGGCTTTAAATAGATAAGAAGTGTTGGTTATATGTTATATGTATCAAGGGAAACCAAAAGAAAACTTTTAAGCAGAAGGAGGACTTGATCACCTTGGGTTTCATAGAACTGACACACCTGGAAATCTTGAAGGCAGGACAGTCTGACACAAAAGCCTGTTTTAACTTCTACTTTCCTTTGAGAGTCCCTTCTTCTCCCCAATGTGCTCTGTGTCATTGGACCGACCTTCTCTCCTGCCATAGTGTCCTTTCATATTTTGGACCCTCCGGAAATACTAACTATTCTTCTCTACTTTTCAACCCTAAAGAAAAACTAAATGGCCTCTGCCACAGGTATAATGAATCTGAAGATGATCTATATCCTGGATTTTCACATCTGCTCCTGAAAGTAATGCTCCATGAAATACATGTGCATTTCACATAATTTGGGGATCAAGAGATGGGAAACCCTTTCCTAGAAAGCATGTGACAATTTCAGCTTCTGGGGCAGCCTGGGAGGAGAGATATTTTTGTCTCAGGGGAGTTTCAGGTCCTGTAGGAGACTCTAAAATGGCTCCCAATGACTTCTCCCTCTGGGATTTCATGCCCAATGTAATCCTTTTTTTGAGTGTAGGCTGGACTCATGACTTGCCTCCAGCAAACTGGATATGGCAAAAGTGATGGGATATCACTTCTGAGGTTAAGTTACAAAAGATTGTTTCAACTTGCTTGTCCACTCTGGCTTTCTCTCTCTTGCTCACTTTAATGAAGAACTCAAGGAGGACTCAGCCCAACAACCTGTGGGGAACAGAATCCTATCAGCAACAATACGAGCAAATTTTCCCTCAGTGGAGCCCTGACTAATAACATGATTGCAGCCTTGTGAGAAATCTTGAGACAGAAGACCCAGTTAAGCCACACACAGATTCTTGATCCACAGAATCTGTAAGATAATAAATGTTTATTGCCTTAAGCCTTATTGCCTAAATTTTGGGTAATTTGTTATGCAGCATAGATAACCAATACAGGCCACCTAACGACAGAAAATTCCATGGGTATTGTAAGCAATCCAGAATCTTGGGATAGGAAGAGACTTTAAAATCAACTAGCTCCATGCCCAGTTAGATGTTTGAGACTCATGAAATTCCTGCTAATGATGGTCAAGGCATACTTGAACACTTCCCCTCTTCAGAACATTTTAATATAATTTTCAGTTGGGTTTGGAAATTCCCCTGTAATAGTCACTTGATAATGATAAAATTTCTTATCTCTGTGATCAGCTGTCATTAATGTTGGTTTCTCATTTGGGATAAGGAAACTTATATTATTGATTAAGAGTGAAACAAAGAAGATATACAGATCGCCAACAAACACATGAAAGAATGCTCAACATCATTAGTCATTAGAGAAATGCAAATCAAAACGACAATGAGATATCATCTCACACCGGTCAGATTGGCCATCATCAAAAACTCTAGAAATAATAAATGCTGGAGAGGGTGTGGAGAAAAGGGAACCCTCTTGCACTGCTGGTGGGAATGTAAATTGATACAGCCACTATGGAGAACAGTATGGAGGTTCCTTAAAAAACTACAAATAGAACTACCATACGACCCCGCAATCCCACTACTGGGCATATACCCTGAGAAAACCATAATTCAAAAAGAGTCATGTACCAAAATGTTCATTGCAGCTCTATTTACAATAGCAAGGACATGGAAGCAACCTAACTGTCCATCAACAGATGAATGGATAAAGAAGATGTGGCACATATATACAATGGAATATTACTCAGCCATAAAAAGAAATGAAACTGAGTTATTTGTAATGAGGTGGATAGAACTGGAGTCTGTCATACAGAGTGAAGTAAGTCAGAAGGAGAAAAACAAATACCGTATGCTAACACATATATATGGAATCTAAGAAAAAAAATGTTATGAAGAGATTAGTGGTAGGACGGGAATAAAACACAGACCTACTAGAGCATGGACTTGAGGACATGGGGAGGGGGAAGGGTAAGCTGTGACGAAGTGAGAGAGTGGCAGGGACATATATGCACTACCAAATGTAAATTAGATAGCTAGTGGGAAGCTGCCGCATAGCACAGGGGGATCACCTCTGTGCTTTGTGACCACCGAGTGGGGTGGGAGGGAGGGAGACGCAAGAGGGAAGGGATATGGGAACATATGTATATGTATAACTGATTCACTTTGTTGTAAAGGAGAAACTAACACACTATTGTAAAACAGTTATACTCCAATAAAGATGTTAAAAAAAAAAAAAGAGTGATAGAAAAGAAAAAGGCATGTTATTTAGGAGAAGGTCTAATGCATGTCTGGTCTAATGAGTCTTTCTGTAGTCACATTTCCTGTGTAAAACATGTCATCTCCAGAAAATAGAAATGGAAAATGGCAACATAATAGTGCTCTAAAAACATGATAAAAAGTGAAAAATGAATTATCCCGAGTTGTAATAAATACCCACAACTATTTTTTTAGAAGATAAAACACATGTGACAAATGTGCCTAGACATAATGATTTGGCTTCTTTAGGAAGAAAACCTGTACAGTAATAATCCAGATCATACAATTACCCTATGAATTAGTCTTCAGTAATACCAAGCATAGGACAGCTGCAGTGCATCTTGAAATCCCACAGCATTTCCCAACTGCATTACTAACAAATTGAAGTCATACACCCAAATGTGGTGAAGCAATTCATTCAATAGCAGCTGGGAAAGATTGGTCAGCTTAAATAGACTCTAAAGATAATTTAACTGGCAAGGACACTTGAAAGAAGGCCACATTGGTGGGTGATTTATGCAGCTGAGGCTATTGAGCGCCTGCTCTTACTCCCTTGTGACTCAAACTTACACTAGGAAGGCTACTTAGTGCAAACACCTGCTGCTCTCTGCCTGTGAGCTTTCATTTTGGCCCATGCTCTTGGCAAACCAGAAATGCCAGAGGGAGGATAATGTTCTGGATGCAAGGTCCAACCAATGTTGGAGCAGAGATTAGAAGACAGATACACAGTCTCCCTTGCTGTTCTGTTGGCATAACTCTAATGCGTGTTCTACATTGTCTCCCAGAGCTCCCCAGGTGCATTGAAGCAGCAATTACCCACGGTGGTTACTTGCTTGATGATGTAAACTTCATTGCCTGATTTCCCTTCCGTGGTGTCAGTTCCCTACTCCATCACCAGTGTTTCCTGAGATAACATGTAATAACTATCACTGTTCCTGGGGCAACCCAAATAAATTATTTGGACTCAAATCCATGTCTCAGGTTCAGTTGCTGGTTGGGTTCAGATCATGTCTCAGGAACCCAACCTAAGACATCTTACTTAGCAGCTGTACATTTAAATCAGGTATTATATTCTGAAAGAATTGGGGGAAGTTTTATACCCACGGAAATGCTTAACAATAGAGCACATAAAGGGCAGTAAATTTCCTTGATTTAGGAGCCAAAACCAGACTTAGGATGTCACCTTAATGTATTTGTGAATTTTTGTTATATTTTCTCTTTCTTATCTTTAATTCTGAGGTGATGCCAGAGGCAATGTGTTTTTTTAAAAAACACTTTTATTAGAGTATAATTACTTTACACAATGCTGTGTTAGTTTCTGCTTTATAACAAAGTGAATCAGCTATACATATACATATATCCCCATATCTCCTCCCTCTTGCGTCTCCCTCCCACCCTACCTATCCCACCCCTCTAGGTAGCCACAAAGCACCAAGCTGATCTCCCTGTGCTATGTGGCTGCTTACCCCTAGCTATCTACATTACATTTGGTAGTATATATGAGTACATGCCCCTCTCTCACTTCGTCCCAGCTGACCCTTCCCCCTCCCCATGTCCTCAAGTACATTCTCTGTGTCTGCATCTTTATTCATATCCTGCCCCTAGTTTCTTCAGAACCATTTTTTTTTAGATTCCATATATATGTGTTACATATGGTATTTATTTTTCTCTTTTTGACTTACTTCACTCTGTATGACAGTCTCTAGGTCCATCCACCTCACTGCAAATAACTCAATTTTGTTTCTTTTTATGGCTGAGTAATATTCCATTCTATATATGTGCCACATCTTCTTTATCCTTTCATCTGTTGATGAACACTTAGGTTGCTTCCATGTCCTGGTTATTCTAAATAGAGCTGCAATGAACATTATGGTACATGACTCTTTGAATTATTGTTTTCTCAGGGTCTATGCCCAGTAATGGGATTGCTGGGTCAGATGGTAGTTCTATTTTAGTTTTTTAAGGAACCTCCATACTGTTCTCCATAGTGGCTGTATCAATTTACATTCCCACCAACAATGCAAGAGGGTTCCCTTTTCTCCACATCCTCTCCAGCATTTATTTGGAGAAATGTCTATTTAGGTCTTCTGCCCATTTTTGGATTGGGTAGTTTGTTTTTTTGATATTGAGCTGCATGAGCTGCTTGTAAATTTTGGAGATTAATCCTTTATCAGTTGCTTCATTTGCAAATCTTTTCTCCTATTCTAAGTGTTGTCTTTTCACCTTGTTTATGGTTTCCTTTGCTGTGCACAATCTTTTAAGTTTCATTAGGTCCCATTTGTTTATTTTTGTTTTTATTTTCGTATCTCTAGGAGGTGGGTCAAAAAGGATCTTGCTGTGATTTATGTCACAGAGTGTTCTGCCTATGTTTTCCGCTAAGAGTTTTATAGTGTCTGGCCTTACATTTAGGTCTTTAATCCATTTTGAGTTTATTTTTGTGTACGGTGTTAGGGAGTATTCTAATTTCATTTTTTTATATGTAGCTGTCCAGTTTTCCCAGAACCACGTATTGAAGAGGCTGTCTTATCTCCATTGTATATACTTGCTTCCTTTATCAAAAATAAGGTGACCATATGTGCGTGGGTTTATCTCTTAGTTTTCTATCCTGTTACATTGATCTATATTTCTGTTTTTGTGCCAGTATCATACTATCTTGATGACCATAACTTTGTAGTATAGGCTAACGTCTGGGAGCCTATTTCCTCCAGCTCCCTTTTTCCTTCTCAAGATTGCTTTGGCTATTTGGGGTCTTTAGTGTTTCCATACAAATTGTCAGTTTTTCTAGATATTCTTTGATTTCCTCTTTGATTTCTTCAGTGATCTCTTGGTTATTTAGTAGTGTATTGTTTAGCCTCCATGTGTTTGTATTTTTTACAGATTTTTTTCCTGTAATTGTTATCTAGTCTTATAGCATTGTGGTCAGAAAAGATACTTGATACGATTTCAATTTTCTTAAATTTACCAAGGTTTGATTTGTGACCCAAGATATAATCTATCCTGGAGAATGTTCCATGAGCACTTGAGAAGAAAGTGTATTCTGTTGTTTTTGGATGGAATGTCCTGTAAATATCAATTAAGTCCATCTTGTTTAATGTATTATTTAAAGCTTGTGTTTACTTGTTTATTTTCATTTTGGATGATCTGTCCATTTGTGAAAGTCGGGTGTTAAAGTTCCCTACTATGAATGTGTTACTGTTGATTTCCCCTTTTATGGATGTTAGCATTTGCCTTATGTATTGAGGTGCTCCTATTTTGGGTGCATAAATATTTACAATTGTTATATCTTCTTCTTGGATTGATCCCTTGATCATTATGTAGTGTCCTTTTTTGCCTCCTGTAATAGTCTTTATTTTAAAGTCAATTTTGTCTGATATGAGTATTGCTACTCCAGCTTTCTTTTGATTTCCATTTGCATGGAATATCTTTTTCCATCCCCTCATTTTCAGGCTGTATGTGTCCCTAAGTCTGAAGTGGGTCAGACCTATATATGCTTTTAGACAGCATATATATGGGTCTTGTGTTTGTATGTATTCAGCGAGCTTGTGTCTTTTGGTGGGAGCATTTAATCCATTTACATTTAAGGTAATTATCAGTATGTATGTTCCTATTACCATTTTCTTAATTGTTTTGGGTTTGTTATTGTAGGTCTTTTCATTTTCTTTTGTTTCCTGCCTAGAGAACTTCCTTTAGCATTTGTTGTAATGTTGGTTTGGTGTTGCTGAATTCTCTTCACTTTTGCTTGTCTGTAAAGGTTTTAATTTTTCCGTCAAATCTGAATGAGATCCTTGCTGTGTAGAGTCATCTTGGTTGTCGGTGTTTCCCTTTCATCACTTTAAATATGTCTTGCCACTCCCTTCTGGCTTGCAGAGTTTCTGCTGAAAGATCAGTGTGTTATTTGTTGTTTTTCCCTTGCTGCTTTTAATATGTTTTCTTTGTATTTAATTTTTGATAGTTTGATTAATATGTGTCTTGGTGTGTTTCTCCTTGGATTTATCCTGTAAGGGAGTCTCTGTACTTCCTGGACTTGATTGACTATCTTCTTTCCCATATTAGGGAAGTTTTCAACTATAATCTCCTCAAATATTTTCTCAGTCCCTTTCTTTCTCTCTTCTTCTTCTGGGACCCTTATAGTTCGAATGTTGGTGCACCTAATGTTGTCCCAGAGGTCTCTGAGATTGTTCTCATTTCTTTTCATTCTTTTTTCTTTACTCTGCTCTGCAGTAGTTACTTCCACTATTTTATCTTCCAGGTCACTTATCCGTTCTTCTGCCTCAGTTATTCTGCTATTGATTCCTTCTAGAGAATTGTTTATATCATTTATTGTGCTGTTGATTAATATGTGTCTTGGTGTGTTTCTCCTTGGATTTATCCTGTAAGGGATTCTCTGCACTTCCTGGACTTGATTGACTATCTTTTAACATTTCTTGTATTTTCTCCATTCTATTTCCAAGATTTTGGATCATCTTTACTATCATTACTCTGAATTCTTTTTCAGGTAGACTCCCTATTTCCTCTTCATTTGTTTGGTCTGATGGGTTTTTACCTTGTTCCTTCATCTTCTGTGTATTTCTCTGTCTTCTCATTTTGCTTGACTTACCATGTTTGGGGTCTCCTTTTCTTAGGCTGAATGTTCATAGTTCCCTTTGTTTTTGGTGTCTGCCCCCAGTGGGTAAGCTTGGTTCAGTGGGTTGTGTAGGCTTCCTGATTGAGGGACTGGTGCCTGTGTTCTGGTGGATGAGGCTGGATGTTGTCTTTCTTGTGGGCAGGACCACATCTGGTGTGTGTTTTGGGGTGTCTGTGACCTTATTATGATTTTAGGCATCCTCTCTGCTAATGGGTGGGGTTGTGTTCCTGTCTTGCTAGTTGTTTGGCATAGCGTGTCCTGAACTGTAGCTTGCTGGTCATTGAGTGGAGTGGAGCTGGGTCTTAGCATTGAGATGGAGATCTCTGGGAGAGCTTTCTCAGTTTGATATTATGTGGAGCCAAGAGGTCTTGGTGGGCCAATGTCCTGAACTCTGCTCTCCCACCTCAGAGGCACAGGCCTGATACCTGGCTGGATCATCAATATCCTGTCAGCCACACGGCTCTTTCTAGTGGCAGTTGAAAATGACAGTGTGTAGGGAAGGTATATCCATAAGTCTCCACAGGCAAGGAGTATCCAAGGCTTGTCCTGGGTGCTGTTAGGCGAGGAGACCTCTGCACCTGTCTGCCAGAATTTTAAAAGTTTGTATAGAAGCCTTAATGGGTTTCAGTCACTTATTTTGTTCCCACGGGGATAAGACATTGCTTGCTAGCACGGTTTCTAAACTTTCATGAAATTGAGATTGAAATATAGTGTTCCTCAACCCAAGAGGACTGTGGATTCACAAAGAAAGATTCACAACTCAATAATAACCATAACTTACTGAATACTTAGTAAGGGTCAGGAAATGTACTAAGTGCTTTATATATATTTATCCATTCTACGTCTAATTAACCTTAAACTCTAGGTACTGTTCTTATTGTGCTTTTTTTGTAACAAATTTACTGTTTACATGAAAACTGCACATATTTACAGTTTACTATATTGTAAGTCTAAATGTTTACACCCATGAAACCATTACCACGATCAAGATATCCAAACCCCAGACATTTCTTCATGATTTTTTTACAACCCTTCTCCTTTCTTTACCTCTCCTTTTCCTTAGGCAACTGTCACTATACATTAGCTTGCATTTCCTTGTATCTTACATAAATGAAACAATACAAAATATAGTCTTTTATTTCTCCCTTCTTTCACTCATGATTATTGGGAGATGCATTCATATCATTGTATATATCTATAATTCATTCATTTTCACTGCTAAACTTATTCCATTGTATGAATATCCTACAATATGTTTATACATTCACCTATTGAAAGACACTTGGGCTCTTTCCAGCTTTTAACTATTACAAATGTGAACATTTATATACAATATCTTATATGCACTTATGTTTTCATTTCTCTTCGGTATATGCTCAGAATTGGAATAACTAGATTGTACAGCAAGTGTATATGTCACAATTTTAAAAATGGTCATTGTATCATTTTATATTATGCCAGCAATGCATGAGAATTCCAGTTTTTCCACATCCTCATCAGCACTTGGTATGGTTAGACTTTTTATTTTTAGCAATTCTTACAGGTGTGTGGTGCTATCCTAATATAGTTTTAATTTGCATTTCTCTAATGACTAATGATGTTAAGCATCCTTTCATGGACTTATTTCATGTGTCTCCTGTATATCTTCTTTGGTGAAGTGTCTATTCAAATAATTTGCCCATTTTTATTTGTTTGGGTATTGTCTTATTTGGGTTTCAGAGTTATTTACTTACTCTATGTACAAATCCTTTATCATATATATAATTGGCAAATGTTTTCTCACAGTCTGTGGTTTATCTTTTATTCTCTTAACACTGTGTTTTGAATAGAAAAATTTTTAATTTTGATAAAGTTCAATTTATAAATGTTTTCATTTAAGGATTATGCTTTAGGCATCTTATCTAAGGACTCATTGCCTGACCTAAGATCATAAAGATTTTCTCCTAGAAGTTTTAAATTTATCATTGAAGTCTATTGTTCATTTTGTGTTTATTTTTATATATGGATCAAGCTTTATTTTTCTGTTTGAATATCCAACTGAACCAGTGCCATTTGGCAAAAAACTATGTTTTCTTCACTGTTTTGTTTTCTCAGTTTTTCCTAAAATCTGTTGTCAATATATGTATGGGTCTATTTATGGACTTTCCATTCCAATCCATTGATCTATTTGCCTGTCTTAACCCAAACACTAGAGAGTCTCTTGATTATTATAGCTTTATGAGTGTTAAAGTAAAGTAGTGTTAGTCCTTCAAGTGTGCTCTTGTTTTTCAAAGTTATTTTGGCTGTTCTAGACCCTTTACATTTCCACATGAATTTTAAAATCAATTTCAATCTCTACAAAAAAGCCTGCTGAGTATTTTTAAAATTTTTTGGCCACATCATGCAGCATGAGGGATGTTCTCCAACCAGGGATCAGACCCACACTCCTGCAGTGGAAGTGCAGAGTCTTAACCACTGGACCACCAAGGAAGTCCCACCTGCTGAGATTTTGATTGGGACTGTATTGAATCTATTCATCAAATTAGAAAAGAAAAATGTTATCTTAACAATATTGAGTCCCCTGACCCATGAACATGGGATATCTGTCTTTCCATTTATTTGAGTCTTCTTTAATTTCTCTCAGGAATATATTGTCATTAAAACTATAGTTTCCAGTGATTAGGCCTTCCACGTATTTTATCAGTCTTATCCCTAAGCATTTCATATTTTTGATGCTATTGTAAATGATGTTATTTAATTTCAATTTATGATTATTCATTTCTAGTATATAAAAATAAAATTAGTTTTTGTACATTGATCTTATATCCTGCATATTTGTTTAACTCATTTAGTTTGTGAAGCTTTTTTGCACATTCTTTTGGATTTTCAATATAGATTATCTGGTGTTCTTTGAATGAAGACAATTTTACTTCTTTCTGTCTAATTCAGATGATTTAAATTTATTTATCTTGCTTTATTCAGTGGATGGAATCTCCAGTACAGTGTTGAAAATAAGTGATGAGAGTGTACATCCTTGTCTTGCTCTTTCATCATTAACTATGATGTTAGCTATAGTTTTGTCATGGATATACTTTACCAGATTAAGGAACCTTCCCTTTCATTCCTAGTTTGCTAAGAATTTATACTGGATTTTATCTAATATAAATTTATGGATGTTATCAATGCTTTTTCTGCCTCTATTGAGAAGACCATGGGGCTCTTCTTTTTTGGTCTATTAATATGATAAATTATATTGATAGTTTTTTAAATGTTAAACCTGCATTCATGGAATAAACTCTAACTGGTCATGAGGTATTATCTTTTTTATTTATCAAATTATTTGATTTGCTAAAATTTTGTGTAAAATATTTGCATGTTTTTCTGAGACATATTGGTTTTTAGTTTCTTATAATGTTTTTTTCTGAATTTTGTACCAGGGTAATTCCACCTCATAGAATGAATTGGGACATGTTCTCTGTATCAATTTTTGAATGTGTTTATATAAAACTGGTATTATTTCTTCCTTAACTGTTTAGTAGACTTCACCAGTGAAGCCATTTAGGCCTAGAGTTTTCTTTGTGGGAAAGTTTTTAGCTACAAATTAAATTTCTCTAGGAAATATAGGGCTAATCAGCTTATCTGTTTCTTCTTAAAGGAGCTTTAGTAATTTCCTTCTTTCAAATTATTTGTGCATTTAATCTAAGTTGTTGACTTTACTGGCATATAGTTGTTCGTAAAATTTTCTTGTTCTCCTTTTAATATCTGTGGAATCTAGAGTAACGTCACCTCTCTCATTACTGATACTTGTAATTTGTGTCTTCTCTCTTGATTCTTGGGTTGTCTGTCAAGAGATATGTCAATTATAATAAACTTCTCAAAAAACCAGCTTTTGTGTCATTGATTTTTCTCAATTTTTCCAAACTTCTATTCTATGATTTCTATCATGATTCACATCATTTCCTTTTTTCTGCATACTTTGGGTTTAATCTGTAATATATTTTCTAGTTTCTTAAGGTGGAAGCTAAGGTCATGATTCAAGACATTTCTTCTTTTGTAAAATTGTATTTGAGTGCTATAAAACTACCACCAAATAATGCTTTAGAGGCATCTCACAAATACCCAAATGTTTTGTTTTCATTTTTATTCAGTCTAAAATACTTTCTAAATCTTTTGATTTCTTCTTTAAGTTATGGGTTATTAGTATGTTATAATTAAATATGTTATAATTAAACATATGTATGTTATAATTAAATATCTGTGGATTTTTCAGAGATATTTTATTTCATTGATTTCTATTTTTATTCCATTGTTGACAGATAGTATAATTTGTATAATATGAATACAGTTTAATTTTCAAGACTTGTATTATGGTCCAGAATATTATCTATCTTGGTAAGTGTTCTATGTTTTACTAAACCCAAGCTCATACTGCTCACCACACAACAAGCCAATAAGTTGAAAGACAAGGTGTTAGGGCAAGGAATAATAGACTATTGCTCCAAAGAAACATCTTACCCAAGTTAGAATTCAGACTTCTTTTATACTAAAGGGGGAGATAGTGATAGATCCAAAAAAATATTGCTATAGGGCAAAGGAAATAAAAGCAAAAATAAACAAGTGGGACATAAGTAAACTTAAAAGCTTTTGCACAGCAAAGGAAACCATCAACAAAACAAAAAGACAGGAGGGACCTTCAAGATGGTGGAGGAGTAAGACGTGGAGATCACCTTCCTTCCCACAAATACAACAAAAATACATCTACATGTGGAACAACTCCTACAGAACACCTACTGAACGCTGGCAGGAGACCTCAGACTTCCCAAAAGGCAAGAAAATCCCCATGTACCTGGGTAGGGCAAGACAAAAAAGGAAAAACAGAGACAAAAGAATAGGGATGGGACATGCCCCTCTGGGAGGGAGCTGTGAAGGAGGAAAAGTTTCCACACAGTAGGAAGCCCCTTCACTGGCGGAGATAGGGGGTGGTGGAGGAAAAGCTTCAGAGCCATGGAGGAGAGCACAGCAACAGGGGTGCAGAGAGCAAAGTGGAGAGATTCCCACGCAAAGGATTGGTGCCTTTTCTGTCCAATTATTTTGTTGTTTACTTTTTTAAATTTTTAATTGTAATAACTTTATTTTTTTTTTTCTTTCTTTTTTTCTCTCTTTATTTCTCCCTTTTCTTCCAAGCCATGTGACTAAAGGGTCATGGTGTTCCGGCTAGGTGTCAGGCCTGTGCCTCTGAAGGGAGAAAGCCAATATCAGGACACTGGTCCACGAGAGACTTCACAGCTCCATGTAATATCAAATGGCAAAAGCTCTCTCAGAGATCTCCATTTCAAGGCTAAGACACAGCTCCACTCAACGGCCAGCAAGCTACAGTGATAGACACCCTATGCCAAACAACTAGCAACACAGGAACACAGCTCATGCATTAGCACAGAGGCTGCCTAATATCATAAAAAGGTCACAGACACCCCAAAACAAAACACCAGACGTGGTCCTACCCACCAGAAAGACAAGATCCAGTCTCATCCACCAGAACACAGGCACCAGTCCCCTCCAACAGGAAGCCTACATAACCCATTGAACCAGGATTACCCACTGGGGGCAGACACTAAAAACAACTGGAATTATGAACATGCAGCCTATGAAACGGAGACCCCAAACACAGTAAGTTAAGCAAAATGAGAAGACAGAAAAACACACAGCAGATGAAGGAGCAAGGTAAAAACCCACCAGACCAAACAAATGAAGAGGAAATAGGCAGTCTACCTGAAAAAGAATTCAGAGTAATGATAGTAAAGATGATCCAAAATCTTGGAAATGGAATGGAGAAAATACAAGAAAAGTTTAACAAGGACATAGCCATCCACCAGAACACAGGCACCAGTCCCCTCCAACAGGAAGCCTACATAACCCATTGAACCAGGATTACCCACTGGGGGCAGACACTAAAAACAACTGGAATTATGAACATGCAGCCTATGAAACGGAGACCCCAAACACAGTAAGTTAAGCAAAATGAGAAGACAGAAAAACACACAGCAGATGAAGGAGCAAGGTAAAAACCCACCAGACCAAACAAATGAAGAGGAAATAGGCAGTCTACCTGAAAAAGAATTCAGAGTAATGATAGTAAAGATGATCCAAAATCTTGGAAATGGAATGGAGAAAATACAAGAAAAGTTTAACAAGGACATAGCAGAACTAAAGAGCAAACAAACAATGATAAACAACACAATAAATGAAATTAAAAATTATCTAGAAGGAATCAATAGCAGAATAATTGAGGCAGAAGAACGAATAAGTGATCTGGAAGATAAAAGAGTGGTAATAACTACTGCAGAGCAGAATAAAGAAAAAAGAATGAAAAGAATTGAGGACAGGGTCAGAGACCTCTGGGACAACATTAAACACACCAACATTTGAATTATAAGGGTCCCAGAAGAAGAAGAGAAAAAGAAAGGGACTGAGAAAATATTTGAAGAGACTGTACTTGAAAATTTCCCTAATATGGGAAAAGAAATAGTCAATCAAGACCAGGAAACACAGAGAGTCCCATACAGATAAATCCAAGGAGAAACACACCAAGACACATATTAATCAAAGTATCAAAAATTAAATACGAAGGAAAAATATTAAAAGCAGAAAGAGAAAAATAACAAATAACATACAAGGGAATCCCCATAAGGTTAACAGCTGATCTTTCAGCAGAAACTCTGCAAGCCAGAAGGGAGTGGCAAGACATATTTAAAGTGATGAAAGGGAAAAACCGACAACCAAGATGACTCTACCTAACAAGGATCTCATACAGATTTGACGGAGATATTAAAACCTTTACAGACAAGCAAAAGGTAGGAGAATTCAGCACCACGAAACCAGCTTTAAAACAAATGCTAAACGAACTTCACTAAGTGGGAAACACAAGATAAGGAAAAGACCTACAAAAACAAACTGAGAACAATTAAGAAACTGGTAATAGGAACATACATATCGATATTTACCTTAAACGTGAATGGATTAAATGCTCCAACCAAAAGACACAGGCTCACTGAATGGATACAAAAACAAGTCCCTTATATATGTTGTCTACAAGAGACCCACTTCAGACCTAGGGATACATACAGACTGAAAGTGAAGGGATGGAAAAAGGTATTCCATGCCAATGGAAATCAAAATAAAGCTGGAGTAGCAATACTCATATAAGATAAAGTAGACTTTCAAATAAAGAATGTTACAAGAGTCAAGAATGGACACTACATAGTGATCAAGGGATTAATCCAAGAAGAATTAAAAACTATAAATATATATACACCCAACATAGGAGCACCTCAATACATAAGGCAACTGCTAACAGCTATAAAAGAGGAAATTGACAGTAACACAATCATAGTGGGG
>NC_041227.1:32789200-32813891 GCF_002837175.3 Physeter macrocephalus
CCAGATAGATTTAATTGATATTTATAGGACATTCCATCCAAAATGAGCAGATTACACTTTCTTCTCAATTGTGCATGGAACATGCTCCAGGCTAGATCATATCTTGTGTCACAAATCAAGCCTCAGTAAATTTAAGAAAATTGAAATCATATCAAGCATCTTTTCTGACCACAAGGCTATGAGATTAGAAATCAACTACAGAGGGAAAAAAGTAAAAAACACATACACATGGAGGATAAACAATACGTTACTAAATAACCAAGAAATCACTGAAGGAGTCAAAGAGGAAATAAAAAAATACCTCGAGACAAATGACAATGAAAACACGATGATCCAGAACGTATGCAATGCAGCAAAAGCAGTTCTAAGAGGGAAGTTTATAGCAATACAAACCTACCTCAAGAAACAACAAACATCTCAAATAAAAAATCTAACCTTACAACTAAAGGAACTAGAGAAAGAAGAACAAACAAAACCTAAAGTTAGTAGAAAGAAAGAAGTCATAAAGGTCAGAGCAGAAAAACATGAAATAGAAACAAAGAAAACAATAGCAAAAATCAATAAAACTAAAAGCTGGTTCTCTGAGAAGATAAACAAAATTGATAAACCATTGGAAGAAATGGTCAAATTCTTAGAAAGGTATAACCTTCCAAGACTGAACCAGGAAGAAACAGAAAATATGAACAGACCAATCAGAAGTAATGAAATTGAAACTGTGATTAAAAATCTTCCAACAAACAAAATTCCTGGACCAGATGGCTTCACAGGCGAATTCTATCAAAAATTTAGAGAAGAGCTAACACTCATCCTTCTCAAACTCTTCCAAAAAATTGCAGAGGAAGGAACACTCCCAAACTCATTCTATGAGGCCATATCATGCTGATAACAAAATCAGACAAAGATACTACAAAAAAAATCACAGACCAATATCACTGATGAATATAGATGCAAAAATCCTGCACAAAATACTGGCAAACAGAATCCAACAACACAATAAAAGGATCATACACCATGGTCATGTGGGATTTATCCCAGGGATGCAAGGATTCTTCAATATACTCAAATCAATCAATGTGATACACCATATTAACAAAGTGAAGAAGAAAAACCATATGATCATCTCAATAGATGCAGAAAAAGCTTTTGACAAAATTCAACACCAATTTAAGACAAAAACTCTCAAGAAAGTGGGATAGAGGGAACCTACCTCAACATAATAAAGTCCTTATACAACAAACCCACAGCAAACATCATTCTCAATGGTGAAAACCTAACAGCATTTCCTCCAAGATCAGGAACAAGACAAGGATGTCCACTCTCAAGACTATTATTCAACATAGTTTTGGAAGTCCTAGCCACAGCAATCAGAGAAGAAAAAGAAATAAAAGGAATACAAATTGGAAGAGAAGAAATAAAACTGTCACTGTTTGCAGATGATATGGTAGTATATATAGAGAACCCTAAAGATGTCACCAGAACACTGCTAGAGCTAATCAATTAATTTGGTAAAGTAGCAGGATACAAAATTAATGCACAGAAATCTCTTACATTCCTATACACTACTGATGAAAAACCTGAAAGAGAAATTAAGGAAACAGTCCCATTTCCCATTGCAACAAAAAGAATAAAATACTCAGGAATGAACCTACCCAGGGAGACAAAAGACCTGTATGCAGAAAACTATAAGACACTGATGAAAGAAATTAACGATGATACAAACAGATGGAGAGATATACCATGTTCTTGGATTGGAAGATTCAATATTGTGAAAATGACTCTACTACCCAAAGCAATCTCCAGATTCAATGCAATCCCTATCAAATTACCAATTGCATTTTTTACAAAACTAGAACAAAAAATATTAAAATTTGTATGGAGACACAAAAGACCTTGAATAACCAAAGCGGTCATGAGGGGGAAAAAAAGGAACTGGAGGAATCAGCCTCCCTTACTTCAGACTATACTACAAAGCTACAGTCATCAAGACAATATGGTACTGGGAAAAAAACTGAAATATAGATCAATGGAACAGGATAGAAAGCCCAGAGATAAACTCACACACATATGGTCAACTAATCTATGACAAAGGAGACAAGTATATACAAATGAGAAAAGACAGACTCTTCAGTAAGTGGTGCTAAGAAAACTGGACAGCTACATGTAAAAGAATGAAATTAGATCACTCCCTAACACCATACACAAAAATAAACTCAAAATGGATTAGAGACCTAAATGTAAGACTGGACACTATAAAACCCTTAGAGGAAAACATAGGAAGAACACTCTGACATAAATCCATAGGAAGATTTTTTTGATCCACCTCCTAGTGTAATAGAAATAAAAACAAAAATAAAGAAATGAGACCTAATGAAACTTAAAAGCTTTTGCACAGCAAAGGAAACTACAAACAAGTTGAAATGACAACCCTCAGAATGGGAGAAAATATTTACAAACGAATCAATGGACAAAGGATTAATCTCCAAAATATATAAACAGCTCATGCAGCTCAATATTAAAAAAACAAACAACCCAAACCAAAAATGGGCAGAAGACCTAAATAGACATTTCTCCAAGAGACATATAGATGGCCAAGAAGCACATGAAAAGCTTCTCAACTTCTCTAATTATTAGAGAAATGCAAATCAAAACTACAATGAGGTATCACCTCACACCAGTTAGAATAAGCATCATCAGAAAATCTACAAACAAATGCTGGAGAGGGTGTGGAGGAAAGGGAACCCTCTTGCACTGTTGGTGGGAATATAAATTAATACAGCCACTATGGAGAACAGTATGGAGGTTCCTTAAAAAACTAAAAATAGAATTACCATATGACCCAGCAATACTACTACCAGCCATAAACCCAGAGAAAACCATAATCCAAAAAGACACAAGAACCTCAATGTTCATTGCAGCACTATTTATGCTAGACAAGACATGGAAGCAACCTAACTCCCATTGACAGATGCATGGATAAAGATGTGGTACATATATACAGTGGAATATTACTCAGTCATAAAAAGGAACGAAATTGGGTCATTTGTAGAGAGGTGGATGGATCTAGAATCTGTCTTACAGAGTGAAGTAAGTCAGAAAGAGAAGAACAAATATCATATATTAATGCATATGTGTGGAACCTAGAAAAATGGTACAGATGAACCAGTTTGCAGAGCAGAAATTGAAACACAGATGTAGAGAACAAACGTATGGACACCAAGGGGGGGGAAGGTGGCCTGGGGGGGTTGGTGGTGTGGTGAATTGGGAAATTGGCATTGACATATCTACACTAATATGTTTAAAATTGGTAGCTAATAAGAACTTGCTATATAAAAAAATAAATAAAATAAAATTCAAGGTCTTCCCTGGTGGCACAGTGATTGAGAGTCCACCTGCTGATGCATGGGACACGGGTTCATGCCCCGGTCTGGGAAGATCCCACATGCCGCGGAGCGGCTGGGCCTGTGAGCCATGGCCGCTGAGCCTGCACGTCTGGAGCCTGTGCTCCACAATGGGAGAGGCCACAACAGTGAGAGGCCCACGTACCACAAAAAATAATAATAATAAAAAAATAAAATAAAATAAAAATCAAAAATTCAAAAGAAAGATAATATAAACAGATGAATCAGAAGCAATGAAATTGAGAATGAGATTAAAAATCTTCGAAGCAAATAAAAGCCCAGGACCAGATGTCTTCACAGGTGAATTCTATCAAACCTTTAGAGAAGAGCTAACACCCATCCTTCTCAAACTCTTCCAAAATATAGCAGAGGGAGGAACATGCCCAAACTCATTCTGCAAGACCACAATAACCCTGCTACCGAAACCAGACAAAGATGTCACAAAGAAAGAAAACTACAGGCCAATATCACTGATGAAAATAGTTGCAAAAATCCTCAACAAAATACTAGCAAACAGAATCCAACAGCACATTAAAGGGATCACACACGATGATCAAGTGGGGTTTATCCCAGGAACGCAAGGATTCTTCAATATACACAAGTCAATCAATGTGATACACCATATTAACAAACTGAAGGATAAAAACCATATGATCATCTCAATAGATGCAGAAAAAGCTTTTGACAAAATTCAACACCCATTTATGATGAAAACCCTCCAGAAAATAGAGATAGAGGGAGCCAACCTCAGCATAATAAAGGCCATATATGACAAACCCACAGCTAGCATCGTTTTCAATGATGAAAAATGGAAACCATTTCCTCTAAGATCAGAAACAAGACAAGGTTGCCCACTCTCACCACTATAATTCAACATAGTTTTGGAAGTCTTAGCCACAGCAATCAGAGAAGAAAAAGAAATAAAAGGAATCCAAATTGGAAAACAAGAAGTAAAGCTGTCACTGTTTGCAGATGACATAATAATATAGATAGAGAATCCTAAAGATGCTACCAGTAAACCTTTAGAGCTAATCAATGAATTTGGTAAAGTAGCAGGATACAAAATTAGTGCCCAGAAATCTCTTGCATTCCTATACACTAATGATGAAAAATCTGAAAGAGAAATTAAGGAGGCACTCACATTTACCATTGCAACAAAAAGAATAAAATACCTAGGAATAAACCTACTTAAAGAGACAAAAGACCTGTATGCAGAAAACTATAAGACACTGATGAAAGAAATTAAAGATGATGCAAACAGATGGAGAGATATACCATGTTCTTGATTTGGAAGAATCAACATTATGAAAATGACTATACTACCCAAGGCAATCTACAGATTCAATGCAATCCCTATCAAACTACCAATAGCATTTTTCAGAGAACTAGAACAAAAATTTCACAGTTTGCATGGAAACATAAAAGACCCCGAATAGCCAAAACAATCTTGAGAAAGAAAAACGGAGCTGGAAGAATTAGGCTCCCTGACTTTAGACTATATTACAAAGCTATAGTAATCAAGACAGTATGGTTCTGGCACAGAACAGAAATATAGTTCAATGAAACAGGATAGAACTCCCAGAGATAAACCAACACACATATGGTCACCTTATCTTTGATAAAGGAGGCAAGAATATACAATGGAGAAAAGACAGCCTCTTCAATAAGTGGGGCTGGGGAAACTGGACAGCTACATGTAAAAGAATGAAATTAGAACACTCCCTAACACCATTCACAAACATAAACTCAAAATGGATTAAAGACCTAAATGTAAGGCCAGACACTATAAAACTCTTAGAGGAAAACATAGGCAGAACACTCTATGACATAAATCACAGCAAGATCCTTTTTGACTCACTTTCTAGAGAAATGGAAATAAAAACAAAAATAAACAAATGGTACCTAATGAAAATTAAAAGCTTTTGCACAGCAAAGGAAACCATAAACAAGACAAAAAGACAGCCCTCAGAGTGGGAGAAAATATTTGCAAATGAAGCAAATGTCAAAGTATTAATCTCTAAAATCTACAGGCAGCTCATGCAGCTCAATATTAAAAAAACTAACAACCTAATCCAAAATATGCAGAAGAAGTAAATAGACATTTCTCCAAAGAAGATATACAGATTGCCAACAAACACATGAAAGGATACTCAACATCACCAATTATTAGAGAAATGCAAATCAATACTACAATGAGATATCAGCTCACACGTGTCAGAATGGCCATCATCAAAATATCTACAAACAATAAATGCTGGAGAGGGTGTGGAGAAAAGGGGACCCTCTTGCAGTGTTGGTGGGAATGTAAATTGATACAGCCACTATGGAGAACTGTATAGAGGTTCCTTAAAAAACTAGACATAGAGCTACCATATGACCAAGCAATCCCACTACTCGGTATATACCCTAAGAAAACCATAATTCAAAAAGAGTCATGTACCACAATGTTCATTGCAACACCACTTACAATAGCCAGGATATGGAAGCAACCTAAGTGTCCATTGACAGATGAATGGATAAAGAAGATGTGGCACATATATACAGTCACATATTACTCAGCCATATAAAGAAACAAAATGGATTTATTTGTAGTGAGGTGGATGGACCTAGAGTCTGTCATACAGAGTGAAGTAAGTCAGAAAGAGAAAAACAAATACTGTATGTTAACACATATATATGGAATTTAAAAAGAAAAATGGTTCTGAAGAACCTAGGGGCAGAAGAAGAATAAAGATGCAGTTGTAGAGAATGGACTTGAGGACACAGGGAGGGGGAAGGGTAACCTTGGATGAAGTGAGACAGTGGCATGGATGTATATACACTACCAAATGTAAAATAGATAGCTAGTGGGAAGCAGCCGCATGGCACAGGGAGATCAGCTCAGAACTTTGTGACCACCTAGAGGGATGGAATAGGGAGGGTGGGAGGGATATGCAAGAGGGAGGAGAATTGGGGATATATGTATATGTATAGCTGATTCACCTTGTTATATAGCATAAACTAACACACCATTTTAACGCAATTATACTCCTATAATGATGTTAAAATAAAAAACTAATACTGTGATATCATTTATAGATGGAATTTAAAAATTTAAAAACCCCAAGCTCATAGATACAGAGAACAAATTGGTGGTTGTCAGAGGCAGGGGGTGTGGGGACATAAATGAAACGGGTGAAGGGGCTCAAACTTCCCAGTTATAAAGCATGGCAACTATAGTTAATAATGTACTATATTACATTTTTGAAAGTTTCTGAGATTAGATCTTAAAAGTTCTCATCACAAGAAAAATATTATAACTATGTATGGTGACAGATGTTAACTAGACTTATGTGGTGCTCATTTTGCAATATATATAAATATCAAATCTTAATGTTGTACACCTGAAACTAATATATGTCAGTTTTACCACAATAAAAAATAATAAAAATCTTTACTGTGAAAACAGATCAACTAAACAAAAAAATCAAAAAGACATCCTACTGAATGGGATAAAATATTTACAAATTATATGACTAATAAGGTTTCAATATCCAACATATATAAACAGCTAATACAACTCAACATCAAAACACAAGTAACCTGAATAAAAATTTGCAGAAGAACTAAATAGACAGTTTTCCAAAGAGGAAATTCCAATGGCCAAGAGGCATATGAAAAGATGCTCAACATTGCTAATAATCAAGGAAATGCAAATCAAAACCACAGTGAGATATCACCTCACACCTGTTAGAATGGCTATCCTCAAAAAGAACAAAAATAACAAATGTTGGCAAGGATGTGAAACAAAGGGAACCCTCATATACTGTTGGTGAGAATATAAATTGTTGCTGCCATTGTGGAAAACAGTATGGAATTTTCTCCAAAAACTAAAAATAGAACTACCATATGACCCAGCAATACCACTCCTGGGTATATATCTGAAAAAAACAAAAACACTAATTCAGAAAATGCATGCACCTCAACGTTCATAGCAGCATTATTTACAATTGCCAAGATATGGAAGCAACATGTGTCCATCAACAGATGATTGGATAAAGAATAAATAGTATATATATATATACATATATATATATATATAAAATGGAATACTACTGAGCCATAAAAATGAATGAAAAATTTTCCATTTATTGAAACATGGATGTACCTGGAGGGTAATATGCTAAGTGAACTAAGTCAGACAGAGAAAAACAAATGTTGTATGCTATCACTTATATGTGGAATCTAAAAAAGACAACTAACAAATGAATATAACAAAAAGGAAGCAGACTCACAAATACAGAGAACAAACTAGTGGTTACCAGTGAGGAAAGGGAAGGAGGGAGGGGCACGATAGGTGTAGGAGATTAAGAGGTACAAACTATTAGGTATAAAATAAGCTACAAGGCTATATTGTACAACACAGGGAATATAGCAAATATTTTATAATAATTATAAATGGAGTATAACCTTTAAAAATAGAGAATCACTACATTGTACACCTGTAACTTAGCTAATATTATACATCAACTATACTTCAATAAAAAAATTAAAACAAAATTTAAAAAAAGAAACCACAATAAAGGTGCTTGCTTACAAAAAAGAAAGAAAAGTGCTATAAATAAATAAATTAATTAATTAATTTTAAAGAAGGGTGATGGTTGTTGCAAACTTGGTGTGGAGGGGATGTGATAATCCTTTGTTCTTGCAGTTTTCATGTAGATCTGGTTATGAGGTTCCTGTAAACCTCCAACAAGAGAAATGCTATTCTCTGTTCTGCAACTTTTTATCTCTACATGAATGGAAAAGTGGTCAAGCCTTGGAGGCAGAGCCTTAAGAAAGGGCTATTTTATATATATATATATACATATATATATATATTTCAGGTTATATGCAACATTCTTTTACAAAGATGTAGAGTCAGCATAACTAAGCACAGGCAACAGAGCACACAGGTTAGAACTAAAGGAATAGATTCAATATGGAGTCAGGTTTGTTCTTCTCTGTTACAAACGTGCACTTGTCAAAAGTGTGTATTCCTCTGGTGGATGAGGTGTTCTATAAGTGTCAGTTAGGTCAATCAAGTTGGGTGATCATATTGTTCAAATCTTCTATATTCTTACTGACTTTCTGTCTTCTTGTTCTATCATTTTTCTGAGAGAGATATATTGAGAACTTTTACTATAATTATTGATTTGTTATTTTTCCTATAGTTCTATCAGTTTTCACCATGTGTTTTCAAACTCTGTTGTTAGGTGCATAAACAATTCGGATTATTATGCCCTCTTGATGGATCAACACTTTTACTATTATGAAATGACTTTCTTTAGGCCTGTAATATCATCAACTCTAAAATCTCCTTTGTCTGATACTAATATATAGCCTATCCACTTTTCTTTTGCTTAGGACTAGTGTGGCATTTTTTTTTCATCCTTTTACTTTGAACTTGTTATTTCATATTAAGTTATATTTTGTTTCTTGTATACAACATACAGTTGAGTCTTGTGGTTTTTTCAGTCTAATACCCCAATTAAAAGGCAGAGGCCTTTTAATTGGGGTGTTTGAATCATTTGCATTAATGTGATTACTGGTGTGCTTAGGTTTAAGACTATCATCTCCCTATGTGTTTTCCATTCAACGAATCTGCTTTTTGATCTCTTTTCCTTTTTCCTTGGTTGAGAGCATTTGAGTATTTTCATGACTTTATTTAATCTGCTTTGTTGGCTTATTAGTTATAACTTTTTGTTTTGTTTGCTTAATAGTCTCTTTGGGGTTTAAAACTTGAATCTTTTAACTTATCACATTCAACTCTCAATTGTTATTATACCACTTAGCATAGAGTTTAAGAATCTTACAAAAGTATGCTTCCATTTTTCCTCTCCCAGAGTTTATGATTATTGCCATACATGTTTACTTAAACATGTTATAAACCCTACATTACATTTTAATTATTTTTGTTTAAACAGTAAATTATCTTTTAAAGAAATTAAATAATAAGAAAAATGATCACCATATATTTACACATGTAGTTACCATTTCCAGGGATCTTCATTCTTTTGTGTAAATTCATATTTCTGTCTATGTCATTTTTCATTTGCCCAATGGAATTTCATTAAGATTTCTTATAATGTGGGTTTGTTGGTGTTGAATTTTTTCAGCTTTTGTATATTTGAAAAAATGTCACTATTTCACCTTCATCTTTGCAAGATATTTTCTCTGTGTACAGAACTCCAGGTTGATAGGGTTTTTCTTATTTGGGGGGTCATGAGGGGTGGGGGTGGATAGGGAGGTTTCAGTATTTTCAAGATGTTGCTCTGTTGTCTTCCCTCTTGTGTTTTTTCTGACAAGAAATCTGCTGTCATGTTTATTTTAGTTCTACCTAAAACATGTCTTTTTTCTCTTGCTGCTTTTAAGATTTTCTCTTTATTACTGATTTTGAGCAATTGATTATGCTGTACCTAGGTATACTTTTTTCATGTTTCTTGGACTTGTTGTTCACTGAGCTTCTTGCATTTGGTTTTTCAGTATTCATCAAGTTGGGAAAAACTTCAACTTTTGTTTCTTTAAATAGCCCCTCCCCCTTTGGAGTCTATTTACACATATAAGCAGGGCAGTTGACTTTGTTCTATAGCTCACTGATGCTATTTTCAGATTTGCTTTTTTATCCTCTCTCGGTATTTCATTGTGGATAATTTCCATTGCTATGTTTTCTAAATCTCTAATATTTTATTCTGCAGTGTTCAATCGCTATTAATCCCATCCAGGGTATTTTTCATCTCAGACATAATAGTTTTCATTCCGGGACATTTAATTTAGTCTTTTAAAAATCTTTCATTTTTCTACTTATCTTTTTGAATGTATGGGAACTATGTCAATGTCCTTGTCTGCTAATTATAACATCTGTGTCAGTTCTAGATCCATGTCAGTTGATTGATTTTTCTTCTTGTCATGAATATTACTTCCCTGATTCTTTTCCTACCTAGTAATTTTAATTGGATGCTTGGTGTTGATTGCAAATTTTACCTTTTTGGAGTGCTAAATATTTTTATATTACTATAAATATCTTTCAGCTTTATTCTGGAAGAGATAAATTACTTGGAAATGGTTGGATTTTTTTTTAGGGTCTTGCTTTTATAATTTTTTGGGTGGATCCATGGGGATATTTAGTCTAGGGTTAAATATTCCCCACTACTGAGACCCACTACTGAGTACCTTCTGGGTACTAAATCCAATGTCTTGTTCTGTGAAGTTGGAGGTAGTTGGTACAGCCACAATTACCAGTGCTGAATGGGTGCCAAACAATGTTACAGTGATTCTAATCCTTACATATGATTTTTTTCCTGGCCTTGGGTAGTTTCTTTTTATGCACATGCTGATCAATGCTCTGCTGAATATTCCAGAGAGGCCCTCTACATACTCCAGGGTTCTCCCTCTATTTAGCTCTCCCCTTTCCAGTGCTCTGTCAAGAGATCTGTTGCCAACTTGCTCTCCTTAGACTCAGCTGTCTCTCACCAATTCATGGAAACTGTTGGGCCCTCCTGGGTTTCTCCTTCTCTGTGCCAGGACATGGAAATTCTCTCAAGGCTAAAAACTGGGCCCATCATAAGGCTCATCTGTTTTTTTGTTTCATGTCTCTTGAGGATTACCATTGTTGGGTGTCTGATGTCCACTGTCTTGAAAACCATTGTTGTATATTTTGTCTAGTTGTTTTATTATTTCAGATGTAAAGATAAATCTCGTCCTTATTATTTCATCTTTTCTGGAAGCAGAATAAGGAATAAGTAATTCCTTATTGTAATTTAATAAATGAGTAAACTGAAACAAAGGGAGTAACTTCTTCAAGTGGTGAAGTCAGAATTCAAACATAGATTTTCAAACTCCAGAGCATTAATTCTTGACCACTACTCCCTACAAATTATGTAAATCTATTCCAATACTTGCCATCTAATTAGCACTCAATAAATATTACTTATTTTGATATATTAACAAAAGCTATTAAACTGAAGTAAAAAATTTTAATGGAACCAGAAATTTTTTTTAAGGATCAGATTAGTTACCCACAAGCAAGGAACTCTAGATCTTATAAACTAATCACGTGAAATTTGTGACAAAAGTAATTCATGTATAGATATTAAAAGGTTGTTTTGGAATAGCTAAGGTTGACCAAGAAGAAATAGATCTAAATCCTAATGCAATGGATTCAGATTAAACTTTAAGAAGTTTTATTTTTGAACATTTAAGAACTCTTTACTTGGGTTACCAAAAGTTGTGAATCAGATATGCATACATGGATCTGAAACAAATATCTCCAATGAGTTTTCCCTTGAAAGCCACTGACTTAAATCTTAACAGAACTGATTCATGAAAAATGGGTCAGAATTTCTAATTAGTTCATTTTTTGGAGATATGTGAATGAGAGGCCCAGGTGGTTATGTCTGAGTTAAGAGGAAAAAAAGAAGGTAGACTTCACCAATAACATATTGTCACATTTTTTATATTTAAAAAGGGGACATCTTTATCATTTTGTTTCTGAAGCATATATCTAAAAGTTTGTACTGAATTAATACATGTATTTCCCAAACCACAAAAGGCTGATAAACATAGAAGTGGCATCTTAAAATCTCTTCTAGCCCGATGATTCTACCTGATTAATTCTAACCATTTCTCATTACTTGCTGAAGCTGGCAGATAATACTCTGTATTTGGCCGCTGATAAAGTGATGTCTATTGCAAACCCTGAAGTGGGAAAATATATGAAATAGTTCCTCTTCTTCATCCCTCTCTGCCTCCATACAGCTAGAGAAGCTGGCCTAGTGCCTGGTACAGAGTAGGTGCCTAATAACTGGCTTCCTATGTTTCTATAAATGAACATTTGGGGGGATAAAAATATTATTGGGGGAAGAATAATGTGAAATTTGAGAGAAAGGAAAAGAATAAGAGAGGATAGTGTAGCATGGCACTCAGAATAATTTTGCATTCACTCAGAAATAGGAAAATATGTAGAAGGGGTAGATAAAACAATGGAGAACGTAAGGAATCTATTTTTCTTTTGGATCAAGGTCAAGTTAACAACTTATGCAAAGGCCCTAAAAGGGATGAAGCATGCGATAAGCATAGCTAACTGCCATCAACTAACTCATGGGACAAACTTTATTTTCAAGAAAGTTTTGAGGCTACTGAATGAAGAAAAGAAATGCAAAGCTGAAGACTTCAACAGGATTGCAGAGGATGAAGGAGAGAAAATTATATTTTAAAAGTAGGGCTTCCCTGGTGGCACAGTGGTTGAGAGTCCACATGCCAATGCAGGGGACATGGGTTCGTGCCCTGGTCCGGGAAGATCCCACATGCCGCGGAGTGGCTAGGCCCGTGAATTATGGCCACTGAGCCTGCGCATCCAGAGCCTGTGCTCCGCAACAGGAGAGGCCACAACAGTGAGAGGCCCGCGTACCACAAAAAAAAAAAAAAAATTCCAGGATAAGTGATGTCAGGCTTGGACAACAAATGCTTGCCCCATCTTTGGTAATTCTATGCTGAGTCTAGTGGCTTTTTTCTAATTCAATTACTAATGCTTCAAATTTTTAAAAATACTATGCATATTTAACATCATTGAAATGGGATTTGAGTATACAAAATACTGCAAATATTTAATGGACTATCCACATATTTTAGCAGACAATTTTATACAGTGAGTATAAACCTCGTATTTTTCCTTTTTTTAAAACAAGAACTACCTCGGGACTTCTCTGGTGGCACAGTGGTTAGGACTCCATGCTCCCAATGCAGGGGGCTCGGGTTCAATCCCTGTCAGGGAACTAGATCCCACATGCATGCCTCAAATAAACAGCCCACAAGCTACAACTAAGGAGCCCATCTGCCACAACTGAGACCCAGCACAACCAAATAAATAAATATTAAAAAATACCCAAAAACATGTGAAAAAAAAAAACACCTTCCAATATCTCATATCAACACCTCTCATGAAATTCTTCAGATGAGATTTTCTGTTTTCTTTTGTAATTTATTAGTAGTTTTGTTTCTAAGTCCACTGTACTGAGTCAATTTTTACTCACATCTGTAGTCTCCATGTGTTTTTTTCCTCACCATTTCAGACAATAGAAATATGATTATTACGGACAATGGTTTTGTTATCTGCAACTCCCAGAAGACACAGTTCCTTAGATATTCTAAGTATTTCACCATAGGCCCCACCAATGTACATTTAGGAATGAACTGATAAGAACTGAGTGTCCACTTGAGCAAGATATTTTTGTGGTTGCAAAAATTATTCTGGAGAAATTACATTTTTCCTCCTCCTTCTTATCATTTAATAGCATGCTTTGAAGTGCATACACTTTAAGGGGAGATATGGTTTCTGTCCAGTGGGGTTATTGCTGAGAGGGCCCCCACTGACCTTTTTTCATCAAACACACTTCAACTCTTTTTCTAGACCCATTTTTTATCTTTTTTTGTCATAGATGTATTTAGGTCTGAATTGGAAAGTAAATGGTATCAAGGGCTGAGTGACTTAGAAAACATGATGCATGGATATTGCAAAGCCATCTACTCTCTTGAATTATCTCACAAAATTGTTTAATGGGAAGGAGATGGCAATTAACTTTTTCCAGTTATCATTTCTCTAATTCAACATTCAGTTGCTGAATGTCAAAGGGAGCTCCACAAATCATTCAGGGGTAAACAATTAAACTCCGTGACCAGAGTTTTAATGATTTCACTTTCTCTTTTTAAAATGAATTTTGATCATCTTTAAATGTGTCTCCTTCCTTTTCAAAATATTAAGGCTGTGGGCTGTGCCTCTCCTTTGCTCCGAAAACAGGGGAAAAATATCTTTTTGAAATCCTAAGTATTCAAAGAACTTCTTTGTCTTTATCTAGATGGGAGGAACCACAGTCTAAGACCAGGGCATTTGGGATCAAGAAAAACTGGATCTGAATCTCAGCTCTTCCCTTCCTCGCTGTGAGATAATAGGCAAATTACATAGTCTCTGGGTCCTTCCCTGTAATATGGGAGTAATATTAGCTATTTTTTTACAGAGCTGCAATGAGGGTTAGATGAATTAACATATGTAAAGTGCCTGACCAAAAAAAAAAAAATCAATTCCTTCTGTCTTCACGGTAAAACACCTACTGTGAGTTTGAATCTTGTTAACTGCTAATGGTGGAAGAATCAGGGAAGTATCAATACGTACCTTCCAGGATTTATGGCTTGCAGTGATATATGAGCCAATTTAATATTATAAGGGATTTTGTCCTCTCTTAGCAGATTTTTTCCCAAGGAACTTGTGTAATTCATCTTAGCATTTCTCACCCATAACAGTCCCGAAGGCAACTAACTGCTGCGATACATATAAAAAAACTGGAGGAAAACCTATTAGTTTATCTAGAGCTTAGCAGATTCTTTGAATCTTGCTAGTCTACCCTAGAGGCATGCTCTGATTCAACTGTAGGTTGCCCTAAAACAACATCTTATCCTCTAAATTTGCAATATCCAACATTTTGATCCCCAAATACTCATCAGTAAAAGCAGTTTGTGCATACCATCTTTAAAATACATTTATTTATAAATGATATATATGTTCTTCTATACTGAGGCAGTTCACACATTTTAAAAACATAGATAAACAACAAGTAGAAATGGAAGTTCCAATCTTTTCTTGCCATGTTCCAATAGATTGTCTTGTACTTTCCTTGGTGTGCCTCCCCTTTGAGACAGGATGTTTTTGCTGTTGAATCTCACATGATGGTGGGGTATGCATGAGGCAGAGCAGTGGATGCTGGAGACTAGTGTTGCTTTCTGTTGGCCATATTTATGGCATGACAGGTTCTCCTGATCTTATTTTACAGGAACTGAGTCAGGTTCCTTTACTTTGACAACAAGGACTGGCGGAAACTGGACTCTTGGCCCATTGCCAGCCAACCCTTTGTTTTTGGCTTTATGCTTTTATAATCAAATATTACATCGTGTCCTTTGAGATTTACAAAATTGGCTTGAATTCCCACTCTGAGTCCTGTGTAAATGTTCTTGCCCTCTCTAAGATTTCCCCAGGCTCCAGGGTGGTTTTATATCCCCACGGTTAGCCCTCCCTCCACTTTGTTATTCTTTGAAATTTTCTATCTTGTTTACTTTTGCCACACAGCAAGGGTTCTCTTCTCTCACCTTGTGCCACTTAGGGGAAGGACAGGGGGCACCAGCATGGGACACAATTGTAACAGCTGAAGAGGGCATTACATCATGGCACAGAAGAGCAGATATTTACAATTATATATTACTATCTTGTGATCTTTACTTTTAGATTCCCTTAGTCCTTATCTGTCTCTGTGCTGAATTTCCTCTTAGATGTCCCTGGCCTTTCACTATGATGATATGTCAATCTCTCTCAAGATTATCCATCCATCACCCACTATCTTGGGCAAAATTTTTTCAGAACTTGAATTCCAGAACAAGGTGGCGGGGACAAGACCATACCTATATGACAGTACTTCATACAACTGGTGATCCTTGTGTCACTACATTGATGTGTCACAATCTATTGTGAAGTGAAATACAAGTAATTTCTTACTATCACACTGTGAATAATCTTGATGGGTTCAAAGTTACTCCTGCAAAAATGTCGTTCTTATTTCTTTGCATTGTAATATAAATTCTAGAGTGGAAGAGAGAGGGGTAGAGTTGCAACAAGTGTGTTGGGAAATGCACGTAAAAGTGGTACATCCACGAGAGTGTGTCCCATATGTGAACATCAACAATTATTAAGGCTTTAGCAGACAAGTGTTGTTTCTCACTTATTCAGACCAATGTATCTCCAGTGTGGGGTCCGTACCCAAAGGAATGAGCAAGGTGATTCAATGGGGCAAGAAGAAAATATTACAACTTATATTGATGTTTATTTTTATCTCATGGTTTTAAATTTATCTTTTGAGTGTATGTAATGTCAAATGCAGAAGGGTTAAAGCATAGCCATAATTCTTTGACATTTCTCCTATGAAGAGATAGGTCCTTGTCTCCTCCTCTTGAATTTGAATATACTTGTATTAATAGAGTATGGCAGAGGGAAGACTATGCAACTTCCCAGCCTAGGCCATGCAGCCTTCATCTTGTTTGCTGAAACACTTGCCCTGGCAACCCTGAGCCACCATGTAAGAAATCCAAATATCTTGAAACCATTATGCTGTGTGGGAATCCAAGCTATAAACACCCTGATACTCAAAAGTATAGCCGAGCCCAGCCTAGGCACCAGGTGCGTGAGTAAAACAGTCTTTAGATGATTCCAGCAACTGAACTTCCTAATTGAAGCTCCAGGCATTATGGAGCAAAGTTAGACCATAATTCCTTACCTGAGTTCCTGATCCACAGGGTACATGAGCATAAGAAAATGCTGTTTTATATTTTTAGGTTTTGTGATGCTTTTTAATGCAATAACAGTGATCTGAACAAAAATGTATAAGTATATTAGTACATGGACAGATATATGTTGTGATGGTATATGAAAAAATAATTTTTACTGATGGAGTGCAAGGTCAAGAAATTTAACGACTACTGAAGCCAGACCTTAGATAGTGATCATAGGCATACAGAAACTAAAGATAAGAAGTTTGCATAACCAGATAGCCTAGTTTGATCCAAGTATAGAGCTGAACAGCAGAGAGAAAATACAGCATATTGGTGAAACAAGTGGTCAGAAATCAAACTGGACAAATGCAAGAATCAAAGACTCCACGGAGATTAGATAAAACAAATGCAATTGCATAGGCGAAGTAGGCAAAATACCTCAGATACTTTGAGGTGACCTAGAGAACTAGAGGAAAATTTCAGCCCCATCAAGAGCTCTCATGAAACATCTATTAGGGTAGAAATAAATGTCAGGCCAGTGAGGCAGCAGAAGTAGGTAGGTAATGCTCCAAACTGGAAATGAGGGCTGAGAAGCAGCGCTGAGGACAGTCCTGGCAAGTTAGGATTTTCTTGACTGTAGGAGACCTGTTACTTTCTCCTACAGCTCTGCACATTTCCCTCAAAGTATTAAGATATAACTCACACACCATAAAATTTACCCATTAAAAGTGTACAATTCAGTGGTTTCCAGTATATTCACAAAGTGGTACAACTGTCACCACTATCTGATTCCAGAATATTTTCATCATACCAAAAAGAAACCTTTGAAAATATTAAAGTGGGAGGAATTGGCCTGTTTGGTTTTAAAAATTTTATACAGATACAATAGTCAAGACTGTGGTATTGACAGAGGAATAAGTGCAGAGAACAATGGAACAGAATAGAGACCCAAGAGAACCAACACAAATATGCCCATCTGATTTTTGACAAATTTGCAAAAGCAATTCAGTGGAGGAAAGTAAGCCTTTTCAAAAAATGGTGTTGAAGCCATAGGCAAAACATACATAGGCAAAAAAATAAAATGATATAAGAACCTCAATTTAAATGTTGTGCTTTATCCTAAAATTAACTCAAAATTTATCACAGACAAATATAAAATGTAAATCTATAAAATTTTAGAAAAAAAATCACACGAGAAGCTTTGTGATCTAGGGCTAGGCAAAGAGTCCTTAAACTTGACACCAAAAGCATGATTTAAAAAAATCATAAATTTGACTTCGTCAAATTTAAAAAATTTGGTTCTGTGAAAAATCATGTTAAGAGGATGAAACGACAAGCTATATAGAATGGCAGAAAATATTTGCAAACCATATGTCTTAGTCTGTTCAGGCTGCTATGACAAAAACAAAACAAAAACAAAAAACAAAACAAAAAAACACAGACTGGGTGCCTTATAAAAAACAGAACTGTATTGCTTACAGTCTTGGAGGCTGAAAGTCTGATATCAGGGTGCCAGTATGGTCAGGTCACATATGAAACAAAAGACTAGTTAGTATCTAGTATATATAAAGAACACTCAAAACTCAATAATAAAAGACCAAGCAATCCAATTAGAACATGGAAGAAACATTGTTGCTTTGCAAACTTGGGAGTTCCCCCAGCGAGAAATTTGAAACTGTCTCCTGTTCTAGGAGGGCAAGGAGAAGAGACAGACCACTCCAGATTGGTACGTGTCAGGGTTCTTTTTAAATAATTTTTTCAGTTCAAGTATAGTTCATTTACAATGTTGTGTTAGTTTCAGGTGTACAGCAAAGTGATTCAGTTATACATATACAATTTACCCATTAAAAGTGTACAATTCAGTGGTTTCCAGTATATTCACAAAGTGGTACAACTGTCACCACTATCTGATTCCAGAATATTTTCATCATACCAAAAAGAAACCTTTGAAAATATTAAAGTGGGAGGAATTGGCCTGTTTGGTTTTAAAAATTTTATACAGATACAATAGTCAAGACTGTGGTATTGACAGAGGAATAAGTGCAGAGAACAATGGAACAGAATAGAGACCCAAGAGAACCAACACAAATATGCCCATCTGATTTTTGACAAATTTGCAAAAGCAATTCAGTGGAGGAAAGTAAGCCTTTTCAAAAAATGGTGTTGAAGCCATAGGCAAAACATACATAGGCAAAAAAATAAAATGATATAAGAACCTCAATTTAAATGTTGTGCTTTATCCTAAAATTAACTCAAAATTTATCACAGACAAATATAAAATGTAAATCTATAAAATTTTAGAAAAAAAATCACACGAGAAGCTTTGTGATCTAGGGCTAGGCAAAGAGTCCTTAAACTTGACACCAAAAGCATGATTTAAAAAAATCATAAATTTGACTTCGTCAAATTTAAAAAATTTGGTTCTGTGAAAAATCATGTTAAGAGGATGAAACGACAAGCTATATAGAATGGCAGAAAATATTTGCAAACCATATGTCTTAGTCTGTTCAGGCTGCTATGACAAAAACAAAACAAAAACAAAAAACAAAACAAAAAAACACAGACTGGGTGCCTTATAAAAAACAGAACTGTATTGCTTACAGTCTTGGAGGCTGAAAGTCTGATATCAGGGTGCCAGTATGGTCAGGTCACATATGAAACAAAAGACTAGTTAGTATCTAGTATATATAAAGAACACTCAAAACTCAATAATAAAAGACCAAGCAATCCAATTAGAACATGGAAGAAACATTGTTGCTTTGCAAACTTGGGAGTTCCCCCAGCGAGAAATTTGAAACTGTCTCCTGTTCTAGGAGGGCAAGGAGAAGAGACAGACCACTCCAGATTGGTACGTGTCAGGGTTCTTTTTAAATAATTTTTTCAGTTCAAGTATAGTTCATTTACAATGTTGTGTTAGTTTCAGGTGTACAGCAAAGTGATTCAGTTATACATATACATACATATTGTCTTTTTCAGATTCTTTTCCATTATAGGTTATTGCAAGATATTGAATATAATTTCCTGTGCTATACAGTAGGTCCTTGTTGTTTATTTTATATATAGTATTGTGTATATGTTAATCCCAAGCTCCTAATTTATCTCTCCCCCCTTCCCCCTGCTATCCCCTTTGGTAATTATAAGTTTGTTTTCTGTCTTTGAGTCTATTTGTGATTTTTAAATAAGTTCCTTGGTAACATTTTTTAAGATTCCACATATAAGTGATATCATATGATATTTGTCTTTCTTTGTCTGTCTTACTTCACTTGGTATGATAATCTCTAGGTCCATCCATGTTGCTGCAAATGGCATTATTTCATTCTTTTTTATGGCTAAGTAATATTCCATTGTGTGTGTGTATGTTATATATATATACATATGTATATACAAATGTATATATATACATATATATACATATGTATATACAAATGTATATATATACATATATATGTATATATATGTGTGTATATATATATATGTATATATATATACACACACACACATATATGTACCACATTCATCTGTCAATGGACATTTAAGTTGCTTCCATGTCTGGGCTATTGTAAATAGTGCTGCTGTGAACAGCACTATTGGGGTGGGGTGCACGTATCTTTTTGAATTAGAGTTTTCACCTTTTCTGGATATACGTGCAGGAGTGGGATTGCAGGATCATATGGTAACTCTATTTTAGGTTTTTTAAGGAACCTCCATACTGTTCTCCATAGTGGCTGTACCAATTTACATTCCCACCAACAGTGCAGGAAGCTTCCTTTTTCTCCACACCCTCTCCAAGTAGCTGTTAGTTTTTAATAAGCAAGGGAACTTACAAATGAAGCTTTTCTTGAGCAGTTGAAAGATAAGTAGATTTCTGCACCCACCCACCAGCGTCGTAAGAGTTTATATAGAGGCCTTAACTGGGTTCAGTCATGTATCCAGCCCAGATGGACTCAATAATGCATTGCTCTCTCAAGGTTGTGTCCTTGAAGTGGCTCCTAGTGCAGAAATAGTGGGTGGAACTACATTGCAAGGATAAAGGAGGGAATAAGGAGCCTTAGATTGCCCAGGTCCAGCATGAGGTTGACCCAGCAGCCACGTCCTCTCAATGACATCCTCCAACAGAAATTGTATCAAAAAAGATATACAGATGGCAAATAAGTACATAAAAAGGTGTTCAACATCATTAGCCATTAGGGAAATACAAATTAAAACCTCAATGAAATATCACTACCTGCCTAGCATAATGGCTAAAATAAAAAATATTGATAACACCAAATGCTGGCAATGATGGAAAGAAGCTAGATCACTCAGCCATTGCTGAATGGAATGTAAAATACTAGAGCCACTCCAGGAAAGTGTTTGGCAGTTTCTTCAAAAACTAAAACATGCAAAAACTATACAACCCTGCAATTTTACTGCTGGGTATTTATCCCAGAAAAATAAAGACATAAAAACCTGTACACAATTGTATATAGCAGCTTAATAAAGCTACTATATACAGCTTTATGAATACATAAAAGCTTAAAACTAGCCAGATGTTCAACAGGTAAATTGTTAGACACTTTGTTATATAGCCACACTATGAAATACTACTAGCAATTAAACTATTGCTACATGCAACAACCTGGGTGGATCTCCACGGTATTATGCTGAGGGAGAAAAAGCCAACCCCCAAATGTTTTATATGATTCTACTTATATAACATTATTGAAATGACAAAATTATAGAAATGGAGAACAGATTAGTGGTTGTCAGGGTTAAAGAGGGGTTGGGGTTAGGAGGTAAGTGGGCGTGGCTATAGCAAGACAACTTGAGGGATTCTTGTGGTGATTCTGTATCTTCACTGTATCAATGTCAGTATTCTGGTTGTGATATTGTATTATGGTTTTCCCTTTGGGGAAAATTGGATAAAATGTACAAAGGATCTCTTTGTATTATTTCTTAAAACTGGACATGAACCTACAATTATATCAAAATAAAAAGTTAAAGTTAAAAAATATAAAGATGGAACTGACACCCTCAGTAGAAGAATTGCAGGACCCTTTAGCCTGGATTAGATTATGATAGCATCAGGATGACATGATGCTGTTGATTTGTTACTACAGAACAATCCATTAAGCAAAAGAGAAAAAAGAACTAAGCTTTCCAGAAGGTAGGTATCTAGTTGGTAAACAGTAGCCTCACAGGTGCAAGGCTTGTGTGTGAACAAAACAGACTTTTCCTCTGAAGATGCCACCCATTGGGACATTTAGCTTGGCAAGGGGAGAATGGAGTAGATTTTAGTTCCCAGTAGCTGAGGACAACAAAAGCCCTTCTGATATTGCATGACAGAGATTGTACACAGAACAGAAAGAGGGGCCATTTTCAGTCAAAGAGAATGGTCAGTCAGAAAAGTGCTGCAAAGGAAACAGGAAATTTCAGGAGGACTCTTTAGGATGCTGTTGGTAGAAGATGATTTGCAAGGACAACAAAACTAGCCCACCATGTTAAAAGCTCCTTCACTAAGCAGTGCACACCAGCTGTCGGGAATTTGCTTACATTTAGGGAATCTTTGACTTTAAGGTGGAATTCAGTGGGAAAAATTAGAAAGTGGTTTTAACCACATTCACACTGCAGATACTCATATGGTGTTCATATCTTGTTTTTGCTGTTTTAGTGAACTTATTTCCAAGATCAGTTTTCCTCATCTGTAAAATACCTATAAAGTTATTGGAAAAGTGGAAAACATGCACAAATTCCCTATGACAGTGACTGATACATGAAAATTAGAACTTTTGAGAGATCGTCTCTATTCCTGATCTTATATGTACTTGATAATATTTCGAGGTATTCTCTGTGAAATTATCTTCTACAATTAGATGTGACAAGTATAATATGCATTGGGGTATTATGTGTATCTTTTAAACCTGTATTGTTTTAGGTGCAACCTCATAGACTAATTACAAAATTAAAAATTTGCTATTAGTTCAAATAACTAGTTATATCTGCCCTGATTGCCTATTATATTCTAGACTGCATCTTGACTTGGGGGAAAGTTGAAAACTTGCTTTTTTAATAGACAGGCTTTTCTATTTGCATTCCATTATAACAAATGACATTTCTGGTGTTCATCAGTGCCTATCATATTCACACATCACCCATGAATGGTGTTTTGGATTTCTTTTTAAGGCATTCTACTTTATTCTTTAAGTTTCAGTGAAAATGAGAAAGAGAAAACCAAAATTTTAAATTTTGTTAATTTCTTATAAAAGTGAAACGTACATATAGAAACAAAAGTTTAAACAAAACGGAATAGTACAAATGAATAGTAATTGTCTCCTTCCTTCTGACTCTCTATCCCTAATTTTCAGAGAGAGTCATTTAAAAAATTTTACTAGTTACTTCCTAATTCTAAATAATTGTGTTAATTCTTCTATTTCCCTTTGCAAACTTTATTTTTTTTAACATGTTTATTGGAGTATAACTGTTTTACAATGGTGTGTTAGTTTCTGCTTTACAACGAAGTGAGTCAGTTATACATATACATATGTTCCCATATCTCTTCCCTCTTGCGTCTCCCTCCCTCCCACCCTTCCTATCCCACCCCTCTCGTGGTCACAAAGCACAGAGGTGATCTCCCTGTGCTATGCGGCAGCTTCCCACTAGCTATCTAATTTACATTTGGTAGTGCATATATGTCCCTGCCACTCTCTCACTTCGTCACAGCTTACCCTTCCCCCTCCCCATGTCCTCAAGTCCATGCTCTAGTAGGTCTGTGTTTTATTCCTGTCCTACCACTAATCTCTTCATGACATTTTTTTTTCTTAGATTCCATATATATGTGTTAGCATACGGTATTTGTTTTTCTCCTTCTGACTTACTTCACTCTGTATGACAGACTCCAGTTCTATCCACCTCATTACAAATAACTCAGTTTCATTTCTTTTTATGGCTGAGTAATATTCCATTGTATATATGTGCCACATCTTCTTTATCCATTCATCTGTTGATGGACAGTTAGGTTGCTTCCATGTCCTTGCTATTGTAAATAGAGCTGCAATGAACATTTTGGTACATGACTCTTTTTGAATTATGGTTTTCTCAGGGTATATGCCCAGTAGTGGGATTGCGGGGTCGTATGGTAGTTCTATTTGTAGTTTTTTAAGGAACCTCCATACTGTTCTCCATAGTGGCTGTATCAATTTACATTATTCCCACCAGCAGTGCAAGAGGGTTCCCTTTTCTCCACACCCTCTCTAGCATTTATTGTTTCTAGAGTTTTTGATGATGGCCAATCTGACCGGTGTGAGATGATATCTCATTGTCGTTTTGATTTGCATTTCTCTAATGATTAATGATGTTGAGCATTCTTTCATGTGTTTGTTGGCGATCTGTATATCTTCTTTGGAGAAATGTCTATTTAGTTCTTCTGCCCATTTTTGGATTGGGTTGTTTGTTGTTTTGTTATTGAGCTGCATGTGTTGCTTATAAATTTTGTATATTAATCCTTTGTCAGTAGCTTCATTTGCAAATATTATCTCCCATTCTGAGGGCTGTCTTTTGATCTTATTTATGGTATCCTTTGCTGTGCAAAAGCTTTTAAGTTTCATTAGGTCCCATTTGTTTATTTTTGTTTTTATTTCCATTTCTCTAGGAGATGGGTCAAAAAGGATCTTGCTGTGATTTATGTCATAGAGTGTTCTGCCTATGTTTTCCTCTAAGAGTTTTATAGTGTCTGGCCTTACATTTAGGTCTTTAATCCATTTTGAGTTTATGTTTGTGAATGGTGTTAGGGAGTGTTCTAATTTCATTCTTTTACATGTAGCTGTCCAGTTTTCCCAGCACCACTTATTGAAGAAGCTGTCTTTTCTCCACTGTATATCCTTCCATCCTTTATCAAAGATAAGGTGACCACATGTGTGTGGGCTGATCTCTGGGCTTTCTATCCTGTTCCATTGATCTATATTTCTGTTTTTGTGCCAGTACCATACTGT
>NC_041227.1:32815439-32815651 GCF_002837175.3 Physeter macrocephalus
CTTCATTTCCTTTTCATTTATTTCTGATTTGATCTTTATGATTTCTTTCCTTCTTCTAAATTTGGGTTTTTTTTGTTCTTTCTCTCATTGCTTTAGGTGCAAAGCTAGGTTGTTTATTCGAGATGTTTCCTGTTTCTTAAGGTATGATTGTATTGCTATAAATTTCCCTCTTAGAACTGCTTTTGCTGTATCCCATAGGTTTTGGGTCATTG
>NC_041227.1:32815991-32816763 GCF_002837175.3 Physeter macrocephalus
GATTGATCCCTTGACCATTATGTAGTGTCCTTTCTTGTCTCTTGTAACATTCTTTATTTTAAAGTCTATTTTGTCTTTTATGAGAATTGCTACTCCAGCTTTCTTCTGATTTCCATTTGCATGGAATATCTTTTTCCATCCCCTCGCTTTCAGTCTGTATGTGTCCCTAGGTCTGAAGTGGGTCTCTTGTAGACAGCATATATATGGGTCTTGTTTTTGTATCCATTCAGCCAGTCTGTGTCTTTTGGTGGGAGCATTTAATCCATTTACATTTAAGGTAATTATCGATATGTATGTTCCTATTACCATTTACTTAATTGTTTCGGGTTTGTTCTCGTAGGTCTTTTCCTTCTCTTGTGTTTCTTGCCTAGAAAAGTTCCTTTAGCATTTGTTGTAAAGCTGGTTTGGTGGTGGTGAACTCTCTCAGCTTTTGCTTGTCTGTAAAGGTTTTAATTTCTCCATGAAATCTGAATGAGATCCTTGCTGGGAAGAGTAATCTTGGTTGTAGGTTTTTTTCCTTCATCACTTCAAATATGTTCTGCCACTCCTTTCTGGCCTGTAGAGTTTCTGCTGAAAGATCAGATGTTAACCTTATGGGGATTCCCTTGTGTGTTATTTGTTGTTTTTCCCTTGCTGCTTTTAATATGTTTTCTTTGTATTTAATTTTTGACAGTTTGATTATTATGTGTCTTGGCGTGTTTCTCCTTGGGTTTATCCTGTATGGGACTCTCTGCACATCCTGGACTTGGGTGGCTATTTCCTTTCCCATGTT
>NC_041227.1:32817281-32817674 GCF_002837175.3 Physeter macrocephalus
CAGGTTCGTAGTTCCCGTTGTTTTTGGTGGCTGTCCCCAGTGGCTAAGGTTGGTTCAGTGGGTTGAGTAGGTTTCCTGGTTGGGGGGACTAGTGCCTCTGTTCTGGTGGATGAGGCTGGATCTTGTCTTTCTGGTGGGCAGGTCCACGTCTCGTGGTGTGTTTGGGGATGTTGGTAGCCTTATGATTTTAGGCAGTCTCTTCTCTGCTAATGGATGGGGCTGTAGACCTGTCTTGCTCTTTGTTGGGGATAGGGTGTCCAGCACTGTTCATTGCTGGTCCTTGAGTGAAGCTGGGTCTTGGTGTTGAGATGGAGATCTCTGGGAGATTTACACCGTTTGATATTGCGTGGAACTGGGAGGTCTCTTGTGGACCAGTGTCCTGAGCTTGGTTCT
>NC_041227.1:32818208-32818418 GCF_002837175.3 Physeter macrocephalus
AAAAAAGGGGAAAATAATACTATATCTTGCTCCCAAAGTCCACCTCCTCAACTTGGGATATTTTGCTATCTATTCAGGTTTTCCGCAGATGCAGTGCACTTCAAGTTGATTGTGGAGTTTTAATCCGCTGCTTCTGAGGCTGCTGGGAGAGACCTCCCCCTCTCCTCTTTGTTCGCACAGCTCCTGGGGTTCAGCTTTGGACTTGGCCCC
>NC_041227.1:32818834-32825281 GCF_002837175.3 Physeter macrocephalus
GGCAAAAAAAAAAAAAAAAAAAAAAAGTCTCTTGTCTCTTCGGTAGCTCCGCGCCAGTTTCTGGAGCTCCTTTAAGCGGCGTGCTTAAACCCCTTCCTCGCGCACCAGGAAGCAAAGAGGGAAGAAAAGGTCTCTTGCCTCTTTGGCAGCTCCAGACTTCTCCCGGACTCCCTCCCGGCTAGCCGTGGCGCCCTAGCCCCTTCAGGCTGTTTTCACTCTGCCAACTCCAGACCTTTCCCTGGGATCCAACTGAAGCCCGAGGCTCAGCTCCCAGCCCCCGCCCGCCCCGGCGGGTGAGCCGACAAGCCTCTCGGGCTGGTGAGTGCTGGTCGGCACCGATCCTCTGTGCGGGAATCTCTCCGCTTTGCCCTCCGCACCCCGCTGCTGCGCTCTCCTCCGTGGCTCCGGAGCTTCCCCCTCCGCCACCCACAGTCTCCGCCCGCGAAGGGGCTTCTAGTGTGTGGGAACCTTTCCTCCTTCACGGCTCCCTCCCACTGGTGCAGGTCCCGTCCCTATTCTTTGTCTCTGTTTATTCTTTTTTCTTTTGCCTTACCCAGTTACGTGGGGAGTTTCTTGCATTTTGTGAGGTCTGAGGTCTTCTGCCAGCGTTCGGTGGGTGTTCTATAGGAGAAGTTCCACGTGTAGCTGTATTTCTGATGTATCTGTGAGGAGGAAGGTGATCTCCGCGTCTTACTCTTCCGCCATCTTCTCTCCGACTATCCCCTTTGCAAACTTTAAACTGTATATTGGCATTGATTTTAAAAAGTAACTTTCCTCATTTTTATCCCAGACCTATTTACTTCCTTCTCTTTTCAACTTTTGTTAGTCTTGTTTTAATTTTCAGTTGTTTCATTGGTTATCTTTATAATTTCAAATAATATATTTATTCTCAATTCTTATTATTTTCTTACTTCCAATGTCCTCAAAGTTCTTGAATTTCCTTTGTACTTGGTTAAAGTTTACTCTCAAGTAGAGTTTCCACAAAATCTATTTGAATCTTTCCATGTGAGGAGACATCTTTATTTTTCTCTTATACTTGCTTGGCTGATAGTTGGACTGATTTGGAATTCTTCGTTTAAAATAATTTTCTCTCCAAACTTGGAAGGCATTATTATACCATTTTCTGGCATCTATCTGATGTCATTCTTACTCTAGTTTCTTGGGAAATTACCTTATTGGTTTTTTTCTCTTTGAAAGTTTCTGGGTTCTTTTTTTTTTCAGTTAAAAAAAATTGACTTCAGAAATTGATCTTTTTAATTTACCCAAATCCCAGTGAGCCTTTTAGGCAGAAGACATGTGTTTTAATTTGGCAATGAGAAATTTGTTGCTATGATTTCTGTGATTATTTCCCCCAGTCCTCAACCCCTCACCCAACTTTCCGTTTTCTTTTTTTGGAACTTCTCTTATGTATCAAAAGGTGTTAAATTTCCTAAACTGACCTTTGATGATTTTAACTGTGCTTTAAAATACTTTTTCTGAGAAGTGGAGACCTTCAAGATGGCAGAGGAAGTTAAGACGTGGAGATCACCTTCCTCCCCACAAACACACCAAAAATACATCTACATGTGGAACAACTCCTACAGAACACCTACTGAATGCTGGCAGAAGACCTCAGACCTCCCCAAAGGCAAGAAACTCCCCACGTACCTGGATAGGGCAAAAGAAAAAACAGAGACAAAAGAATAGGGACAGGACCTGCGAAGGAGGAAAAGTTTCCACACACTAGGAAGCCCCTTCACTGGCAGAGACCCGGGGGAGGGGGCGGCGGCAGCTGGGGGGAAGCTTCAGAGCCATGGAGGAAAGCACAGCAACAGGGGTGCAGAGAGCTAAGCGGAGAGATTCCCGCACAGAGGATCAGTGACGATCAGCTCTCAGCAGCCCGAGAGGCTTGTCTGCTCACCAGCCAGGGCGGCTGTGGGCTGGGAGCTGAGGATCGGTCTTCGGAGGTCAGATCCCAGGGAGAGGACTAGGGTTGGCTGCGTGAAAACAGACTGAAGGGGGATAGTGCACTACACCTAGCAGGGAGGGAGTCCGGGAAAATGTCTGGACCTGCCTAAGAGACAAAGAGACCATTGTTTCAAGGTGCGTGAGTAGAGGGGATTCAGAGCACTGCCTAAACGAGCTCCAGAGATGGGCATGAGCTGCGGCTATCAGCACGGACACAAGAGATGGGCTGAGATGCAAAGTCTGCTGCTGCAGCCACCAAGAAGCCTGTGTGCAAGCACAGGTCAATATCTACACCATCCCTCCTGGGAACCTGTGCAGCCTGCTACTGCCAGAGTCCTGTGACCCAGGGACAACTTCCCTGGGACAACACATGGTGTGCCTCAGGCTGGTGCAATGCCATGCTGGCCTCTGCCACCTCAGGCTCACCCAGCATTCCGTACTCCTCCCTCCCCTCCCAGCCTGAGTGAGCCAGAGCCCCCTAATCAGCTGCTCCTTTAACCTCATCCTGTCTGGGTGGGAACAGATGCTCTCAGGCGACCTACAAGCAGAAGCAGGGCCAAATCCAAAGCTGAACCCCAGGAGCTGTGTGAACAAAGAAGATAAAGGGAAATCTCTCCCAGCAGCTTCAGGAGCAGTGGATTAAATCTCCACAATCAACTTGATGTACCCTGCATCCGTGGAATACCTGAATAGACAACGAATCAACTCAAAATTGAGGCGGTGGACTTTGGGAGCAACTGTAGACTTGGGGTTTGCTTTCTGCATATAATTTGTTTCTGGTTTTATGTTTATCTTAGTTTAGTATTTAGAGTTTATTATCATTGGTAGATTTGTTTATTGATTTGGTTGCTCCCTCCCTTTTTTAAAATTATATAGATATATATATATAGTTTTACTTTTTCTGCTTTTGTTAGTGTGTATGTGTATGCTACTTTGTGTGATTTTGTCTGTATAGCTTTGCTTTTACCATTTGTCCTAGGGTTTTGTCTGTCCATTTCTTTTCTTTTTTTTTTTTTTTTTTTTTTACTTTTTACATTTTTTTATTTTGAATAATTTTTAAAATTTTTAATTATTTTCTTTTCTTTCTTTCCTTCTTTTTTCTCCCTTTTCTTCTGAGCCAACTGGCTGACAGGGTCTTTGTGCTCCAGGTGGGTATCAGGACTGTTCCTCTGATGTGGGAGAGCCGAGTTCAGGACATTCGTCCACCAGAGACCTCCCAGCTCCACGTAATATCAAAGGGCAAAAGTTCTCTCAGAGATCTCCGTTTCAACACGAAGACCCAGCTCCACTCAAAGACCAACAAGCTACAGTGCAGGACACCCTATGCCAAACAACTAGCAAGACAGGAAAACAAACCCACCCATTAGCAGAGAGGTTGCCTAAAATAATAATAAGTTCACAGACACCCCAAAACACACACTGGACATGGTCCTGTCCACCGGAAAGACAGGATCCAGCCTCATCAACCAGAACACAGGCACCAGTCCCCTCCAACAGGAAACCTACACAGCCCACTGAGCCACACTTATCCACTGGGGGCAGACACCAAAAACAACAGAAACTATGAACCTGCAGGCTGTGAAATGGAGACCCCAAACACAGTAAGCTAAGCAAAATGAGAAGACAGAGAAATACACAGAAGATGAAGGAGCAAGGTAAAAACCCACCAGACCAAACAAATGAAGAGGAAATAGGCAGTCTACCTGAAAAAGAATTCAGAGTAATGATAGTAAAGATGATTCAATATCTTGGAAAGAGAATGGAGAAAATACAAGAAACATTTATCAAGGACCTAGCAGAACTAAAGAGGAAACAAACAATGATGAAAAGCACAATAAATGAAATTAAAAATTCTCTAGAAGGAATCAATAGCAGAATAACTGAGGCAGAAGAACGGATAAGTGACCTGGAGTTCAAAATAATGGAAATAACTACTGTAGAGCAAAATAAAGAAGAGAGAGTGAAGAGAATTGAGGATAGACTCAGAGACATCTGGGACAACATTAAACGCACCAACATTCGAATTATAGGGGTCCCAGAAGAAGAAGAGAAAAAGAAAGGGGCTGAGAAAATATTTGAAGAGATTATAGTTGAAAACTTCCCTTATATGGGAAAGGAAATAGTCAATCAAGCACAGAGAGCCCCTTACAGGATAAATCCAAGGAGAAACACGCCAAGACGTATATTAATCAAACTCTCAAAAATTAAATACAAAGGAAAAATATTAAAAGCTGCAAGGGAAAAACAACAAATAACATACAAGGGAATCCCCATAAGGTTAACAGCTGATCTTTCAGCAGAAACTCTGCAAGCCAGAAGGGAGTGGCAGGACATATTTAAAGTGATGAAAGGGAAAAACTGACAACCAAGATGACTCAACCCAGCAAGTATCTCATTCAGATTGGATGGAGAAATTAAAAACCTTACAGACAAGCAAAAGCTAAGAGAACTCAGAACCACCAAACCAGCTTTACAACAAATTTTAAAGGAACTTCTCTCAGCAGGAAAAATAAGAGAAGGAAAAGACCTACAATAACATACCCAAAACAATTAACAAAATGGTAGTAGGAATATCCATATTGATAATTACTTCAAATGTAAATGGATTAAATGCTCCAACCAAAAGATATAGACTGGCTGAATGGATACAAAAATGAGACCCATATATATGCTGTCTATAAGAGACCCACTTCAGACCTAGAGAAACATACAGACTGAAAGTGAGGGGCTAGAAAAAGATATTCCATGCAAATGGAAATCAAAAGAAAGCTGGATTAGCAATTCTCATACCAGACAAAATAGACTTTAAAATAAAGAGTATTACAAGAGACAAAGAAGGACACTACATAATGCTCAAGGGATCAATCCAAGAAGAAGATATGAAAATTGTAAATATTTATGCACCCAAAATAGAAGCACCTCAATACATAAGGCAAACATCCATAAAAGGGGAAATTGACAGTAACATAATCATAGTAGGGGACTTTAACACCCCACTTACACCAATGGAAAGATCATCCAAAATGAAAATAAACAAGGAAACACAAGTTTTAAATGATACATTAAATATGATGGATATAATTGATATTTACAGGACATTCCATCCAAAAACAACAGAATACACTTTCTTATCAAGTGCTCATGAAACATTCTCCAGGATAGATCATATCTTGGGGCACAAATCAAACCTTGGTAAATTTAAGAACGTTGAAATTGTATCAAGTATCTTTTCCAACGACAATGCTATGAGACTAGATATCAATTACAGGAAAAAATCTGTAAAAAATACAAACACATGGAGGCTTAACAATACACTACTAAATAACCAAGAGATTACTGAAGAAATCAAAGGGGAAATCAAAAAATACCTAGAAACAAATGAGAACGAAAACACGATGAACCAATCCCTATGGGATTCAGCAAAAGCAGTTCTAAGAGGGAAGTTTATAGCTATACAATCCTACCTCAAGAAACAAGAAACATCTCAAATACACAACCTAAAGTTACACCTAAAGCAATTAGAGAAAGAAGAACAAAAAACCCCCAAAGCTAGCAGAAGGAAAGATATCATAAAGATCAGATCAGAAATAAATGAAAAAGAAATGTAGAAAACAATAGCCAAGATCAATGAAACTAAAAGCTTGTCCTTTGAGAAGATAAACAAAAATGATAAACCATTAGCCTGACTCATCAAGAAAAAACGGGAGAAGACTCAAATCAATAGAATTAGAAATGAAAAGGGAGAAGTAACAACTGACACTGCAGAAATACAAAGGATCATGAGAGATTATTATAAGCAACTATATGCCAGTAAAATGGACAACCTGGAAGAAACAGACAAATTCTTAGAAAAACCCAAGCTTCTGAGACTGAACTAGAAAGAAATAGAAAATGTAAACAGACCAATCATAAGCACTGAAATTGAGAATGTGAAAAAAATCTTCCAACAAATAAAAGCCCAGGACCAGATGTCAAGGAAAGATATCATAAAGATCAGATCAGAAATAAATGAAAAAGAAATGTAGAAAACAATAGCCAAGATCAATGAAACTAAAAGCTTGTCCTTTGAGAAGATAAACAAAAATGATAAACCATTAGCCTGACTCATCAAGAAAAAACGGGAGAAGACTCAAATCAATAGAATTAGAAATGAAAAGGGAGAAGTAACAACTGACACTGCAGAAATACAAAGGATCATGAGAGATTATTATAAGCAACTATATGCCAGTAAAATGGACAACCTGGAAGAAACAGACAAATTCTTAGAAAAACCCAAGCTTCTGAGACTGAACTAGAAAGAAATAGAAAATGTAAACAGACCAATCATAAGCACTGAAATTGAGAATGTGAAAAAAATCTTCCAACAAATAAAAGCCCAGGACCAGATGTCTTCACAAGCGAATTCTATCAAACATTTAGAGAAGAACTAACACCTATCCTTCTCAAACTCTTCCAAAATATAGCACAGGGAGGAACACTCCCAAACTCATTCTATGAGGC
>NC_041227.1:32825345-32827128 GCF_002837175.3 Physeter macrocephalus
ATTTATGATAAAAACCCTCTGGAAAGTAGGCATAGAGGGAACTTACCTCAACATAATAAAGGCCATATATGACAAACCCACAGCCAACATAGTTGTCAATGGTGAAAAACTGAAACCATTTCCTCTAAGATCAGGAACAAGACTTGCTTGTCCACTGTCACCACTATTATTCAACATAGTTTTGGAAGTTTTAGCCACAGCAATCAGAGAAGAAAAGGAAATAAAAGGAATTCAAATCAGAAAAGAAGTAAAGCTGTCACTGTTTGCAGATGACATGATACTATACATAAATAATCCTAAAGATGCTACCAGAAAACTACTAGAGCTAATTAATGAATTTGGTAAAGTAGCAGGATACAAAATCAATGCACAGAAATCTCTTGCATTCCTATACACTAATGATGAAAAATCTGAAAGAAAAATTAAGAAAACCCTCCCATTTACCATTGCAACAAAAGAATAAAATACCTCTTAATAAACCTATCTAAGGAGAAAGAAGACCTGTATGCAGAAAACTATGACACTGATGAAAGAAATTAAACGTGATACAAACAGATGGAGAGATATACCATGTTCTTGGATTGGAAGAATCAACATTGTGAAAATGACTCTACTACCCAAAGCAACCTACAGATTCAATGCAATCACTATCAAACTACCAATGGTATTTTCCACAGAACTAGAACAAAAAATTTTACAATTTGTATGGAAACACAACAGACCCCAAATAGCCAAAGCAATCTTGAGAAAGAAAAATGGAGATAGAGGAATCAGGCTCCCGGACATCACATTCTACTACAAAGCTACAGTCATCAAGAAGCTACAGTAGTCAAGACAGTATGGTACTGGCACAAAAACAGAAATATAGATCAATGGAACAGGATAGAAAGCCCAGAGATAAACCCATGCACATATGGTCACCTTATTTTTGATAAAGGAGGCAAGTATATACAATGGAGATAAGACAGCCTCTTCAATAAGTGGTGCTGGGAAGACTGGACAGCTACATGTAAGAGAATGATATTAGAACACTCCCTAACACCATACACAAAAATAAACTGAAAATGGATTAATGACCTAAATGTAAGACTAGACACTACAAAACTCTTAGAGGAAAACATATGCAGAACGCTCTATGACATAAATCACAGCAAGATCCTTTTTGACCCATCTCCTAGAGAAATGGAAGCAAAAACAAATATAAACAAATGGGATCTAATGAAACTTAATAGCTTTTACACAGGAAAGGAAACCCATTAAAGGATGCTCAACATCACTAATCACTAGAGAAATGCAAATCAAAACAATGAGGTATTACCTCATACCAGTCAGAATGGCTGTCATCAAAAAATCTATAACGTATAAATGCTGGAGAGGGTGTGGAGAAAAGGGAAACCTCTTGCCCTGTTGGTGGGAATGTAAATTGATACAGCCACTATGGAGAACAGTATGGAGGTTCCTTAAAAAACGAAAAATAGAACTACCATACAACCCAGCAATCCCACTACTGGGCATAGACCCTGAGAAAACCATAATTCAAAAAGAGTCATGTTGGGCTTCCCTGGTGGTGCAGTGGTTGAGGGTCTGCCTGCCGATGCAGGGGATGCAGTTTTGTGCCCCGGTCCAGGAGGATCCCGCATACCGTGGAGCGGCTAGGCCCGTGAGCCATGGCCGCTGGGCCTGTGCGTTCACAGCCTGTGCTCCGCAGCGGGGGAGGCTGCGGGGGTGAGATGCCCGCATACCACAACAAAAAAAAAAGAGTCATGTACCACAATGTTCATTG
>NC_041227.1:32831529-32859590 GCF_002837175.3 Physeter macrocephalus
GGGAGAAAATATTTGCAAATGAAGCAACTGATGAAGGATTAATCTCCAAAATTTACAAGCAGCTCATGCAGCTCAATATCAAGAAAACAAACAACCCATTCCAAAAATGGGCAGAAGACCTAAATAGACATTTCTCCAAAGAAGATATACAGATTGCCAACAAACACATTAAAGGATGCTCAACATCACTAATCACTAGAGAAATGCAAATCAAAACAATGAGGTATTACCTCATACCAGTCAGAATGGCTGTCATCAAAAAATCTATAACGTATAAATGCTGGAGAGGGTGTGGAGAAAAGGGAAACCTCTTGCCCTGTTGGTGGGAATGTAAATTGATACAGCCACTATGGAGAACAGTATGGAGGTTCCTTAAAAAACGAAAAATAGAACTACCATACAACCCAGCAATCCCACTACTGGGCATAGACCCTGAGAAAACCATAATTCAAAAAGAGTCATGTTGGGCTTCCCTGGTGGTGCAGTGGTTGAGGGTCTGCCTGCCGATGCAGGGGATGCAGTTTTGTGCCCCGGTCCAGGAGGATCCCGCATACCGTGGAGCGGCTAGGCCCGTGAGCCATGGCCGCTGGGCCTGTGCGTTCACAGCCTGTGCTCCGCAGCGGGGGAGGCTGCGGGGGTGAGATGCCCGCATACCACAACAAAAAAAAAAGAGTCATGTACCACAATGTTCATTGTAGCTCTATTTACAATAGGCAGGACATGGAAGCAACTTAAGTGTCCATCGACAGATGAATGGATAAAGAAGCTTTGGCCCATGTATACAATGGAATATTACTCAGCCATAAAAAGAAATGAAATTGAGTTATTTGTAGTGAGGGGGATGGACCCTGAGTCTGTCATACAGAGTGAAGTACGTCAGAAAGAGAAAAAAAAATAACGTATGTTGACACATATATATGGAATATATTTTTAAAAAAAGTTTCTGAAGAACCTAGGGGCAGGACAGGAATAAAGATGTAGAGTATGGAATGTGGACACAGGGAGGGGGAAGTTTAAGCTGGGATGAAGTGAGACAGTAGCAAAGACGTATATACACTATAATATATAAAATAGATAGCTGGTGGGAAGCAGCCGCATAGCACAGGGAGATCAGCCTGGTGCTTTGTGACCACCTAGAGGGGTGGAATAGGGAGGATGGGAGGGACACGCAAGAGGGAGGAGATATGGGGATATATGTATATGTATAGCTGATTCACTTTGTTATAAAGCAGAAACTAACACATCATTTTAAAGTAATTATACTCCAATAAATGTGTTAAAAAATAAAATAAAATACTTTTTCTCTTTTACCCCTTATATCTGTGGTTTTAGTCTTGGCATTTTACCCAACACAGTAGCCAGAGTGAACTGGCCTTAACATAAGTCAGATCACGACATTCTTTATTCAAACCCTGCAGTGGCTCCCCCTTTCTCTGAGAGCAAAGTCCCTGCAATAGCCACTAAAATCCGACATGATCTTCCTCTTGCACCCCTCTGTCTTCATCTTCTGCTACCTTCACCCTGCTCATTTCAATCCAACAATATTGCCTCTTTGCTCTATCTCTACCTCCCCAGGCTCACGGCTGCCTTAGAGACTTTGTGCAAACTATTTCCTCTTCCTGGAACTCCTATTTGTTCTAGATACTCTCTTGACCCACTCCCTCCTCTTTCTCAAGTCTTTGCTTGTATCTTAATTGCACAGTAAGCCTGGCCCCAACGGTCCCATTTAAGTTCCAAAACCTGCCCGTCCCAGAGGATTCCCAAGTTTGTTCCCATGCTCTTATTTCTTGACTAATACGCTGACATTTATCTATTTATTATGTTTATATGTATTGTTCTCCAGCAGCTAGAAGGTCAGCTCTGAAGGACAGGATTCTGTGTCTGCTTCCACTATTATAACTGAAGAATCTAGTATATACTATCAGAACCAGGCACATAGTAGGTATTTAATTAATATTCATTGACTGAATAAATAACTTTGTGTCCTAGAAAATTAAATAATTTTTTTCTTCCAGCTCCTCAATGAAGCATTTTATTCAGTAATTCTATTTTGAATTTACATGAATCCTTTCTTTTTCTCAAATTATTCCTTGATCATAGCTTCTTATTTTTCTTTTACAATCACAACATCATCTCATATTGCTTTGAAAATAGTAATATTTCTAAGTTCTTTTTTCCTCGAATTTTCTTAAGCAAAAAGGTGAATCCTAATTTCCAATTAATTCAGTCATTTTCATTTTAAGTTATATGGCAGTATACAATAATCGACTTGATTGTCAAAAAAAAAAGAACTTGGGAGTGAATATAAGTAGCTCATTGTTTAAAATAGAAAATAAAAAAGAAACTTGATTGTCACAGCTGGATATGTAAATCAAATTAGCTTAAGCAAAGAAAGGATTTTTTTTCCTCTTTTTGCTGATATAATTGAAAAATCCATGGGTTTATCTGTCTTAATGTATTGCTGAATCATCTATCTCACTCTCCATCATTTGAATACCCTCTATTCATGAGGGCAAGATGCCCAGGGATACATGAGAACCTTTCTAAGTAGTCACAGCAGAATAGTTTCAGTGAAGTTTCTGATTGGTTTGCCTTGGGTCACATGACTAATCTTAAGCCAAACTTGTGGTCAGGTATTTGAGAGTCTCTGATTTTTTTAGACCTGGATCTTGTGTTCCTATGGTGAAAAGAGGTAAAAGATGAGCAGCTGAACCTAAACTACATGAATAAAGTTCTCCCAAACAAAGAGATATTAATATTGCTGTAAGAAGGGGGAGACAAAAACTGTGCATCAGTCATAATCTCTGTGCATTTTGAGGAAAACAGTTGGTGCTTAATTCCACCTAGAAGTTTAGCTAAAGATACAGAAGAGCATTTATCTTCAGGGAAAGCCACCTGAGTACAACCAGCAAACTATTTTATTAATTGCTTTTTAAATTAGTTGAAGCAGTATCTTCAACTCTTATCTGGACAGATTTATTTCTGGCTCAATGAAATCAACAGGATTCCATTGACTTTGTGAGTTAATTTTTATAGTCTATCATAAATACTGCTGGCTGAATCTGAGACTAAATTCATATGATTAGATATGCAAAATGTTTATTCTTATTTCTTCAAAATCATGCCTGGCAAAATTTTTCCTGGAGAGAAGTAATACTTAAGTTTCTGATAAAGCTGGGGAGGAACAAACACTATAATTAATTCATTTTAAAAGGATAAAGAGGGACTTCCCTGGTGGCGCAGTGGTTACGAATCCACCTGCCAATGCAGGGGACATGGGTTCGATCCCTGCTCCAGGAAGATCTCACATGCCACAGAGCAACAAAGCCCACGTGCCACAACTATGGAGCCTGCGCTCTAGAGCCTGCGCGCCACAACTACTGAGCCTGGGTGCTGTAACTATTGAAGTCCCGTGCCTAGAGCCCATGCTCTGCAACAAGAGAAGCCACTACGATGAGAAGCCCGCACACCACAATGAAGAATAGCCCTGGCTCGATGCAACTAGAGAAAGCCCATGCACAGCAGCAAAGACCCATCACAGCCAAAAATAACTAACTAAATAAATAAATGAATAAAAAGGAAATAGGTTAAAAAAAAGGATAAGGAGTAAAGCAAGTAACATAATAATAAGTAACACTAGTAATACTTCTACTAATAACTTTACTGTTGAATATTCTTAAGTCTTTCCAAATATTTTCACCTATACTATCAAATCACTTGTTTTCTCATCTCATGAAATCAGCAGGACAGATATCATTGTGTTCATTTACTGAACAAGAAAATTGAAGGTCATATAGGTAAATATAACATTTATACAAGCCATCACACAGTTTGCTCATACTGTATTCGAGATCTTTATTTATGTCTCTATATCACCTGTTCGGATTATGAGCATTATGGGGGTGGATATCTTGTATTATTTACTTGTGTAGTCCCAGACCTTAGCCAGAGCCTGGCATATATCAGATAACAAGAAAAAAGTTTTCAAAATAGAATTTAATTGCCTGTGGTCACAAAGCTAAGTCACATATGGCTGGGATGAAAACCAAGTTCTTGTGCTTTTCAATACAGCATGTAGACTGCTCATTAAATTGCAATCAATGTGTCACATATGTTTTAAAATAAATGAACACAATAACCTTGAGTGAGTCTAGTGAGATGCCATCCAGCAAAGTGTGAGTCAGGGGTCCCAGCAGGAAGAAGATGAAACACTCAAGCTGAGTAAATGAGGAAGGTTAATAAAAGGACTATTATAAAGGTCAAGGAAGAAAACAAAGAAGAGTGCAGGACACTGGGACTAGTGATAACAGCAGGGAGTTTCTACCACTCCTAGACCTGGAGAGGTAAGGAGAAGTAGTTCCAGGAACCCACGGAGAGAGCATTACATAAGGGTGACTTGATGGGAGCTGGGGTCCTCAGGAGATGGGACCAGCTAACTTACAGGGATCCAGAAGGCAGTGATCCAGGAGAATAAATACCCTAACTTTACCTTCCTCCCATCTCAACCTGGTATATACCATGGCTGTAGCCAACCAGAAAACAAAGAGCAGATACTCCTATTGATAGATCCATCCAGATTAGCATCGCAAGGGCCAGGGCAGAGAGCAGGATGGAAAAGGATGGAGAGTGGAGGGGTCAACAGAAGACATCTAACATGGAGGATTTGCTACCCCAAGCCTTCAGTGACAGAAGTGAAAACTCCCTTGAGACTTAGCCTACGCTTGACTAGAGACCGAGGAAGCTAATGTACTTGGAAGGACCTGGTGTGCTAACAGGGCTGCTGCCAATCTTTGGAAGAGTAACTCATTCTTGCCAAGAAGCATAACAGATGGGGTCTGTGGTTTAGCTCACCACTTCCATTGTGTGCAGCTGTCAGTTGTGGCTACAGTCCTGGGTTCTAGAGGGTTGCAGGCTGTAATATGTACACCAGATCTTCCAGAAAACTACTGGCATACTCTGCCCAGTAAGTACAGGGCCAATCTATCCACACTGCTAGAATCAAAGGATATTTTTCATTAATTGACTGTGACAGTGCATTTACCCCTCTTTTTTTTAGAGAACAAAATACTGATTCAAAGATTGTTCTGACTATGAGCTCCAAACAACACACACCACAGAAGCCAATGACTCAGTTTGGTCTATTTCTTTATGAATAGATTCTTCTGTGTGGCGTGTCCAAGTGAGTCCTAGCTTGCAAATTCTCAACACTGCTCACCCAGCAGTAGTCTCCCTTTAACTTACTTGGCATGGTTTTTCCTCTTGGGCCATGATGATCTCAGCTGTGTTGGTGTGCAACTTGTACATGCAGAATATTAAGGAAATGACCTGAATAAATCTCCTTCAAGCAAAGGGTCAGAATCAGGCTTCTGGTAACAGTATCTAAAAACTGGGATGAACCACATCTGTTTCCACCATTGTATGACCCTGTGAACTTGTTAACCTCTGTAAACTTTGGTATTTCTATCTATGGAAAGGAGTCATTTATCTCCCCTTCCTACATCCCCAGATTTTGGAAATCTCCAAAGTGCTGCCTAATTATAAGATATTATAACCCCATAATATATAGTTATTAAAGATAAACATTAATTTAAAATATTTTAAAGGGTTTACATATGCCTTTTGTTTTCTCCAGAATAGTTGCTGGGGCTTATGAAGTAGCATGTCTTAATTAAAATAGAGAAAATGTGCTTTTATTTCAACCTATCATGAAAAGTTGCATGAAAAAGGAAAAGTCACTTATTAATTTTAAGATTCAGACTTTCTATGTGAGAAATGGGGATAATAGAAATTTACTTTCTGAATTGTCTCTGGAACTAAAAGAATAAGTGCTTTAAAAAAAATGAAGTGTTATAAAAGTGAAAGTTACTTTTTAGGTTTAGATGAGTCATAATATTTGATAGGTCAATTTATTTTCATGTTACATAAATAGTGTTTTGCTACTCTTGACTAATATTAGAGTCAGAATTCTACTCTATGAAAATGGAATATTTCAGTATTTCTAAAAAGAAAATATGAAAGTCATGACCTAAATGACTCTGGGCAAGTGGAAGAAACCCTGGATTTTCAAAGAGAAAGAACACTAAAGAACTTTTTTTTTTTTTTAAAGTCTTTTATAGGTTTAGCAAGATTTTGGTTTAATAACTAGGGGTATCCATACTCATAATTTATCTATTGCTGCTACAATGTTGTGTTATAAACCACCTCAAAGCCCAGTGGTTTAAAAAAGCAGACATTATGATTTTTTTTTTTTTTTTTTTTTTGCGGTATGCGGGCCTCTCACTGCTGTGGCCTCTCCCGTTGCGGAGCACAGGCTCCGGACGCGCAGGCTCAGCGGCCATGGCTCACGGGCCCAGCCGCTCCGCGGCACATGGGATCCTCGCGGACCGGGGCACGAACCCGTGTCCCCCGCATCGTCAGGCGGACTCTCAAACACTGCGCCACCAGGGAAGCCCAGGACATTATGATTGCTGTTGAGTATGGGGTGAGTTGGACAGGTCTTCTGCTATTGGCTGGACACATTCATATGTCTGCATTCAGCTGTGGGTTGGGAGGCAAGTCTGTTGACATTGGCTGGGTTCTATCGCATATTTGGAGGTAGGCTGGCTCTAAGCTGGTTTGGATGGGTTCAGCTGGAATGACTAAGCTTTTCTTCATTGGTTTCTTACTCACCTCTAGCAGGCTAACCGGGGCTTACTTTCATGATGGCTAGACGTGGTAGAGGCTTAGGCTCAAAAGCAGTCTATTGCTACTTCTGCATCATTTTTTTCTGGGCAAACCAAGTTATAACACCAGGCTAGATCTGAGGAGTAGACAAAGACTCCACTGCTGGATGGGAGAAGCTACAAAATCACGTTGCAAAGTGTATAGATACAGGGGGAAGTAGAGGATTGGGGCCATTTTTGCCTTCAGCTTACCACACTTCTCTACTTAAATTGTCTTGTGGGCAATAGGCAAGGGGTTATAAACATCTGGGAGGTTTCAAACTTTGGACATTGCTATATCAGTGTTCCACTACAACAAGCCATCTGCATAGAGCAAGCCAAGTTTGTACTTAAAGGGATCTATAAGACATGCCGACTATTATGAATGTACGACTTTGTCTGACATACATTTTTTAATATCTGGAATATCCCATTTGTGCAACTTGAGCGATCAAATCAGATGCAGTAACTGCTGGTGTGACACCTTTCTCAGCCACCCTTATAACAGGATAATTCTTAGGCTGCTATTTATTTTACATATTGGATTTAATTTACAGAATAAACGTATGTCATTTTCTGAAAACTTCCATCTCATTTGCTTATATTTTTAGAGGGAGGAAAATTATCTTTACTTAATAATATTTTGAAATGTGGGACTTTGTACAAAGGGCTATTATATAGCACAGCGGTCCCCAATCTTTTTGGCACCAGGGACCGGTTTCGTGGAAGACAATCTTTCCATGGGGGTGGGGAGGGGCGGATATGGTTCAGATGGTAATGAGAGCGATGGGGAGTGACTGTAAATACAGATGAAGCTTCTCTCACTCGCCCACCTCTCACCTCCTGCTGTGAGGCCCAGTTCCTAACAGGCCATGGACAGGTCCTGGTCCATGGCCTGGGAGTTGGGGACCCCTGATATAGCATATTTATTTGTAACTCAACACTAAAATGGATGTATGTAGAGCGGGGAAGCTGGGGAGTATTTACAATTCTTCACTTCTGCAGTGTAGATTATTTCTTTACTTAAACATGGAGCTTCAAAGAGGAATTTAGATCAATGAAAATAACATATTTGCTTGGCCTTTGTTAATAACAAAGATTTTTGCCTGTATCTTCATGAATATGGAAAAAATAGAATTAAAAATATTTGGGAAAGTAAAACCAGATAATTATAATAAAACAAGTTAAATCAGATGCAAACTATTATATATAGGATGGATAAACAGCAAGGTCCTACTGCATAGCACAGGGAACTATATTCAATATCCTGTGATAAACCATAATGGAAAGGAATATGAAAAAGAATATATATATATGCATAACTGAGTCACTTTGCTGTACAGCAGAAATTAAACACATCGTAAATCAACTATACTTCAATAAAATTTTAAAAATAAATCAAAACAGAAAATTTTAAATTATATAATTGAGAAAACGGTGACTATAACCCCATGGATGGTTTTGGATATTTCAGAATACAGCCTGGCCATGGTCATTCCTAAGAGAAAGTTTGAAGTTATAATAAAATGTAGCTATAATGCATTTAGAGGAGTCAACCACTTTCTAACTATTCATAAAGTAGGAAAATAATCTTTCACGTTATTGTGCAACCTGCAATGTTTTTACTAGTTCTAGTCAGGATTAAAAATGTCAGTTAATATATATAATATATATGTAGTGGGATTATATGGGAAATTTACTGTTACTCCAATATTTCCTTGTCCAAAGTTCTAACTAGAATTCTTGTTTCTTTCAAGTATTCATTCTCCTTAGCCTGTTGAACTGCCTTTGAACCCAAAGGCCTGTGATAATCTACAGGCTATGTGTGGAGACTAAAATCCTGTGCTAGTCTTCTATTTCAGAGTTCTGTTTTGGCTTTATTTACTGAACATTAACTGATTGTCTATTGTAACCTCTTGTTCACTGAATTCATGTATTAAGTGGGGTATTTATAATATTTTAAAATAATAATCATTTTTAAAGCTATGGCGGAGAAAGGTGAGTTTAAGGTTCAAATCCTGGCTCCTACATTACTAATGAGATGACTTTGATAAGGGGGCGGTTCGCCTCCTAAGCCTCATCTTCTCATCTTTAAATTGGAGATAGTAATGTTACTGATCTCATATGATTATTATAATAATAATGAGGTAATATGCATAAAGTAAAAAGGCAGTGAGCTTTCAATAAATAATGATAGCTAGAAGTCACGCTTTGTTTAAAATACACCTGTATTCTAACCCCTGGAAGAATCTTTGCTGGGAAATCTGACCAACATAAGAGAAAAGACTATAAGTACTGTTATTTAAGTTACCCAAGGAAATAGTCCAGTCTTATTATCTTACAACTACATTTAATAAGCTCTGCCCATGTCCTTAGAGCTTTTAATCAGTTTTTTTCTTTGCTCTACTCTTTTAATTACACTAGCAGCCAAAAATCACCAGATATTTGTGGGAAGTGTCTGATATAAAAGATAGAGACAAAGCAAGCAGGAGAAAGCAACCAGGTGGGAACAAAGACTAGCCATTGGAAGAAGACTTTAAAAATAAACAGAGCCAATTAACATCATGGAGGGAATTGGAAATGAGACCAGGATGCTATAAAAATGATCAGAGAACAAAAAGAGAGTTCCTTAAAATTCAAAACATGATAGCAGAGAGGAAAACTGAAACAGAAGAGATGAAAGGTAAAGTTAGAAAATGCCACAGAATGTAGAACAAAAAGATAAAGCAGGCAGACAGGAAAAAAAAGATAAGAAAATTAGAGGAACAATCCAGAAAATTCAATACTCAAGACAGGAGGTGTTCCAGAAGAAGAGAAAATTAAGAAGAGGAAGTAATAAATAAAATATTTCTGGAGAATAATTTCTAGAACTTTTCCCAGAATTATGACATGATTTTCTAAATTGAAAGAACCCAATGGATGCCCAGCATAGTGAATAAAAATAACTCCAACCAAAGTCCAAAATTCATGTAAATTCAGGACATTGAGGGCAGAGAGAAAGTCCAACAAATTTTCAGAGAAAAAACATTTTTTTTCATATGGAGGATCAAGAAAGAGAACTAGGTTTACAACACTGGAAGCTAAAAGACAATGGAAGAAAGCCTTCCAAATTCTGAGAGAAAATCATTTCTAAACTAGAATTTTCTATTGAGCCAAAATATCAATTAATTTTGAAGGACAGAATAAAAGTATTTTCAAACATATCAGGTCCCAAATAATATACCTCCCTTGCATATTTTCTCAGGAGGCCACATAAAGATAAAATCCTTGAAATCAAAGGGTTAAGCAAAAATGAGGAAGAATTGGGAGTTCCAACACAGTAGCAAGGCAAAGGTAATCCATTCTCAACCTTATGAAGAAAAAGCCCCAGAAGACAGTGGTACAAAATCTGGACAGAGAATTCAGGTTGGAGAGGGTCAGAAGTGCCTGGGAAGACATCTTCAAGAAAAGATGAGAGAATATCAACATGTCCCCAAGATGAGGAGATTTCAACAACTGTAGCTATGTGGAATTAACAGTAAGTACAAAACAATCTGATCAACTGAGAAAACAAGGTATAGAGAACAAAATATTGTGCAGGAAATGAAAACTAATTACGACAGTTGTGTGACAGCTATGAATATACTATATATATATACACATGTATGTTTAGTAATGACATGTAAATATGAAATATAGAGCTAACCAAAATTAAGATAAATCTACATCTATGGTAGGATAATGACGACAGGGGAAAGATGAGGAAAGGATGATGCCAAAAACAAATTCCTCATCTTCCTCATCTTCTCAATTCTTGATTGAGAAATCAACAGATAGTGAACAGAGTGAATCAGTCAGTTGTGATCTGAAATGTATTATTTAACGATATGGAGCTAAATGGCAAAAGAATCAGGTAACGTGATTAAAAGTACTTAAACTGAAGAGAGGGAAATTGGGTGGGGTTGGGACAGGAAGCTTCATCTATTTATGAGAAGCTTTATACATTTATTTGGCACTTAAAAACTAAGAGTTTGTATATTTGATAAACATGAAATCTAAAAAGCAATGTATCTATGACATTGTTTTTACTGATTCAATTTTTTGAAAAATGAGGACAAATATTTCCCCAAAGAAACAGGTTTTGAGAACTTTTAAACATGAACACACTCACACACACACACGCAGACATTCATCACTGTCACCAAGCAACTATTTTCTATCAATAAATATGAGACGATGTTTTTCCCCATGTGTGAGTACTGCAGTTCTTTGCCTAACTTTTATCTGTAGATTTAACCTCACATTCTTGAGAATCAAACCTGCCAAGCAACTTTACAGCTAAGGCTAGTCCACAAGAAAGCAGTGACCAACTTTCTCCTTCTGTCCCTTCCTCTGGAATAAAAAGCAATTATACAAATATAGAACATATTTTATTACTAAAAAATGCTTCTAAACATAGAACTAGATAATTGGTCTCATCAAAATTTATATGTCTTTGCCTAAATGAGGGATCAGAAATTAAACACATATCAATACAAAGGAGACAAATCATTATATAAATAGAAAATCTCAATATTTAAAAATTCAAATATCAACTATTAGCAACTTAGTGTATTATTTTGTAGTAGCCCTGGTTACTGTACTATGAGAAAAAAAATCTATTCTCTCAACATCCAGGGATGAAAAAGAGAGAGGGCATTAAGACAAACGAATTTTCTGAGTATAGATATTAAGCAGCATGTTAGCTTTCTCCTGTGGTGCAATGTTAGTTTTCCACCACAGCACATAAAAACATATTCTAATATCAGTAACTAGCCACTTGGTATGTTACCCATGGAGTGTGGAGTCAACATGGATTTTTTTGCCCAACTTCAACAGTCCATGAATGCTTAGCGTGTGACTCCATTATATGGAGTTGACTTCAGCTATTTTGTAAAGAGCATACATCTCAGGAGATGAAGCTTAAGATGTATGCCTAGAAGGCACTATGATTATTTTATAAGTAATAAAATAGATTCTCCTCAACGCCAAGATATTCCTTGAGAAGAAATTAGTTCCTTAGGAAATTGGAATCAGGACTCCAGGACACTGGAGAATCACTTGCTTGCCTGTGGCACTAATACACTTCACAGGTACTTCTCAGCTCCTGTGTGCATACCAATCCCTCGGGCTTTTGGCTAAAAGCACACTGTGATACAGTCGGTCTGAGGTGGGGCCCAAGATTTTGTATCTCTAAAAAGCTCCCAAGGGATGCTGATGCTGCTGGTTTGTGGACCACAAATTGAGTGGTTAGGTGCTAAATGATACCATAAGCTTCTCATTGACTAGATTGCTAGGTTTCCTATGTTGGCCTAAAAGAGAGAAAACTAATTATACAGTTTAATAGATTGCCTATCACACAGTAGGAACTCAGTTTACATCTTTTGAGAGACTATGCTATCCTCAGATAAGTATGGAGTTGAAGACAACCCCCAGAGAACATATCTTAGGCATATTTAATGAGAACTAAACTCTATATCTCTATATGCTTGGTGCAATTTTATATCTCATTTATACAAATAATGTAATGAGAAATGCTATTTTAATAACTGAATTTCTCACATATTTGCAGAAAAGGTTAATTTGAATAATTATAAATTATACACCAAACATTATTTTATGGGGAACGTGATTTTGCAAGATGATTTCCTTAGATTTTTCTTTATTGTAGCTTTTGCTGTTGTCAGGCTGTTTTTGTTGCTAGGGGTTGTTATGGGCCAAAATTTATATTCACTTATATTCACCTAGTTCAGACAGTTGCGTGTCTTCATGTATAAAATATATTTTGCTTCCAATCTGCTATATTATGTGGGCTTACTTCTTTATAGTTTACTAGTAGAATTAACTGGACCTACACATTCCATGCCATAGAGAAATAAAGAAATAGGACACTTATGAGGCAATAAATGCTCAGTTACTTTAAGGGAAAGTTTCAAGAAGTCTTGAACTTTTTTCTTCCTATAGAACAGGGGTTTGCAGACTATAGTCTATGGACCAAATCCAGCCTGCCACCTGTTTGTAAATAAAGTTTTATTGGAACACGGACACACTCAATTTGTGTGTCTATATCGTCTATAGCTATTTTCAGTCTACAGTGGTGGAGTTGAGTAGTGATAGAGATCATGTGACCTGCAGAGCCTAAAATATTTACTCTCTGACCTTAAAAGTTTGCCTATTAATTCTGCCATACAGATAAAGAGTATATTCTTTCTAATAAAGTAATTTGAATAGGTAACAGGAGACAACATTATTATCTTCACTCAGACTAGAATTAGAATGTAGGGTGATGCAAATCTTACATTGTTTCCTCCTTTGGAAGGTGCAGTGGCAACAACATAGCTCAAATAACAGTATATATATTCTGTTTGGTGGGGAGGTTCTCTCCATTGTCTATTTGCAACTTAATTTTTCTTTTTTAACCACTCCCCAAAACAAAAGTGACTACTTGTTATTAGGGTATTTTCATTTTTTTCTCTGTAGTCAAGAAAAGAGGGTGTTTTGCATCTTCATATTTATGACCTGAAATTTTTTACTACAGTTTTAAGTAAACCATTTTCCAAGTTATTTTTATTTTCAGATTTGTAACATAATCACTGCCATCTGTTGCTTGGCTTGGCTGTTCTCTGCTCCTTGTACATATTTGTATATGGGAATCTGATATTTAATATGTACCAGTGGAGGTAACCTATATTGGGGAAATGCATACATGTTTATAAAATATCTGTATTTACCCAATAAATATATGTACAAATTGATTCAATTTTTAAAATCTGTCTTAAATTGCTAACCTGGTACTATTTTTGTGAATGCAAAATCCCAGCTCAATATTATTCTTTATCTATATGATTCAGTTTGGCATTACAAAGCTGGGTCAACAAAGATGTGGGATTATTTATTTATTTCCATCTTTAAAATCAGAAGGAAACTGGAATATATGTCTTTCCTTTTAGTGATGCTATTTAGTTAGATAAAGAATGAAATCGTCCAAACCCTTATTCTGTCAATTCTCTAGCATATTATAATGTCAGCATTAAAGTAAAAGATGGCATTCAAGTGAGAAAAAGCACAAGTTCACAGTCTCTGTAAATCATCATAGATTGACATACATGGCAACATCTATCTCTAATTATGTAGCTGCTACTGTAGCATTGGGGCCTATTTTTAATAAAATGCAACACTATGCCAGCTCCCTCATTACTTAACCTCACAAATACTTTGAGTACAATTCTTTTCCATGAAAACCAGTGTTTCTACCCTGATCCTGAATTGGTGGAATGACTGAAAACCAGCAATTTCTTCAGGAACAGAAACCCCGTGGGAAATACATGAAAAAACAAAAGGCATTTTTCATAACCTGCTGGCACAGAACACTGAAAGGCATTTAGAGAATTGAAGTGGAACACAACAATAGCATCAGAAGCCACAAGAGTGTTCGGTGTTTGCTTTAGTATCAGTTAGGGCTGTTTGTGGCTGCATGGGCTGAAACTCCCCCAAATTGTAGGGGTTTAAATGAGATAGAAACCTTTTTCTGATTTAAAATCTAGGTGATCCAGGATGATGTGATTGTTGGGAGATCCAAGAACGTCTGTCTTCCTGCTCTACCCACCTCACTTCTGACTTCCGTTCTCAAGGTCACCTCAGGGCTGAAAGTTCAGCCCTCAAGTGGGCATTCCATGGAGCAAGAAGGGGGAATGAGGGCAGGTGAACAAAGCATACTGTCGTCCCAAATTAGACTGGAGTCTGTTGGAGGAGGTCATCGAGAGGGTGTGACATATTGTCCCGCGAGCTTGATCTGGGCAATTGGAGGCTCCTCACCTATCCCCTGTCCCTGAAATGTACCTTCTGCCCAATATTTCACAGTGGGAGGCATTGTCAAGGATGCATCCTTGAGAGAGCATGAGTTGTTGAGACCATCTGGATGGGATATGTGACTGAACCACGTTAAGTATAAACTTTAAGATTCTGGTGGGCCGGTGCCTGATATAAGCCTGCTATGTAAATTCCCTTGATTTTAACCTGTCATCTACCAGTCTAGAGTGTCTGCTTCTTTCTTTGGTCTCTTCCTGCCCTCTGTGTACTTGGAGCAGTTTCGAATTACCCCCCAGGGAACTTTTGAGGTTTCAAACCAACAAGAATCCTACTGCCACTGACCTCTAGGAGAATGGATACTGGGTAGGCAACCAGACTCTCTCTAACAGGGACTCCCTGATGGGCATCTTTCCCCACTGCTTTTGTATGTTTTACATAATAATATGATTGATTATAACAAAAAAGTTTGCTCTTAGATCCCTAAGGTGGGGCGACTATAGAGAAATGACAGAATACCAGAAAAGAGAAGTCCTGATTGGAAACAAAGTCATGTTCTTGTTTGTTAAAGCCCAAGAAAATGTGAAAAGATGGTTATCCATATTTTATAGCTGTTAGTGTACCAGTAAATGGTGACTGAAGTCTTTGCATAAGAAGAGGTTCAAAATTGGGGAATTTAACCTCAGTTTAATTAGGAGGGGAATTATTATCTGAAACTAGTCAATAGGCCAAAATATTTTTTAAAAGTGTGAATTCATTCATATGTTCAAAAGCTCAAAAATAATAATAAGTTTCCTTTAAATTCTGGTGAGATATCACTAGAGACCCAAAGGTTGGTGGTTATATTTGAAGTGAGAGAGGATTGGGGGGTGCTGATATTTATCTTTATAGAATAGAGAAGAGAGAATGACTCATGAAGATTATATTGTGACACTTGCGTGTTGCATCACTCTGTCAGAGGGTCTGGAGATGGCAGGAGGGAAGCAGGGTGAGGTGGAGAGGTCTTTCCTAGATGCTTCTTGTCCTGAGGCATTGTTTCCATGGGCCACACTCCCTAACACCTGCATTTTCTGTGAAATCGGATTCTTAGAGCATCTCTCCTTAGACATTTTTGGATCTGCGCTTCCAAATTCTTTTTTTTTCCAAATGGTGTTTAAGGTGATCAGACAGATTTCAGTAAAAGCTTTTACTTTAAATGAAGGATAAAACAGAGCTTAAATGAATATCAGGTCATTTTTCTTCTTTTTCAAGACGAAAAAAAACCTCACCATTTTTGTAACATAACTCAAGCAATCTGAAAGCTTTTTTCTTTTGTGTGATAGAATTTAGAGAAAATGCATTGTGCTATTAAGAAAGGGTTCAAAGGAGAGCCTCTGGGGAGGGAAAGCATAGCTTTTTTCCATGCACCAGTGATAATTTTAAGTTGTCTTCTTTTGAGTCCCCGCCTGTCCCAGGGTTTTCATTGATAATAGAACTCACTGAGTCAGAACTTGGCAATTTCATCATGATGCCCGTTCTTATTTACCATCTAAGATATATAAATCTTATCTCTTATATTGATGTGAAATGTAATAATCTTGCTAATGACATTTACTTCTTAGCTTGAATACTCTCAAAGTATAGTTCTTGTTCACAGAATTATACTGTGCAGGTGATCACGTGACCCTCACCCTGCGGCCCCTTCAGGGACCCAGGATAACAGAGGCTCTGCTTTCTTCAATGTGCGGTCCTCAAGGTCACTGTAGGGATCATCTTCATTCCAGACAGTCAGGGAGGGAAAGGGTATGGAGCAGCACAGATGGAGGGTTTTATGTACCAAAGACTATTTAATGTAACCCAGATGTGGTTATTATAAAGCTGGTTCTAGGCGGTTTTTCCTCCCTATCTCTCTGTTATTTCCAAAAAGATAGAGTTAGAGGAACCCTGTTGCTTAGATGCAATTAGAACACATTTATTGGTAATGGAAAAGAACTTTTGAATTCTAGAAGGTTAGAGATGAAAATGGATATGATTAAATTTTATAGAATCAATGCAAGCAGAAAGAAGTTGACTAATTCACAGACCACAGAATTAGGATGCTGCCTTTGAATACTGCTCATAAAAAGTTATTCTAGGGCACATAAAGGCAATATAGTACAATTTTAGAATAATTATAAGTGCATTAAATACTATTGATTAGCACTATGTGACAGAGACTTGCATACATGATTTCATTTGATCTTCACAATAACTCTTCAAGAAAGCATAGTGTGGTGATTAAACGTGTCTGCTCTAGGGCCAAGCTGCCTGGGATTTAATTCTGGTTCTTCCACTTACTAGCTGGAAAATCCTGTACAAGTATTTAACCCTTCCCTGACTCAGTTTTCTCTACTATAAAATGGAGATGATAATGATAACCCAGTTCATGGGGTTAATGTGAGGATTAATGAATTAAAAGTGTAAAAGCCTTATAGCTTTCATCATCATTATTATTTACCCATTAATATATTAGGCTTCTGTATTTCAGAAGGAGGAAGCTACTTTCCCAATGTCACAAAGCTAGTCATTGGTAGAGCTGGCTCTTAGAAAGTATGTCTGTTCAAATCAAAACACCCCTCCTTCCCACTGTGGCAGGCCTCGAGTGAGTGATGAACTGCTAAGAGACAGGGCTACATACCACAGTTTTCTAGAGGAATTGGGAATATTTACATTATATTGCAGTTAAAAGTAGGGAAAAACTACTCAGATCTGAGTTGTAAGTTCTAGAGGTGCCTAGCATGGTGGTTGAGGGTTAAGTTCTCAAATCAGAGATCCTAGGTGTCAAATCTGGTTCCAAGTTGGGCAACCTTAAGCAGGTTAATTCACCTCTCCAAGTCTAAATTTTATAATCAATAAAACTGGGGCTAATAATATGGTCCACCAGATCAGCTGAGACTAATAGTAAGGCTTAAGCAATAAACACACTTATTGCCTCACTCATCAGGAAGTCTAGAGACTTGCAAAGGGCTAACAATCTCATGAAGGACTGATTAAGGCTCTTTGCATGTTTCTAGTTGGCTGTCCTCTTTACGGGGTAACAGAGAGAGAGAGACAGAGAGGGAGAGACAGACAAAGTCAGGGAGAGACACAGAGGAGCATGCCCTACCTCCCTTAATCCATTGGGCAGATTTGGGTTTCCTAATGACCTCCTAAACCAATCAGAGAGAAGGAGAATGTGATTCTATAATTGCTTTAGACCAATAGACCAATCGCAGTTCATTTCCTGGGAAGAGGGAGGAGTCACCTTTCCTAAGCACATTGCTAGCTGAACCAAATCAGGGTTTGCTTAACAAGGAAAAGGGGGTGGGAGGGTGCTGTTGAACAGTAAGTGTTATGTTATCGAGTATCTGGGAAGTGCTTAACCTAGTGCTCTGGCCTATAGTTAATTCTCAGTAATGGTTAGCTTTGCCACCTCCCTGAGGCTGACATTCCCGAGGGCAATTCTGTGCTCTCACATAAAACAGACCTTTTTATTGTTTTAAAAACAGAACAGAGCCCTGAACTTGATGGATCACAGGCCTGGCTCACACAATTTTGGATGTTCTTACCAGTCCCTTTGCATGGCAAAAATCCCCACACGTTAAATCTACTTCTGTCTTGTATCTTAACCAGAGGTGTGGAAAATGAGGGAGTTGAACCCAGCTGCCTCAAGCCTCATCTTACATGTTGAAGGCGGTTATCCCACAGCTCTCCTGGCTCAAACTGCATCCTTCTGCTGGCAGGAGTTCCCACAGTCCATGCTTGTCCTGAAGACAAACACTGTTCAGAATTCTACAGCTTTATTCTCCTTGCATGCACAGCAACAAGCAACAGCTGGGAAGGATCAAGAATACTAGATGAGTGACTCAACTAGCTACTTCCCACAATAATGGTGCATAATAAATGATCCCCCCAGTCCCTGGCCAGATCGGTGGATTCAACAATGAGCATATATTGTCATGCTCATAAGTCTGCAGGTTGTCTGGGTTCTGGCAGATCTCAGATGGGTTCTGTTGGATTTGCCTCTAGGCTGCAGATTGGGCCTACATCTACCCCTTATGGCTCTCTGAGACATGTTTGTTTCATGGTAATAACCAGAAACCCCAGAGGGCACGTATATTTCCCACCCATCCTCAGAAGTATATTTCAAGCCTTTTCTTAGGTCACATCTTCTAACATCTCATTGGCCAATATCAATGGGGTGAATAAATACACAGGTCACCATAAGGTCACATGGCAAAGTGTGTGGATACAGAGAAGGACAAGGAACAGAGAGAGATGATGCAATCAGCCACCACAAAGAGGCTCAATCTACCTTCTCATTTAGCCTAGAGCCCATTTCTAATCCTCCAAACTCGTCTTCTAGAGGGCACATCTCTGGTCTATTGTGCCTTCCTATGTCATTCTGCTGTTAAGCCTATTTGGCCAATAATCTTTTCAGTACAAAATTGAGGGCGGTGGAGAAATAAAAGAGAGAACAGAGAAGAGAAAAGAGCAAGTCTGGTAGGATGAATTATAAGCACAATTGAGAAGGGCAGGAATGCTGGAAGTAGAGTTGTGTTGCTGTTTTCAAGAGAAGCAGTGTGAAAATGTGATAGTGCTTTCTGCACTTAGCAAGCCAAGGCCACTGGATAGAGAGTCTTTGGACAATATACTCAGGTTTTAGTTTAGGGACATGTGATCAAAATGAAACAAGTCAGTCTTTAAAGAGATTCTTTGTGGCAAGTGGCTTCCAAGGACCAGGTAAGGCCCCCCAAAAAGAGCAGGAGTCAGGGGTCATGTTCACCAGGTTATCCTTGGTGATTATCATAGTGCCTAGCATACAGCTGCTAATCAACACATATGTTTTGAATGCATTGAAATATTTAACAGCAAATTTCCCCATCAGATTTTGGGTAATATTTTGACCGAGTTTATAAACATTGGGCCTTGGAAGCCTCTGGGGCAGAGGAAAAAAGACAAACACTTAAGAGAAAAGAATGTTTTTCTCCTTCTTTGTTCATATTCTGTTTCTTCTTTTTTAAAATCAACTTTATTGAGGTACAATTTACTTACAATAAAACATACTCATTTTAGGTATACAGTTCTATAATTTTGACAACTGTGTACACACATGATATGGAACATTTCTGTCACTCTCAAAAGTTCCCGGTTCACCTTCCCTGTCAATCCCTGCCACTCCTGGCCTCAGGCAACCACTGATCTGCATTCTGTCAACATAGACTAGTTTACCTGTTGTAGAATTCCTCAAATGGAATTGTACAGTATGTAGTCTATCGTGTCCAGCTTCTTTCACTAGGCTTAGAGTCTATGTGATTTACCTGTGTGGTTGTATGCCCATTCCTTTTTTATTGATGAATAGTATTCCATTGTTTGGCATACCACATTTTGTTTATCCATTTACCTGTTGATTGACATTTGTGATTTCCAGTTTTGGGATATGATGAAGAAAGCTATGAGCATTATTGAACAAGTCTGTGAGAACATATGTTTCCATTTCTCTTGCGTAAATACCTAGAAGTGGAAGTTCTGGGTTTTATGATAAGTAAATGTTTAACTTCATAAAAAACTGTTTTTCCAAGTGGCTTTACCATTTTATACTCTCTCCAGCAGTGGATGAAATTTCCAGTTGCTCCTCATCCTCTCAACACTGGTATTATCGGTCTTTTAAACTTGATCTATTCTGGTGGGTCTATCTCTTTCTTTGTTTTAAAAGAAATGAGAAATGTTTGTTGAATGGGTACAAACATCCTTACACCTATGTTCCTAAATGAGCAAGTTTCTATCAGTTAGACACCTCTCTCTCTCTCTCCTCCTCTGTCTCTGTCTGATACACGCCCGCGCCTGCACCCCCCCGCCCCCCCCCCACAGGGGCCTTCTGTCATCGTGGGAAATAAAAACATTGTTTCTCTTAGAATGGGCTTGCTTTCTCAGAAACACAACTTAACCGAAGAATGCCCGGGCTTTAAGACCAGCGCGCTGCAAATTCTCAGGGCTGGCAAGGTTTCCCCAAAGAGCTCTCACTCCATGCCTCTCAAATGCTCTCTTCTCTACTAATAAATGATAATTGTCTTTTCAAAAAGCTGGTTTGTGGTCAGCGCTGGAGAGCTCCAGCTAGAGGGGAAAGCGGTGGGTCGCCTCTCCGCTCCCTCTGACGGCTCCCTTTTCCCACCCCGTTTGGACCCAAAGACATTTCCAGGCTCGGGCTCACGTTCCCCAGCAAACCCCCAGGAACGCCTGGCTCCCGGACACCCCAGCACCCGCAGCACCCCGCCACCGGGGCACGTGGCATGCTCAGAGGCGCGGCGGCGCAGGCGTTGGCTGCAGTGGAGCCCGGGAGCCGGGAGGTGCCGCTGCGTCCCCGCTTCCCGGCGCCTGACCCAGTGCGCAAAGTTGGGCTGGAAGCCGCCGAGGGAAGGAGGGACTGAGCGAGCGCTGGTGGCGGGGAAGGGGGGCGGGAGGAGGAGGGAGGAGGGGAAGGAGCAGGGCGGGGGGGCGCCGAGCGTGTGTCATTCGCGCTCTCCCTCCATGTCTAGAGGATGTGCTGAATGGTACGCCAGGAGGCGGCGGCGGCCGAGGAGCAGTATCCGGCGGCGGCTGGCAGCCCTGCTTGGCGGCTCTTTGCCCTCCGAGGCTCCGCATCCACCGCGGGCGCCCGACCCCGCGTGCCGCCCGAGCATGGCCGGGCGCCTCGCCCCCGCGCGCCCCGCCTGCTGAGCGGCGCCGGAGGAGGTGCGGAGGCCGGCGCGGGAGCAGAGGCGAGCGCCTCTGGAGCCGGGAAAGGAGCCCGCTCCCTGCGCCTCGTCCCTGCCACGCTCGCCCGGGCCGCCCGGAGCCCCGATGAGCCCTGATGGCCGGGGCTCAGCCCGGAGTACACGCTCTGCAACTCAAGCCCGTGTGCGTGTCCGACAGCCTCAAGAAGGGCACCAAATTCGTCAAGTGGGATGATGTAAGTCGGGGCGGCTGGCGGGGGCGCCGGCGGGGCGCGGGGCAGGCGCGGGCCTCTCGTGGGGGTGGGGCGAGGGGTGCGTTATGCAATGGGCGCACCCGGGCGGGCGCGGGGGCTTCGGAGCGCTCAGGTCGCCGCCGCCCGGGTGGGTGGCCGACAGCGGCGGCTGGGCGCCCGCTCCTGGGTCCTTGGGTTCAGTAGTTGACGTGCTGGCTGGGTCTGCTCAGCGCCCCCTGAGGTCTGAAATCTTTTGGGCCAGTGGAGCCGAAGGGGCCGGCGTTGCCGGTGACGGGTCCTGAGAGTTTGGAAAGTGGGGAGGGTGAAGTTGGGACCCGCAGGAAAGCGCTGCGGTGTGAACAAGTCGCGCCCCTCTCCGCGCGCAGACGCACCCCCTGTTACCTCCTTTGGTCCCTTTCGAGAAGGAACTGCCCGGCAGTCCAAAACTGTTGAATGATTGCTCAGCGTCTTAGCGCTTTTCTGGGCGCCCACGCGGCAGAGGTAGAGGACACCGCGGTCCAGCCGACAGGTGGTCGGTGATGCCAAACTTTAGCGCCCGGCTCCGCAGAGAAGGGCCCTGAGAAAGGCTGGGGAGGACACACCAGGGGAGGGCTGAAGAGCAGAAGGGGGTCACTGAGGGGTCGGTGAAGGCTCGGTGGGCCTGCAGGCTAAGCGGGATGGCAAGTTTCTGAGAACTGAGCTGGCTGGAGTCTTCAGTTCGAAATAGACATAGAATACAAGACATTACCTCAGTTTACCTTCATCTTATGCCAGGAGGGGCTGGGCTAAGTCCAGTACTTTACAGGAACCCTGGACCCTAGGACTTCAAGTGAATCCCCCCCGCCCTCCCCCCCACCCCCCCGCATTGCCTTCAGACACTTTAATAATCTTGCTGAATACATGGAGATCTTCGGATGGAGGACATTAGTTTATCAATTTTATGGCCTAGATGTCATTCAGCAGGTTTGATAAGAACAACCCACGGGAATAAACCTGAGCTGCTGGATCTAAGGAAATTTGGGTCCAAATAACTAAAACATCTCTTAAACAGGAGGAATTATAGGAGAATGAGGCATTCTTCTTGCTGAAAAGATTTTCCACCTAGTAAATTATAGCCTGTTATTCTCCAGGGTATTTTTCTTTAATCTTCTTAAGCCATTTTCCAGTGTCTGAAAACAATTTAAATATTCCAGGTAGAGAATCCAATTACTTAGCTGAGCGGGTCTGTGTCTATATTTTGTCCATTTGGAAGTGGAAACAGGACTTGGAGGCTGAGCCCACAGCTTCCTTGAAAGCTCATACCAGTTATTAAATGCTGTAGGCATCCTTTTACTACGGACTTTACACTTTTCTCCTTCTGTCCTAGTCTAATGACTGGATGCTTTGTAAATGGATTATTCCAGAATCTAAACAATAAGTTCAGACACAGATGAAATGCTTTGTCTGTGTTAAGGAAAAACAAAGAAAATGCAGTTCAATAACAAATAAAGCAGTCTTGCCCATCTTGAGATCCTCAGATAGAAAGCTAATACGATGGGTTTACTGAGAAAGCGAATGAAGAGTAGATGGAAGAGAGAGAGAGCGAGCGAGCGAGAGAGAAAGAGACTATGCAGAATAAAGAAGGGTATTCCAGGATAAGCTCTGGATTTATTCATAGAGATGATTTTAAACTGCATTTTAAACAATTCTCCAGATGAACTGGTTTGCAAGGCAGAAACAGAGACACAGATGTAGAGAGCAAACGTATGGACACCAAGGGGGGAAAGTGGCGGGAGGTGGTGGTTGTGGGATGAATTGGGAGATTGGGATTGACATATATACACTAATATGTATAAAATAGATAACTAATATAAATAATAATGAATAAAATAAAATTTAAAAAATGTTTGAAGAAAAAATAATTCTCTAGAATGTCTTGTTTGGAAGAAAATATGAGTGTCACTTTGAAAATGAAGTTCTTCTGTGGAAACACTTTTTGATACATCCAGGTAGATGACTTTTATTATGTGCATTTATGTCACATATATTTCTTCCTCACCTACTAATGCCAGGCCCTGGATAAGAGCCTGGTGTGATGAAGAAAGCAGCAAACCCCCTGCTGTTACCGACCTTACATACTAGGTGGAGGAGACAGAAAATTATCAAGAACACCAATGATATAGAGATTATGAGGGCTGCAGGGAGAGTGATGGAGAGGCTGCTAGTCAAACGCCACCTGCAGAAGGTGAGAAGGGCTCCCTCTGAGCATTGAACAGTGAGTTTCTGGGGCAGTCTGGTAGGAAGGATATGGGCACTAAGGAGAGGGCCAGGGGAATCTCAGATCTTTCATAGGGGAGAAACCAGACTGCACCCAGGAGTCAGGTTATGTGGAATGCAATGGACCATCCTGCAAGTTCCTTGGTTGGCCTTCTTGGTCTCCATGTGATCTGTGGAGTAAGAGAAACCCAGACTTTCTTAGGATGGTTTTTTTCCTCCCCAAGTGTCACCCTTCTACTCTTCCCCGTTCATTTTTTTTTTTTTTGCGGTACGCGGGCCTCTCACAGTTGTGGCCTCTCCCATTGAGGAGCACAGGCTCCGCACGCGCAGGCTCAGCAGCCATGGCTCAAGGGCCCAGCCACTCTGCCGCATGTGGGATCTTCCCGGACCGGGGCACGAACCCATGTCCCCTGCATCGGCAGGCGGACTCTCAACCACTGAGCCACCAGGGAAGCCCCCCGTTCATATTTGTCCTTCTAGTATCAAGCCAGTTTAGGTTATCTGGCTAATTATATTGCATATTAGTGAGACTGTGTGTTGAAGACACAGAGAGCTAGATCTCGAGTCCAAAGGCCTGGGTGTACCTGCTGATTCTTTTACCAGTCAGCTGTGTGACTTTAGCTTAATCACTTAACCTCTGTGAATCTTTGCTGCCTCTTGCTCAGACTGTGAGAATGCTACATTTCCTACCTGTTTCATCTAAAAGTTGGCAGTAGCTGATAGGTGAAGCAGCCCTTCTCACACTTGAGCGTGCATCAGAAACATCTGGGGGGATTGGTAAGATTCAGACTGCTGGGGCCTACCCTCAGTTTCTGATTCAGAAGGTCTGAGATGGAGCCTTGGAATTTGCCTTTCTTATAGGGTCTTGGGTAGTACTGATGCTGCTGGTTGGGGAACCACACTTTGAAACCACTGAGATAAGGTTTGTGAAAAAAACTTGGAAAGTATGGTAGAGAGCACAATCTTGCTGGCCTGTGTACATTTTCACTGGTTTGTAAGCTTAATTTTATCTCTGTGTTTGTATTTTGAGAAATTCTTCCAATTGTTACCTTTCTACCTACGTAGGAGGTAGAAAAAACTCAGTGACATAATCGTGGACAATCTTTTTAGATCTTCTGGGATATTTAGGAAGTGTCTCTGATGCCCAGGCTGACTTAACTCACATTCATGCATTTCTTTTGAATTTCTTATAGGCAGTGAAACATTTTCAGCATTTTCATCTGCTTCTAGTGGGAGTGTTAGAAAAGGAAAGGAAGGAGAGAAGCTTCTTGAGAAGCTGACTAGTCTGACTTCCTGCCTCTGAGCAGGGGAGGCTACTATGTTTTTCCTTTTCACTCTGACTTTGGGAAATACCTGCTGCCCACACCCCCGCCCCAAGGGTGTGCCCCATCTGCTAGTGAGGAAAAGTAAATGCTGAAAATAATTTAAAATATCTCAAATATCTGATCTCATTAAAAAATTGTAAACCCTCTTCTCTGATCTTTAAGACGAAGGATGGGCAAACTGAAAACAGATTTTCAGTAGCCCATTAGAAAGCATAATCGTACATTTGAAAATGATGAGTTTGGGGCTATTTAGAATTGTGTAGGGATTCTGTCTTGTTCTTTGAGTGGCTAAAGCACCATAATCACCAGTCCTGCTGTCCTGACCACCATATAGAATGGGGGATGTCACCCAGAGGGTGCAGTGCCCTGCATGGTCTATTGGCTACCTACCAATGTCATGGTGAGGCTGTGGTTGCTCTAAGGGTGGTAGTCAAAAGCCTTGACATTGGCATTAACCAATCACAACGGACAGCAGCGGGGCAGTGGAGCTGGAGTGGAGTCCTGGAGACATCCTGTTCCACCAGGGCCAGGCATGAACCATGCTTTTGCCTGATCCTGGGAAGGTCTGCGGGTCCCCAGTGTCTGTGGTGGCATGTGGAAATATTTCCATTTTTGAACAACTTGTAATGGTGTATAGGTATATACAGTCTGAACATCAAGGCCAAGCCTTGTCCTCCAGAACTTGGCCAACAGATAAAGGACTGACCTATGCGTTTCACCAGTGATATGAAAGGATGCACCTTGCTTTTATTGTGCGTTTGTATCTTTGCTTTCATTTTGCATTTGTATACGATCAGTCTTTGGTAGTAGGAGGTGGGTGTACAGGATTGGGGTGTTTGAGAGTGAGCTAACTTTCTCCATCTCAGCTAGGGAGCTTGGGAGATCGTGAGCCTGGCCCCTCTCGTTTCTCTGTGTTGGACAGGATGTGGAGGGAAAGACGAAGGTTTCCCAACCCCTGATTTGCCTCAAACTCCTCATTTTCAAATGTACCATTACGCTTTCTAATGGGCTGTTAAGACTCTGTTTTCTGAGTTTGCCCATCCTTCCTCTTAAAGATTTGTGTCTTTGTTCTACAACCTCTGGGGCATGGAGGGCTTCTCATTTGATTGTTTTCTTTTTCTCCACTCTCACCCTCCAAATTCAGAGCTCATTGTGGGTGAATTGCTTAGTGCATCTCAACCTGTTTCCTCATGTGTAATGTAAGGATTGTAGTATCTCCTACTCCACAGAACCGCTGTTACCATTAAAGGAGCGAAGGCATATGCATTGCTCTGTGTGGCGCCTGACATACAACACTCAATAAAATAAGTTGTTAAAAGTGATGGTCCCCCAATAATTAGAGGGCCATGAACTTTATCAAGGTGGTCACTTTGTGTTGGATGACTCTTTTATTCTATAGGTGGGAAGATCCAGACCTTCCTTCCATTCCCTTTAAAGTGTGTTTTGATTTTCATATTTTATGATTTGAAAGGGAAAAAAAGTTTTTTTTACCCTTTTAAAAAATATAGGTATTTCAGAGAAAATTTGTCCCTTTTTCATGTCCAAAGAGCTTTTGTGAATTTCTCATCCACAGTGATTACTGTAATCTAGTGTAAGAATATCAGTTTTCCAAAGTAAGTCAATAAAGCTATTTTAAGCTTTTGATCAGAGTGTAACGTTCATGAAGTAAAACACGCAAATCTTGTGTCCAGCTGGGTCAGTTTTCACAAAATGAACACTCACGTGATCAGCGCCAGATGGAGAAACAGCATCGCCAGCCCACCAAGCCCCTGAGTGCTCCCTTCTGGCCCCTACACCCGCTCTCCTGACTTACAGCTCCGTAGGTTGGTTTTGCCTGTCTTGGATCTAAGAAAGCTATTTTCTTCTTATTTTCAATGAAAACAAAAGCCTAAAGTATTTTTATGATCGCTTTAGGACCCTCTTCAACAGTGACAAAAATGACTTATCCTGGGTTTAGATGGACCTTGATTAGGTCCTTATCTAGTCTAAGGTAAGGCCTGGGAAGTGAAGCAGGTGTAGTAAATGCCCCAAAGGAGAAAGCAGTTGAGCAAAATGGTAGTAATTGAGCAAGGAAACGTAGTGCCTACAGGCTGTTATTGGCATAGCAGAGCAGACTAGTAGAGTGCTGTTTCTGGAATATAATTTTCTCTAGTAGTTTTTCTCTCACATCTTGCCTGACTTTGATATTCCCACCTATGGTGCAGCAGGATAATTTACTCTGGCTACTAGCATATCTCTAATCCTTCCCAGGAAAGTTTAGCCTATCAGTAAATAGCTTCAAATGATATTTACCTGCCATGACTGTTTAAATGGGACAGGAACGTTTTGCTTTTTTTTACGTTGAACTTGTTAATCTGTAGTTAAATGTTTCTTTATCAGGATTGTTTCACATTATCATGAACAAGGAGTGCCGACAGAAAATGGAAGGAGATTGATTGTGAATTGTCGACTAATGCTAAATAACTAATATTTCGTAACTGAAGACCTTAGTTTTCCTGTTACTGGAGCTAATATGAGGTTCAAGCAGCCTTTTCAGACTGTATCATAAATTCCATCTGCCCAGAAAGATTTCATAATGCTCCCCTGCCCCCATCTATTCCATGTACCATCCCACAGTCAGAGCCAGTGCTCCTGTATATCAGTAAGGAAAGGAACTAGGACATAATTCTGAGATTTACATGAGATCTTAAAGAAACTATTGATTTCTGTTAAAAACTAAGTGAAATAGCATATAAAGAAGGCTAGACTCTTGAAGAGTTCTTTGGCTTCCCCTTTGATCTCTTTGTGCTCTGATATTTGATTTTATTATTTTCTTCATATGTTAATTTTCAATTTGGGGAAATTTTTATTTTAATTTTGTTCTGAAAAAATGCTTAGGTATATGCTTAGATATAATTGATGTTGACTAAATCTGTATACATTTATCAAGAAACTAAATTATTGGGCTTCCCTGGTGGCGCAGTGGTTGAGAGTCCGCCTGCCGATTCAGGGGACACGGTTTCGTGCCCCGGT
>NC_041227.1:32859834-32881091 GCF_002837175.3 Physeter macrocephalus
CATGCCGCGGAGCGGCTGGGCCCGTGAGCCATGGCCGCTGAGCCTGCGCGTCTGGAGCCTGTGCCCCGCAACGGGAGAGGCCACAACAGTGAGAGGCCCGCGTACCGCAAAAAAACAAAACAAAAAAACCTAAATTATTGTCAGTGGAGAAACATTATTCTATAAAATAAGAAAAAGTATTTAGTGTTAAAAGAGAATTAAAAGCATCCTACATATGGTTTTCATTTCAAGGACTTTTTTAGTTCACAGTACTTGCTCAGTGTTTTGTTTCTTTTCATCACAATAAAGTTTTATGAACAAGTTTCAGGAAAATGAATTAGTTAACACAGCACTTTTACCTGAACTAGTCATTGTGGATATTAATATATAACATTGATATATAGGAGATTAAGAAGTTATTTTGCTGTTAAAAAATCAAAATTTCATTGGAACTTGTTTATGAAGTAGGTAAGGGAAAGTTAATTTGGTTCATTTTATAGAAGAGGCCATATAAGCTGAACAAGGAAGACCCCAGAGCAAGTCAGCAAGTGGTCCCGTAGATTAAAAAAAAATGAAGGATACTGACCGGGATGCTTTCTCAGGTTTGCTGTTTGGTTGAATCTCACTTAGTCTCCATCCCCACATCCTCTTCGTAGGACTTCTTATAATACAGAATCAGGGAATCTCAAGGTACATTTACTAGACTTCCTTGAGGTGTCTAATATTCTGGCTGTCAATTCATTCCACCAGTATGAGATGCACTTATATAATATGTGAAGGAGGCCACTTCTCTGCATTCTTTGGTTTGTCTCTACAGACGTGTGGGATGTTGAAGGACGAAGTATGATCTTCTGTAGTCATTCTTCTGTGTTTGGTTATAAAGAGGCAGTGGCGACAGTGACTGCTCCCTGTCTCAGATTACTCTTCCTTTGTCTTCAGCTAAGCTGGCGTGTGTTTGACCCTAGCAGTTCCTCCTTGATTTCTCTCTCACCTTTCTGAATGTGGTGGAGGCAACAGCTCTCCTCAAGGGTCAGTGTATCATGTTCTGGGGTCACTCACAGAGGCTCAACCTGAAGTCTACATCTCCAATCCTTCTAGTGATACTGTCAAGTACCTGTAATTAAACTCCTTTATGTTCAAAGTTTCCAGAGAGGTTTTTGTTTTTTTCATTAACCCCTACCCAATACGGCCTTTTATGGTTCTAGGATTCCATGAATTTCAGACTTAATGTGCAATAACCACCCACACATCCTATGTAATTTTCTCCTTCAATATTACAATTGAGTAAAATGGAGTTTTGCTATAATTCTGCCTCTCAAGTTCAATACTGAGAGTGAGTCCTAGTAACAGGCCCTGATATTTATAAACCACTCTTATTTATTTACAGTCATGCCCCTTCAGTCTTCAAGACCACCTCGAGTGGCAGGAAAAGTCCAGGTGTTTTTATTCCCATCTTACATAGAAGCACACTGGGGCTAGTGAGTGGTGAGTTGCCCAAGGCACACAACTAGTTAGAGCCAAAGTCAGGTTTAAAACTAGGTCTTCTGGTTAAATTCAGGACCTTTTCTAGTCTACCATGATATCCCCAGACAGGATCCTTGTGGTAACAAAAGGCTTTTAATCAAATCCAAATGATTACCAGTTGAAAGAGATTCATTAACTTTTCCAAAGAATCCCCCTGATTTTAGGATTCGTACAAATGAGGCTTAGAATCCTACAAATGCCTTCCTCTTTGCTAGTGTCTTCAAAAACAGCTATTTTTATGATGTGTATACAAAGCCCATTTTTGTTCCACAGTGTAGGATGTGGGAACATAGGAAAACTTCATTGCTGCTTTGAGGCACAAAGACCAGGGTACAGTCTAGTCTACACATGTTCTACATCAGTCAGTCAGTGTAAAACATGCTCACGGAAAGATATTCAGGAATGGTGTTAAAACAAAGGTCATTTTTTTCATTACCTAATAAGTGACACTTTTGTATCTAGCAAGACTCATTACATGTGCTTTTCCATCGTTTTCTCTTCCAAACATACTTGCAAATATTGTCTTTTGTTGGATGCCCATTAAGACTGGTCCCATGGCTTCCTATGGGAAATCTTTGATGTTGGAAGATGAAAGATAAAGTGGGCATGAAGGAAGTGTAGAGGATGCCACTTGCACCCAAACGTGAGGCAGAATGGCTTGGAATTCAAGGTGCTGTCAATTGAGAGCCCAGATGTAGATTGCCAGTGCAGGAGGGTGCATGCAGGGAGGTGGTTATGCCTCGTCTATACAACAACTGGACCAGGGCTCCTCAAAGACTGTAGCTTTGTGTTATTTATCTTCTTCCCTAGGGCAAAGCATAGGCCTGGCACTGAGTTGGTGCTCAGGGAATCTTTGTGGAATGAAGGAATGATCTGGTGTGTTTCTGGGTCACAGTGGGTTCATGGGAAGGGGGAGCGTGCAGTCATGAGGGAGGGTGGTCATGCTCCCAAGACACCTGCATGACACACTGTGTGTGGCATTGGTTAGAAAGCCCTGCCCTCCATCCTTCCATTCCATCTGACATCTCCCAGAGTCTGAGGGACCCTGTGACCTTCTTAACTTTGGCTTCTCCATGTGAGTTCAAAAGCAAAATATTTATTGTCAATACAGAGCTGATTGCTGTCATAGCACGGATTTCGCGTAAGGGCTAAATATGGCTTAAGGTTGAGCGTGTAATCAATTGTGATTCGATATAGGTTGAAAATTGTGATGCTTAATGTATTTACATCTCTTATTCTGAATGTTACAAGTGGCTTCTGTTTTCTGAAAAAGATACACATATACCGAGATTTTGCAAGGAAAATTGCCCTTAAAGAAATTCAGAAGTGTTGGGAGTGACAGAGCAAAAGACTGACGGTTGTGAAAACATCCTCTCTATCTGGATAATGATTCACAAGGAGAAAAATGGATATGTGAGCTTTATTGTCAAAATGAGAAAAATATTAAAGACATATAGTTAAAAAATATTATTTATAATAAAAATTCTACCTACACTATTTCTTCTGTATAGAGGGAACGGAAGTTACTGGGACAATATTATTGACATCCTCCCTTCCCGCTCCTAGTTCAATATACTTGGGCCACCTCTATGGTCCCACCTTCCCACCTGTCCCTGGGAAAGCTCCATGTCCTGGAGCCCATGCCTCCTGGTTTCTTTGGATTCTGGATTCATAATTATCCTCCCCTTTGACAGTATCTGTGAAAGATTCCCTTCTGTTGAAGCTCTTCTAAGAACATAGAAATATGCTTTTTAGTCATACAAATGCCAACATAGAGTCCAGCACAATGTCCCCCCGCCTTCCTCCTACAGTTACTGCCCTCTTCCTCATCCTCCCCTCCACAAGGAACATGCATCTTCTACCCATCTTCTCTCCTCATATCCCACTCACTCCTTCTCTGCCCTCCAAAGCCATATTCTGCCTTTTCCATTGCTTTGAAATTTCTCCTGCCACAGCTTCTGGCAACCTGTTGGGTGCCAGCCCAATTGATATTTTTTAGACTCTCCCTTGATTCTTTTTCTGCAGTTTCCTTCCATCTACCCATTCAGTGTTCACAGTTTAAATTTGTATTGATGAGTCTTATAAGCTGGACATTTTGCTAGTGTTGTGGACTTACAATGGTAAATGATTTGGTTCCTGCCCTCACAGAGTTGGTATTCTTCTGGGGGAGATAGATGCTCAACAAATAGAGGTAAATGATGTTACTATAATTGTGATAAGTACTATGGAAAAAAGTACAAAAGTACAAGTGAGTATAAGAAGTTTGGAAGGTTTCCATGGAGAAATTCTGTTTAAGGAAAGGCCTGAGTTATAAGGAGGACTTAAGCCAACGTGAGGATGAGGAATGTATTAGGTCAAATGTACAGGACATGTGGGCATCCCAAGGAGGGAAGGCACATGGGACTTTGAAGGACAGGGAAGAATAAGCAAATGGGGCACTTGGTGGCTCAGATAATGAGGCGGGATTGCAAGGGGTGCATATATGCTACTTAGGCCACTGCAAAAGTTTATCATGAAGTCAGTAGGAAGCCATTAAAGCTGTGTTTCTGAACCTCGGTACTATGGACATTTGGGGCCAGACAATTCTTTGTTATGGGGTTTGGCCTGTGCATTGTAGAATGTTTAGCAGCATCCCTGGCTATCTACTAGATTCCAGTAACAAAATCCCCAGTGTAACAACCAAAATTGTTTCTGGACATTGCCAACATTTCCCTGGGGTGCAAAACTACCCCTGGTCCGGAACCACTGATTAAAATGTAAACCACTGATTTAAATCTTAACTGATTTTAAAAAGTACCGGGCCACTGCGTGCGCACGCGCGCGCACACACACACATGGCCGGTAGGGACGTGAAAAGATGTTCAACAACATTAGTCATCAGGGAAATGTATATTAAAAAACCACAGCCCACCAGACCTATAGCTTCCTGAAATGATTGGTTTACTCACCTGATGCCCCCACTAAAGAGTGAGCACCTTGTATGATGGGGGATCTGGACTTTCATTTGAATCCCTAGTATAGGCCTGCAGTATCTTGCATGGTATTTGAAGGAGCATGCTTCCAATTTTTTGCTGTATTTTGTTAAAAGAGATTTTTATACCTGTCAGTAAAAGGCAACTTTTCAATGGTACTTCTCTCCACTGTTTTGCATCCTCCACCCTGGACCTTCTTCCCTCCTCTGCTTTCCTTTCCTCAGGGAAATTTCAGACTGGACAGGCCCTGGGAAGAAAATCCTCTTCCATGCTGATGCACATAGAAGATTTACTTCACTGATCCTAATCTCACAATCTGTCATCCAAGACTGCCTTTAGTGTGTGTGTGTGTGTGTGTGTGTGTGTGTGTGTGTGTGTGTGTGTTTCATAGTCAGGGCTGCATTGCTGACGTTTGTTGGGCATCACATCTGATTTTCTGTGACACTTGGAATTTTTTTTCCTTACATAGCTGTTTGTGTATGTGTTTGCCGTCTTTGGCTCTGCTGCTTTCTGAGGCAAGTCTTGGGCAATCCCTGTGGAGCATGGCTGGTTTGTTTACCTTGTTGACTCTGTAACATTGATTAGTTGAGAAGCGCACATCTCTAGCCATGTGTTTTTTTTCTGTTTAACAACATGAGGACACAAAGTCACTGTGGAGTCAGGATCGTGGTCAATCTTGGCCAGTAGACTTTCTGACAGTGGCACCAACGTGTGGGCTGTGGGTCTGAGGGTCTGTGAGCTGGTCCTCGACATTAGCCCTAATTGGTTATAGCTTGTGTCAGTTTTATAGGGTGTCCATAACAAAGTAGCACAGATTGAGAGTCTTAAACAACAAAAATGTGTTTCCTCACAGTTTTGGAGGCTGCAAGTCTGAGATCAAGATGTTGGTGGAGTTGGTTCCTTCTGAAGACCCTGAGGGAAGGATCTGTTGCAGGCCTCTCTCCATAGCTTGTAGGTGGCTGGCCTCCCTGTGTTGTCACATCATCTTCCTTTTGTATGTGTCTGTGTCCAGATTTCTTCTTTTTATAAGGACACCAATCCTACTGAATTAGGGCCCACCCTTAATGACCTCCTTTTAATTTAATCGCCTATGTAAAGATTGTTAACCATACAGGGTTGCACTTTGAAGTACTGGGTAGGACTTGCACATACGGATTTTGGGGTGGGGCACAATTTAGCTCATTACTAACCTGAACCTGGTAAAGTAGAACTCAGAGGGCAGCAACGTATTGGCTCTATTCAGATACTTGAAGAGTTGACACTTAGAGAAGCAACTACATTTATTTTGTATAATTGGGTTGGCTAAAAAGTTCATTTGGAAAAACCCAAATGTACTTTTTGGCCAACCCAATAATTAGGTGTTAAAACTAAATGGTAGCTGCATATATGGAAAAAAATCCCAAAAGTTTCTAGCTGGCATTATCTGACCAAGTTTGCTTTGTGAAAAAGATTTCCCTGTTAAGGAGAAAACTTATTTTCTCATGAAGATTTAGAGCTCCACCGCCCAGTAGAAATATAAAATGAGCCACACTGGAAATTTTAAATTTTTTAGTGGCCACGTTAAAAAAGTAAAAAAAAAAAAAACCAACAGGTGGAATTAATTTTAACAATATAGTTTGTTTAACCCTATATATTTATTTACATATACAATTAATATAAAAAATCATTCATGAACTACTTTACATTCTTGTTTTCATTGTCAGTCTTTCAAATCTTATAGCACATCTTAGCCACCTCGCCACATTTCAAGCGCTCTGTGGTCTCAGGTGAGCCCATATTCAACAGTGCAGGTGGACAGTGTTGCCTTCTCAGTTGGGGCCAGATCATCTCCAAAGAAATGAAAAATGGTTCTTGAGGGACAAAAAGTCTTCTTATTCTTTACTTTTTATTTTGTATAAAGCACAGTATACATACAGCATATAAATAGATATACAGAATATCTGTGATATTAACATTTCATGGAAGATGATTAGGAAAACAAATGTCGAAAAAAGCCCTAATTTAGCAGATCAGTAATGAAACAGTGTTGAGTGACCTTGGTGTAGAGTCTGTCCTTGAGGTTTAATTCCAGTGCTTCCCTTACTAGCTTAGCTAGGTTTCCTTGGACCTAGTTATTTAAGCTAAGCCTTAGTCTATTTATATGTAAAATCGGGATAAGTGTCTACCTCTTAAACTATTATAAATATCACAGGAGAAATTCCATTTTGAGTTCATATTGCAGTGATTGGCTCAGACCAAACATTTAGGATGTGTCTATTATTATTTGGTCAGGGAGTTTTGTAAAGAATATTCTGGTATTGGGAGGGAGTTTGGACTGTTTTGTCATTTCCTCCCAGTTTCTTTAGGACGTTTTATTTATTTATTTATTATTAAAGTATAGTTGCCTTATTATATTAGTTTTGGGTATACAGCATATTGATTCAATATTTTTATAGATTATACTCCAGGGTATATAATTTTTTTATAGTGATTCATTTATTTTCACATTTCATCTTTTTTTTGAGATGTAATTATCATATAACATTGCATTAGAATATTGATTTATATCAGCACATTGATGCACAAATCATAATAAAGAAGTTATAGGACTGTAATTTTAATATTGATTGCAGTGACTCTTTTTCTTACTGAAATATCTCTCATTCTTTTAGATGCTGAGGTTTTTTTTTTTTTGTTTTTCTTTTTTTGCGGTACGCGGACCTCTCACTGTTGTGGCCTCTCCCGTTGCGGGGCACACGGACGCGCAGGCTCAGCGGCCATGGCTCACGGGCCTAGCAGCTCCGCGGCATGTGGGATCTTCCCCGGACCGGGGCACGAACCCGTGTCCCCTGCATCGGCAGGCGGACTCTCATGAATGTTGAGGTTTTAAGAAGTTCCTTGACTGTCCTTTATTTAACCTAAAATCTTTTTGGAGATTCATGTAAATTGTAGAACAGCAGCTTCTTATATCATTATATTAGTCTTCATTTTTGATAAGATGGGATGAGAGTAAAATGGTTTCTGTCAACCAAAGAGGAGTAAATAGAGATTTACTGTACATTATCCACAGTTACTAACTTAAGACAGGTATGTTTATTAGTGTTCTTCTTTTCAAGGTAGATGCTTATTGGAAAAAATACCTTATAACTTTAAATAAGCAAATTAAAGTTGAATTCCTAGTTAGAAGCCATGTACTTATAAGACACAGGGATGTCTACATTTCAAGCTCACTGGTGCTCCTGGGCATTTACATCACTGTATTCCTGATTCAAAGCCTCACCCATTGTAGGCCTGTGTCAGTGGATCTAAGTCTGGTCCCTGGACCAGTAGCAGCAGCATCACTGAAAATTAAGTAGAAATGCAGATTCTCAGACTCTATTCCAGATCTCCTAAGTGAGAAACTCCAGAGAAAGGGCTCAGTAGTCTGCATTTTAACCAGTACTCCTTGGGAATCTGATGCACCCAAAACTTTGAAAACCACCTTCTTATGGAATACACATCTTACGGATATTGATGGAGGGAGAAAGAATAAAACATAGACCATCTGAGAGTTATCTCCGTTATTCTGCAGTAAAATGCTGCAGTTGCTTTGGAAATGAAGGATGGCCATATATTTCAAACTTCAAACTACAGCATATATTCTGACAATTAAGAATACTTGAGATCTGGGTTGAGTACGGGGAGAATATAGGCACTTACAGCTAGGTGAGAGGTGTGAAAAAAGGAGGTGGAGTTGAAAATGGATATTCATGTATTTCTGGGTCAAACCCTGCCTCGCATGGCAAGAATGCCAAGTTCCAGCTGATCTTGGAATGTCAAAGGTGATTATGGAGGAAGCAGGCAGGGAGCCGAGATAAATGATCATTTAGTAGAGGAACTGTGGCCGGAAGAGTGGGGTCAAGAAAATACCGAACAAAGGAGCTTTAATTTTGAAAGAGGAAAAGGAATAAGCTAGGAAAAGCAGTATCCGAAACAACGAGGCAGCCTAACACAATGTTCCAACATATACATTTGAGGTGTTTTGCTCTGCTAACTTTCAATATTTTATTGTCTGAGATCCTTGCAGTGAATTGTCACTACGATTTTGATTAGAATCTTATCAGATGCTCTTGTCAGACACTCTGATTAGAAAAGGAACTGATGTGAAAATGGTAAGTTACACCTACAGGTTAATTCCAAATTTACCTGGAAATTGGGATGTGTGTTCTGTGAAGCCTATTGGAAACTTTTATTTCGCCCAGTTTTGGAAGAGTAGGTGATGAAACAGAACTGAAAATATTGCTATGATTTACTGGAAATATTGCTCTGAACTTTTATGCATGTAATCTCATAGGAGAAGCTTCAAATATTTTAAAAATTATTCTTCCATTATAATATCAAATTTGTTTCCAAATGTCTTTTTTTTAACATTTAAAAGTAATTTTGGAATTTAAAAATTCCAGCTGAAGCTCTATGTAACAGCACAAGCCTTGTAAAAGATATTTTCAGACTGCATGTTAAGAATGAATCTTAAGACTATCAGGATAAAACAGCAAGGCAGTTGCTCAAAAAATTAAATATAGAACTATCATATGATCCAGTTATTCCACTTCTGGGTATATATGGAAAAGAATTGAAAGCAGGGACTCAAACAGATATTTGTAGGCCCATGTTCATAGCAGCGTTGTTCGCAATAGCCAGAAGGTGGAAAGAAACAACCCAAATGTCCATGAGTGGATGAATGGACAAACAAAATAATACAGACATATAACTGAGTATTATTCAGTCTTAAAAAGGAAGGAAATTTTGACACCTACTATAACATGGATGAACCTTGAACACATTATGCTGAGTTAAATCAACCAGATACAAAAGGAAAAATACTGTATGATTCTACTTATATAAGATACCAAAGAGTAGTCAAATTCATAGATACAGAAAATAGAATGGTGATTGTCAGGGCCTAGGGAGAGGAGGGAATGGTGAGTTAGTGTTTAATGAGTGTGAAGTTTCAGTTTGGGAAGATGAGGATGGATGGTGGTCATGGTTGCACAGCAATGTAAAAGTACTTAATGCCCCTGAACTTTACACTTAAAAATGGTAAGTTTTATGTTATATATACTTACCACAATAAAAAAAGAATGCCATGATGAACTTTCATTTAATATTTTAATAAATCAGGTTTTAAACATAATCCACTATAATAATAATAAACATTTTTATGTGCCAATAATTGATCCAAGTGCTTTACCCAAATTATCCTATATAACTCTCACAAAAAAACTCTGAGGGAGGTATGATTGTTATCTCTTTTTTTTTTCCAGTTGTGGTTGTGCAAAATGAGGCTCCGGGAGGGGTCAGGCAGAGATTTGAGCCCGAGGGGTTGGCCTCCAGAACCTGGCTCTTATAATAAAACTTATCAAGTGTACAGAAGCCTTAGATCTGCTCTACCCATCAGGAAGACAATCCCAAATTCCAAAATTATCTCTGCAAGTTCTAAATTTATTACAAATCTTTTAAATCAGATAGAGGATATGACATACCAGAGTTACAATGTGTATGAAAAAGTTGAAATAAACTGGTTATTTATGTCTGTTTAAAAATTGCAATTCCTGCAAAGGTCCCAGTATTTCAGTATAAAAATCCATATCCAGTGACATGTGTTTCTTTGTGCAGATGGTATGCCTTTCTGAAAATTGCCAAAAGAAAAGAACACATATTTTAGAAATGTTTAATATTGTAATTACAATACAGGCAGTTTTTGCTTTATAATATGCATGCTTTAAACTCAGAAGACTGTCTATGATGTTTTACTTTATTGTGTGAAATTTAAATTTATAACAATTTTGTGTATAGCCTTCCGAATATATAGAAGATGGCCTTATTTACTGTTACCTTGGAAACAGCAATACCTAAATGCTGTGTTTACTCTCTTCAGTACAATTAAAAATCATTTTATAGAGCAAATGTAATTTAAAATAATATCCTGAAGCATGGATTTTAATTAACTTTAATCATATAAAATATGTAATGATGTTTAGTGTTAAAATTATTTGGAAAACCAAATATAGCTTTTTGTTAGAAAACATGCCAGTGCCTTTAAAAACTTGCCTTAATCAATAAATACATGCATCACTGGCCTTTTCCTTTATAAGTAATGCCCCAATATTCTAATTATTAGTAAAGTACCTCAGTTATGTAATTAACAATCCTATGATGTTAAAGATATCATGTTTAATTTTTTATTAGCTTTACTAATAACTGATGATCTTGGAGAAACTTAACAATTATAACTTGTTAAGTAATTCACAGGTAAGGCTTTCTATAGTGGCATATGTTGATATATGTGTATTTTCTTACATTTCTAGGACTCCACTATTGTCACTCCAATTATTTTGAGGACCGACCCTCAGGGATTTTTCTTTTACTGGACAGATCAAAGCAAGGTAAGAAGTGAGATATGTCTTTCTTACATTTTCCAGTTAGTTGCTGATTTATGAAGTATTTAGCTTTCTATCCATTTCATGGATGACTTTTTGTAATTTATTTAAAGATTCTACTTAAAAAGAATATCTTAGATAGAAATGTCTTGGGATTTTCCAAGGTCTGAAATATTAGATGTGCTAAATCCTAGAACAATTGGCATTTTTCAGGGTAAGAACATGGAATTGTGAATTACATTTGTTGTAGAGGGAAGTTAGCCAGTATTACTCCTGTTAAGTCTCCCACCAACTCTACCCATAATAAATGAAGAAACATGATGAGAAAGTCATTTTTGACCCTGATGACTGTAACTGTGGCTTTCCCTTTCTCTTCCTTCTCCCCTTTGCTGCTTATTAAGGGTTCTCCCAGCCTCAGCAGGAATTTGGCCTTGATAATTTGTTTTTTGTTAGAAAATCAGGAAAAAGATCCCTTTAGACTATACCTTCACTTTTTCAGGAATTTCTTCCCATTTTAGCTTTCTGTCCACCGTACCATGAATTTAGAATCTCATGTATTATGAAACCAATTGAGGTGATTCCATATTGAATTATTAAAAACTAGACTGTCTGCAGATCATAAGATTTATTTGGAGTTTAACAGGTAGTTAGGTCAGAATATTCATAAAATGTAGGTTATTATTTCCATAGACGATGCTATAGTTCTGCACTTGAACATACAAGGCCACAGACCACAGAATATTTTGGTCCTATAAGTTCTGATATTTGGAAAGATGAGACAGGCTTTATTGAGAGTGCTAAATCCATACTGAAACCAATAAAATACCTGGCATCAAACTGTGAGGTGCCTTTTCACGTTCTGGTGTTAGTTCTCTATATCCAAGGTTACTGATGTTTGTCAACTTAGCTTTCGGCCATTGGGGGCAACCTGGACTTCACCAGTGAGTAGTGGTATGGAAACTGCTCTCTGCAGTGGCATATTTGGGGTCAGAGTAGAGCCTGGGGAAACTCTTAGGGTGCTAGACAGTAATATCTGGCCCCCAGGGCCAGTCCTGAATGGGTCTGTTAACACGTCATCCAAAAGGCAGATTTTAGCTTTGTGGTCCTGGAGTTAATTTCTGAATATGGGTGCCCTGTAATCATCTCTGGCCACAGACATGGGGCTAAAGCATAGACCCTGAGCTAACGTCAAAAACCGTATTTGAGTAAGATTTCATACCGACTGTTCATGTTTATTACTGGGTGTGTTAATCACTTTGGCTTTGACATTCTGTTTGGTTTCCTGCTGTTATGTATAAAACAATGGCTTGAAAGAGGTTTTTTCCTCCTAAAGGCTATTTTTAGAACTGTTGAAGCTATATTCATGAAAGATATATTTATAACGCCTAGAGCATTTTTAAAGGTTGGGTATTTGTACAAGAGACTAGACTGTCAGTTTGACTTTTCAACTTGTAAATCAAGCTTCTATAGAAGCAACAGAAGGTATTTTGGGGTTTTAAAATAATTCATAGCAACTCAGTTAAGCTCCCCTTTAAGATCAATCATAAATATTTCTTTGCTTAAGAAAGAGAAAGTGTTTAGGACCAGAGGCTCTTTGATGTACCTCTATTGTTCTGTGAACCCAGTATTTTAACTCATGCTTATTTTCAAATGTCGAGAAATCTCAATTTTTTAATAGTAACCACTTTCTCTTGGTTGTAATGCTGTTTATGACCAACTTAAACAAATACTGTGGTAGCAATACTTCTGTCTTTTTATTACTTTTCTTTTCATGGATATTAATCTTCCAGTTCTAGCCAAGAGATGGGAATTTCATTTTTCACTTTTTAAGTCAACGGTCAGTCATGTATCAGAATTTTGAGGTTTATTTTTTTAGTTAATGATCATATATCAGTATCTAAAAGATGAGAAGATTTAGGAAAAAAATTAAACTTTCCATGATTCTAAGTTTGTCATTTTCTTCTGGCTTTAAGCCCAGTCCTGGAGTCAGAACGAGTGATGAATCCACTTCTAGGAGGTGGACTCCTGTAAGTGATATATTAGGAGCATAAATGTATGCAAGCAGAGACGGTACCCGCAAGTGAGTGGGGAGGGCACACAAGCTTTAAGTCCATGTTTTTGCATAAAATCATTTGAAGGGATGGGCCTAATGTTGCAGTCAGATGATGCTTAGAGGCCCAGTTTCTTTAAGATATTTTTTCTGACAATCAGTCTTGTTGATATGACTCTATCACATGTACTACAGAGGTTACGTCTCAAAGAAAAAATGTGATACTTTTAAGTTTATTCCGCTGATTCCCTCCCCGCCCCTGTTTGGAAGCTTGCATTGGTGTCTGGGTGATGTGCCTCTCTTCTCCCTGGAGCTTCTTCCTTTGTCTTTGTCCATGTTTCTCATTGGTCATGAAGCCTGTGCCGAAGCCCTTTGATTAGTGATACCTTGAAGCCTACTCTGCTCAGAGGCGAGCTGAGCGGCTTAAGAAGCTCTTGGTGAAGAATATTGTTACAAAATCTTTCTCTTTATAGCCCTGGAGGAGAATCCTCACATTTGACAGTTTCTCATCCATGTCTTCTCTCCTGTCATGGCCACGTTGTACCATGCACCACTGATTTCAAGCCACTGGTTTCACTCTCTGTGAACATTGACATGCTTCCTTCTGTAACCCTTCCTTTGATTTGTCACCATAGAAATGATAGGTGGCAAAGAAGACAGCCCAGATGATTTAAGAACTTAAAAACCAGAGCTGGCAGGTAATTTTTAGGTAGCAGAAATATGCTCTGATGAAACATTGAAAGAATGTTTGGGGTTGGTTGGGAGCAGATAAATATGAACATCATCTTAAGGGATAAATGTTCATACTTTGTACCAGCTCTGGGCTTATTTTAATCATTCTTTCCCTTTTATTGTTGGCTCTGTAAATCTTATTGACTGTAATTAGCAAGAATGAGTTTCTGAATATGACTATTTTAAGCATGGTTGTTTTTCTTATGTCAGTATGTGTTATGTAAAGAGGATCAGTTTATTTGTAATCATGAGTGAGAAGGGGCTCCTGTACTGCCTGAGTATGGAAGAGGTTGCCTGCATTATGCTATGACTTTCCTTTGGAGCTCTGCCATATCAGGACTAGAAACCAACACAGGAAGTGTTAGCTGTGAAAACCATGCGAACTACAAGAAGAATCTGTATGGGAGCTAAAGAAGAAAAAAGGGTCAGTGTAAAAGGCTAATAACAAAAACCTATCCTGCTAGAACATGAAACATAGTAAGCTGATGCCCTGCTTCTGTGCCAAGGTTGGTGTAAAAATAAAACTACTCACTACTAGATCCAAGAAATTCAATATAGTTCAGTAAGCTCTTCCTTGTATCCCTAAAACAGGAGCTTGGAGGAGGGGAAAGAGGAACATATAATTAAATTAAAAAGGAAGAGGAGGAAAAACACATTTTAAAGGAAGGATTCCTACTACTTTATCTTTTTTGTTACAGATATTATTTATTTTTTTGTGTGTGTGGATAATCCACTAATAGGTTCTTTTTGTAAGAGAGTAAAGCAGTATTGATGCCTTTGACTCCTCCCCACCATGGACCCAATCCTAGTCTCTTCCAAAGCTGATAATAGCTTCATGGTATCTTTCCAGGTCTCCTTTTAATGAATTTGTGCATACATTAACTATGGAAATATTTCATTTTGTTTCATTTATATCCATTTGTACCCTAAATAACATCATATTATTTTTATTGTTCCACAAACTGGCTTTTCACTTTACAGTATGTCTTACAGAACTTTTTGTGTAAGTACGTGTGAATCCACTTTATTCTTTTAAATTGCTCTACATATCCCATAGAATGGATGACCAAATTTCATTTTAACAATAAAAAAATTCTCATTGATGGACTCTTGGTAGTTGTCTGTTTCTAGTCCACAGAAAACAATCCTGAACTATAGAATAATAGTCAGCCTTGTGTATCCCTCTCTGAGTATATGGGTCAGGCGTCCCTGAGGTAAATTTTGAGAAGTACAGTTGCTGATTGAAGGCTATATATATCCTAAATTTTAGTTAATGGTTGTGTCATTTTATAACTTTGCCAGACTTGTGTGAGAGGAACTGTTTCCTCAACCCCCACCAACACTATTAAGAAACATTTTAATTTTTGCCAATCTGATGCAACCATTGTATCTTTGCTCTAATTTGCTATTGCCTGATTTGCTAGTGAGCTGTGTACATTTTCTTACATTTGTGGACAATTTCTGATTTCTCTTACAGGAGTTACCTGCTGAATTTCCTTGCCTTGTGTTGAGAGTTGTCCAGGTATTCTGGATGTTAATCCTTTAGCTGTTAGGGATGTTGCAAATATTTTCTTCCTGTCTGTGGCTTGTCTTTGAATTTCTTAACTTTTAACTTATGCATGACAAAAGATGACTTGACATTCTCAAATTTGATGTATTCACATTTCAATCTTTTTTCTTTTTTTTTCTTTTTGCTTTATTTAAAGCCTTTCTTATTCATCATCCTCATAGCCATTCATTATTATTAGTTTAGACTTTTAATTCATGTAGAGTTGTCTTAGTCCATTTGGGCTGCTCTAACAAAATACCATAGAATGGGTAGTTTATAAATGACAGATATTTATTTCTCACAGTTCAGGAGGCTGGAAGTCCAAGACCAGGGTATCAGCATGGTTCAGTGAGAACCCTCTTCTGGGTTGCAGACTTCTTGTGTCCTCATGTGGTGGAAGGGGCTAAGGATCTCTCCGGAGCCTCTTTTATAAGGGTGCTGATCCCATTCAGGAGGACTCTGCCCTCAGGACCTAATCATCTCCCAAAGGCCCCATCTCCTAATACCATCCTTGGGCATTAGGTGTTTAACATATGAATTTGGCCTGGTGGGTAGGGACACAAACGTTCAGACCACAGCAATCATATAATGTATTTTGAACATTGATGTGAAGTTTGGTTCTAAATTTAATTTCGTCAAATGATTAGTCTTGTCTGTGGGTGGCTCCTCATTCTTTCCTGTTGGAGCCAGCTCTGATAGCACCGTCTCTTCTGTAACTTTCTTCTGGCTAAGAGTGGAGGGTGTGGGAGGTGGGAGGTGCGATGGTGGGTTGACCTGAGTTGATGCTCCCATTTCATTCCTAGTGCTGATACCTTCACCACCTGTTTGGGTGGCCCAGGTCTACTCCTATGTTTTAATGTCTGTGGGTTTCTGGGATGTCATTTCCTACTTCATTTTTTATTCCATTTATCTTTTGTCTTCCATTCTTTCTGATTGAACAAGTACAATCCTTTCTGTGTACCCATGATCCTAGATGATAGACATATATTTACACCTGCATATCCAGTCATTTCTAGGGACCCAGAATCAGAGGAGGGCTCCACCATCTGCACCATATGCCATCTTTTTCTGGCCTATGATTTTGCACGAGACAACCATTTGGGATCCTTGTAGAGCAATGATTAAGCTTCTATTAATGACAACTATAGACCGCATTCTCTTATGGTAGCCTTAAATTTCTATACAGAGTTCAAAAGCAAAGTTTAAAAATTAAATATTTACATAAGACACAGTGACGTTTTCAGCATAAAAGTCCAGAATTCAAAAATATTTAAAATGATGCCTCATAAGCCTCTAAGAAAATCTAGAAATATCATGTTAAAAAAATAGTCTGGCCTCCAAAAGAACCACCAGGCACCACAGATTTCATTAATCATCATTTAGCAGTGGTGCTTCCTCTTTCACATACACTTCCCTAGTATATCCCAGAAACATCAATTTTGGACTTTCTTGCCTATAGTGAATGGGGTAAGACACTCAACAGTCAATTGAGTGCAGTGATGTGATCATAAATTAAGAAGATCAACTCTATTCACTTTTATTTGGTAGTTTCCCCCAAACCCTGAAACAACAACTGATTTACCTTAGAAAACAGCAAAGTGCATGTGAGTATCACTCTTGGAGGGCTGCGATCATTGCTTGGCCTGCAGCAGTGCACCAATCGTTGCCAACAAACCAGCAGCATCTATGGACTAAGTCTTTTCTTTCACCCTCCATGAATTTCCTTCACATAAAGAAATTAATAGAGCAGACATGGCCCAAAATCTAAACCCACGTCCTTACTACTCCTGAGGCAGAGAGTTGGACCCCAGTGGCCAGCATTTGCATTCCTTTGCTTTTTCTGGCCTCTGGAGCTCATGTCACTGCCTGAATTAACACCCACCCAACCAAAGAAGTTTGATGGGCAAATACCAACAGCTCCCTCACTTCTTCGATGGGATAACTCAAAGGTGCTAGCTTTCTGTTTTCTTCTAGTGCCCGCCAGGGTTAATAAGCCCATTTACCCTCAGTGGTAACTGACTTGAAAACACATCCTTCATGGGCTTCCTTCCCTTCCTGTCTCGATTCCCCATGTATCCTGGAACCACCTCTAAAATAAACTCATTTTACTAGAATCCTTGTTTAGTAACTGCTTAACATGGATGCTTTGTACCTAACAACTTAATATAGATGCCCCATAGTTAAGGGCATTACAAAGATTCTTTAGTAAGAGGCACTGGAAACTGTTAGGTATATACTTTAAACCAGGGAGGTTTTCTTTTCTTTTTCTTAAAAGAGTCCTGAGTTGGGAGGCCAGAACTTGAAGTCAGAAAGATGTGGGTTGGAGTTCTAGCTCTGCCTTGTACTCTATGAGTCATGTCTGGTGAATCTCTTCAACCATTTAAACCTCCGTTTCCTCATCTGCAAGATGGGGTATAACTTTCTCAGAGTTGCTCGTAAATATGATGCATGTGTGTAGCACAATGCCTGGCACTTTGTAAACTCACTCTTTGTGGTGGCTTTTTAAAAACATTTAATTATAAAATTAATTTAAGTTTTAAATTAAATTTTAAAATTTCAGCTTTCCTGAGGTATGATTGACAAAATTTAAGATAGTTAAAGTGTACATCTTGGTGATTTGATGTACATATCCATTGTGAAAGGATCCCCCCATCTAGTTAATTAGCACATCCATCACCTACCTCATTTATTTTTCTTATTTTTGTGTATGTGTGAGAATATGTAGGTTCTACTCTCTTAGCAAATTTCATTTATATAATACAGTGTTGTCAGCTGTAGTCACCACACTCTACATTAGATTCTCAGTCCTTATTCATTTTATAGCTGAAAGTTTATAGCCTTTGACCAACCTCTCCCTAGTTCCCTGGCACCCCAGCCCCTGGCAACTACTTTTCTGCTCTCTGTTGCTATGAGTCTGACTCCTCACCCCTTTCTGAAGATTTCACATGTAAGTGATACCGTGTCATATTTGCCCCTCTCTCTCTGGCTTTATTTCACTTGGCATAATGCCCTCAAGTTTCACTGTGGTGACTTCTATTATTGGTATATAATGGAGAGTTAGTCTCTGACTAAACAAGTAGTCCCTAACTAATTGTTAGGGACCACAAATGTGCTGTTTTGAAAGCCAAGTGACCATCTATTTACATATATTTTAAAATAGTTTTTCTTCTTCAAGGTAATAGTGACTTGTTTTCTGTTTAGACTCTGCTGTGGTCTTTTGATCTAAAGCATTGAAACTTAGGTCTGTTTGGGCAAACAAGATGTGTATTTATGTATTTTGTAATGTTTTGGGAACAAAACTGTGCAAGGCAAAAGAAGGGATTTATTGTTGAGAAGACTTTCCCACTGAGGATAATTTGCTGATAAATACTGCATCATAGGTGAAAGGTTTTTGACCCTTGGGAATCGGAAGCATCTTATGAAATAAGCTTTAAGATGATTTAAAAGTCTTGGATAGGAGAAAATGCTATTATTCACAAGAAGGATTGGGCTCCGCCATGGTTGTCTGTGTCTTTTTTCCTAAGATAATCACTTTGGGATTGGATTTTCACTGCTATATCGGCACCAGGAGCTCCTCTTCCTCCATACTGATCAGATCCTTAGAGATTAAACTTTCAGTGTTTGTGAGAATAATTTAGTCAGTGGTCTGTTGGCTTGCTGAGGAACAAACTTCTTCTCATCAATTCTACTTCCAGATTAAGCTTTATTTATTATCAACACTTCCGTCTTTTCACTACCTTGAGTCCCAAAACTTTTGCTTGAATGAACTCTAGCTACTGTAGGACAGCTAATATGATTTCTTAGCCTATGCAGATGCAATAGAAGAAAACATGTTATTAGAATGGAAATTTTTACAAGGTTGTGAATCATGGTTTTTTAGTAAATGCATTTTAAAATCAAGCTGATTATTATGAAATGGCATCGTTGTTCTTTCTTTGGAATCATTTCTAGGGTGTAAGTGCATTAACCTGATTTTAATGTCTCCATCATAGCACTTCATCAGGCAAATAACAACAGCAATGCTTGTTTGAATACACTGTAACTAGAGTTTATTACTCCTAATATAATTTAATTACAAAATTATGCCAGTTTTATGAGTTGCTTATATTTAGCTCTTCCTAGTCTTGTAGTAGAAATTAAATTGGATGCTTTCCATGCTATGAAGTTATTATAATGGGATATTTGTAACTTTTGATACAAAATTAGTTTGAGACACTGGATTAAAGGAATGTGTAGAGGAAATGCATTTTGTATGTTGTTCATAATTTTATTTCTAGTTATGTGGAAAACCCATTTGCGCTTGTTGTGAGTAGAATTCCCAAATACATTGGTATTGACCCAATGTCTTGCTCCTTTGCTTGAATTATAGATGTTGTAGATAGAGTGAGCATATTTGTTTGACCTCTAGTTCCTTTTCTTGCCAATACAAAATTGTGTGATCCTACTGATGGGGTTCTTGTCAAGCTCTTTCCGTATTTAATAGCAAGACAAGCCTCTTTTTTCCTTCTGGTAACATAAATGGAGACTTACAGTTGAGTCATTTAAGCATTTACCAAAATAAAAATAGACTTAAAAATATAATTATTTTCCATTTTTTACATTTTATCTTCGTTTGTTTCATTTAAATAGATTTAAGATGCAAAAACATAAACTTTAAACTATATGACAAACCCACAGCCAATATCATTCTCAATGGTGAAAAACTGAAACCATTTCCTCTAAGATCAGTAACAATATAAGGTTGTACACTCCGCTGAGCCTGAGCGTCCGGAGCCTGTGCTCTGCAACGGGAGAGGCCACAAGAGTGAGAGACCCGCATACCGCAAAAAAAAAAAAAAAAAAAAAAAAGTAATCCAAATCGTAAAAGAAGAAGTAAACCTGTCACTGTTCACAGATGACATGATACTATACATAGAGAATCCTAAAGAGGCTACCAGAAAACTACTAGAGCTAATCATTGAATTTGGTAAAGTAGCAGGATACAAAATTAATGCACAGAAATCTCCTGCATTCCTATACACTAATGATGAAAAATCTGAAACAGAAATTAAGGAGGCACGCACATTTACCACTGCAACAAATAGAATAAAATACCTAGGAATAAACCTACCTAAGGAGACAAAAGACCTGTATGCAGAAGACTATAAGACACTGATGAAAGAAATTAAAGATGATACAAACAGACGGAGAGATAGACCATGTTCTTAGATTGCAAGAATCAACATTGTGAAAATGACTGTATTACCCAAAGCAATCTACAGATTCAATGCAATCCCTATCAAACTACCACTGGAATTTTTCACAGAACTAGAGCAAAAAATTTCACAATTTGTATGGAAACACAAAAGACCCTGAATAGCCAAAACAATCTTGAGAAAGAAAAATGGAGCTGGAGGAATCAGGCTCCCAGACTTCAGACTCTACTACAAAGCTATAGTAATCAAGACAGTATGGTACTGGCACAAAAACAGACATATAGATCAATGGAACAGGATAGAAAGGCCAGAGATAAACCCATGCACATATGGTCACCTTATTTTCGATAAATAAAAGAATGAACTTAGAACACTCCCTAACACCATACACAAAAATAAACTCAAAATGGATTAAAGACCTAAATGTAAGGCCAGACACTATCAAACTCTTAGAGGAAAACATAGGCAGAACACTCTATGACATAAATCACAGCAAGATCCTTTTTGACTGACTTCCTAAAGAAATGGAAATAAAAACAAAAATAAACAAATGCAACTTAAAAGCTTTTGAACAGCAAAGGAGAACATAAACAAGGTGAAAAGACAACCCTCTGAATGCGAGAAGATATTTGCAAATGAAGCAACTGACAAAGGATTAATCTCCGAAATTTATAAGCAACTCATGCAGCTCAATAACAAAAAAACAAACAACCCAATCCAAAAATGGGCAGAAGACCTAAATAGACATTTCTCCAAAGAAGATATACAGATTGCCAACAAACACATGAAAGAATGCTCAACATCATTAATCATTAGAGAAATGCAAATCAAAACCACAATGAGATATCATCTCAAACC
>NC_041227.1:32881607-32893873 GCF_002837175.3 Physeter macrocephalus
AGAGAGTGGCATGGACATATATACACTACCAAACGTAGGGTGGATAGCTAGTGGGAAGCAGCCGCATAGCACAGGGAGATCAGCTAGGTGGTTTGTGACCACCTAGAGTGGTGGGAAAGGGAGGGTGGGAGGGTGGGAGATGCAAGAGGGAAGAAATATCGATACAGAGTGAAGTAAGTCAGAAGGAGAAAAACAAATACCGTATGCTAACACATGTATAAGGAATCTAAGAAAAAAAAATGTCTTGAAGAGACTAGGGGTAGGATGGGAATAAAACACAGACCTAAAACTAACACACCATTGTAAAGCAGTTATACTCCAATAAAGATGTTAAAAAAAAATTCTTTTCCCTAATAGGCCATTACAGAGTATTGAGTAGAGTTCCCTGTGCTATACGGCAGGATCTTATTAGTTATCTATTTTATATATAGTAGTGTTTATGCACATTCCTTTTAATTATTTTTTAATTATCATTGTTATCATAATCACCAATAATAGCAATCACATATATGGTGTTTTCTGCATGCCAGACACTGCTCTGATACATATGTACATGCTCATACTCACACACACACACACACACACACACACACACACACACACACTCACTTAATCATTTCCATGAACCTGTGAGGCTAGGGCTATTATCAACCCCATTTCCAGATGAGGACATTGACGTGCACACAGAGGTTGAGTAATGACTTTGGTCATATGGTTTGTGATTTGAGGCAGGAATAGAACCCAGGCAATCTGGCTCTGTGTCCTGGCTCTTAACTTCTTGCTTTTTAAAGACCCTGTTTAATTTGTAAAGTTAAGTGTCTCTCTGAGATATTTTTCTCATAGATTTGTCTGAAAATAAACTTTAGTAGGCATGCTGCATGTGCATGGAAAAGGCAAAAAATATGAAGTGATTCTCAACTCGGGCTGCACATGGAAACACTGAAATCACTGGGGGAGCTTCTAAAAGTGCTGATGCCTGGGCCCCAGCCCCAGAGAGTTTGATTTTATTGCACATTGGATTTTCTTTTTTTGTTTTGGAAAGCTCCTCATTTGATTCTAATGTGCAGCCAAGGTGAACACTGAGAGGAAGCAAGCTGACATTACAAATCAATTCAGTGAACATACTGAGGGGTTGTGCTCACTCTACCTTTCCTCTCCGTGGCCTCATTTCTATCAGAAGTCAGACTCAGCTTGAGCACCCAGAGGCCCTACAAGACTCTGAATTATTTAGCTATGATTGAATAATATTCCCTATACTGTACTTAGGAAGGCAGGAAATTACTAACATTTTTTAGAAAGATTCTCAGTATCCAAGATTGAATCAAAATAGATATTTTTGTTATATTCAGTTGATTAAGACTCATTTAATTTTCCATTCCCCAGATGTTCCAGGTACTAGCTATTTGTTTTAATTTTACTGAACATGTCCTCAGCACTCAAGCCCTGTTTATTAACCTTTATGTTTATGTTTTTTAGATCCCCTAGTAGACCAAGTTACTGTTTGAATTTCATATTTCATTAAATTAGTTGCACTTTTAAATAAACAAATGTGGTTTTAAAAATGATTTTATATAATTATTTCATATCTTAAATTTGTATTATAGATACGAAAGCAGATATCATCTTGGTAAAGTATGACATCATGTCATTTCTTATTAATTTGTAGGAATCCTTCCTTTATTGATACATAAGCCCAGCAGGGAAACCAGAGAGAGCCAGGTCATATACAGGTGTGACAGGAAGCTTGTGATACAGTCACTTCTGTGTGATATATTTGAGTGGTAAAATTCGTGTTTCTCCCTTAAGAATTGTTGGTTTTCACTTCTGTCTTCTATGTGGATTGTGATGGGAATGATTTTGCAAGAGATTTCTCTTTAGCATTTTACATGGTGAACAATGCACCTGTTTGAAGTGAATGTCTCAATGAAAAGTTTTATGGGGCAGAACTAGTTGCTATGCTAAGAGACTGCGGACTGTGCTGATATACATAATGGATTCTATTTTTAGATGAGCATGTGTTCCTATAGCTTGGCTTCATTATGCAAGAGGCCAGCAGTTTCAGCACTACATTGTGAATATTGAGACATTAGATGGTCAGAAGAGGTGGGACTTTAGGTTGTGAAATTTTCATCTATTTTAGCCCTGACAGAGTTCATGACTAGAGGGAAAAATTAAAAATGAAACAAACAGATTAACATATACACACTACTATTTATAAAATAGATAACTAACAAAGACCTACTGTATGGCATAGGAAACTATACTCAATATGTTGTAATAAGCTATAAGGAAAAAGAATCTGAAAAAAAGATATATATGTATAAATTTATCACTTTGCTGTACACCTGAAACTAACACAACATTGTAAATCAACTATACTTCAATAAACAAAACAAAACAAAACACCCATGTCCTGGCTATTGTAAATAGAGCTGCAATGAACACGGTTATAAAGCAGAAACTAACACACCATTGTAAAGCAATTACACTCCAATAAAGATGTTAAAAGCAAACAAACAAAATTCTAAAATGATTTCAGCTTTATGGTGTTTGTAGGGTGAGTTCTTCCAGAAGCTGACCCCAAGACAAAGATTCAAACTCAAGTACTTTATTTGGAAGGTGACCTCATGAAGCATGGACAGAGCAGTGGGGAAGTGAGACAGGCAAGGGAAGACAGCTTATAATGGTTGAATTATCAAATAGGTTACACTCTGGGCAACTGAAACTCCAACCCACTGGGGAGCCCTGGGGGACATTGTGGCACACACCAAAGCGAGAGAGCTGTGATATTTACCTATCAATTCCCGCCTGTCAGTGTTTGAGGACAGCTCTTCCCTGGGCTGTTATGTCCTCAGCACTCTGCCAGCCCCTCTCCATGGCCAAGGGGCCTCCAGATCCATGGGCCCCAGGCTTCAAGAAAGCGCTCAGGCATAGCTGTGGTTAGAAGTTGTCAGTGGGCATGCATAGGAACACATGGGCACCAGCATCAGCGACTACTCTGAAGACCTTAATTTTCAGGTCAGACTTTACAAATCTCTACCACAGGTGCAAACAGGTGGCTGAACCCATTCACAGGCAGGCAGATCTTGCTTGGCCTGCATAACATATTAAAATGTAAAGGCCAGCATTTAAAGAATCTGGGGAGTTAATTTGCAAATCTGGATTTCTCAGAAAATCAAAAGGCCTGGCAACACTGGTCACCAATACCCCCATGGCCACATTTGGCTACCTGCAATCAGACAGGGCATGTGGGATCCAGTCGGCCACTGTCCCCACCAGGCCAGCCTGCCTGCCTCATTGACACGGTCACTTAGGCTCATTTAGACTTTTGAGCGTAGAGTATCAGACGTCTATGGCAACATCCTTTACTGGAAGTTTCAATAAGCTAATGATTACGAAGCTTCCTGTGGAATGAAGTCAGTTCTATCACAATAGGCCTGTTGGATTGCTGTGGCGTAAAGACAGATTTTACAGTGGAAAATGCCTGAAGTTCAGCAAATCCAGGCCCTGCTCATAACTGCCAGAAGCAAAGCAATTGATACCCCAAGCCCATTTCTTCTCTGTGAGATATGGATTTGGAGCATGTGAGCCTTGAGGTCACTCTCAGCTTTAAAAGGCTATTATTCCAGAGTTACTTTCACACGGCATTGTGCTAGGTTAGATTTATCAATATGACTCCTTGGCAAGGGATTTCTTGTTGAGTTGGGCCATTAATCTATGGGAAATAAAAATGGTGGGCTCTGGGACACCAGACAGAACAACTTCCCTTTGTGGAATGAACGGCATTAACTGCATACCCAGTTCAAGGCAATGGGCACTGACTAGTTTAGCCAACTACTGTAACCTGCCCTTTCCCCATTATAGAGCTTCACTGTCCCATATGGTGGTCACTAGATGCATGTTGCATTTTACATTTAAATTGTAATTAATTAAAATAAAATAAGAAATGCATTTCCTCAGCCACACTAGCCACATTTCAAGTGCTCTGTAGTCACCTGTGGACAGGTACAGTTAAAGAACATTTCCTTCACTAACAGAAAGTTCTATTGGACATCACTGCATAGAGATTGGGTCAGAAATGGTCTAGTCAGAGCCAGTGCAAAGCGAAAGTTTCCTTGGATTTATAGAGAAAGAACCTTTCTCTTTTTTGCTGGATCATGTCCTGCAAGGATGTTGTATGGACCTGACTTTGTTATTTTGTTCCCATGGATGAAGATGTTCGGGTGCTCTGGGTACCACTTTGGGAGCCTAACAGGTAAGCTAACCCTGCAGAAGACAAATCAGTGAAGGGCCAGATCCTCAGTGATGTCATTTGAGATATAGATCAGACCATTTCAAATCCATGAGCTAATCAGTCTCCTTCATTGTCTAAGCCAGTTTCAGATGGGACGTTGTCCCTTTGCAGTCAAGATTGCTAACTGGTAGATAGGACATTCATTTATTTGAAGGAAAGCAGGATCCAGCTGCATCTGGCCCATAAACATGAAAGAGAAATACAAGAGGGGATAACATTAGTGTAATCTTATCTATGTAGTGGCTACAATTCCCTATGCAAGACATCAAATGTTGTTTTGTATGTTTTCCATGTTGGACTTTAGCTCTCGGTGATGGTTTTGATGGCTTCCAGCCAGCATTTGAGAAGAATATGACTTGAGAAACAGGGGGAAAGTGAAAATTTGTGCACCAAATGGAAGTTTGTGACAACTTTGTATGTTAGTCTAATATATGAACTGGGTTTAGTAATTAGTCTCAATTGCACCAGAAGGATTTCTAGGGAAGGAAAGTAGAACTTATTGATAAACCACTGTGTGGTAGACATCGTGCCCAGGTGCTTTGTGTAGCCCATCTTGTTAATTACTCGATTGATTTTTCCCCATTTTGCATTGGGGAAACTGAGGCTATGGCTAAGGTGGCTATTTCCTCAAAACGCCATCTATAGTCCTGCCAGTCTAGAATGGAACCCTTTCCTGTGATCTGCTAGGATACCTCATGCTTTCCTTCACCTTAGCACTTGTCATGCTGTGCTAATTTTGTCTGACGCATTTTACTTGCCTATCCATGAGGAAGTCTTTGAATTCAAGGACTTTATCCAATATGGTTGGCATTTCTAGTCCACTGTTACTGTACAATGATTGCTCAATCATTGCTGGTCAGATGAATGAGGTTTCGCAAGGCTGTGCCGCTAATCTAAGGTAACAGGCTACCAAGGGGTTGGAAGCCAAGTCTGTCAGGATCCAAAGCCAGTGACTTTTCTGACTATTTCTCATTTATTAACACCTTCTCCTTGTGTAAATCTCCAGCTGCCTTATTGCCAATAGTTTCTGTGACCTACTTCCTGGAGGAGAGAGAAAGCACTGGAGGGTCTCTCTACCTCCTTCCTGCCATGAGTCCTAGAAACCCACCTTTATCTTCAACTGCTCTCTCCTCCTGTTTCTCTCCTCCTTTCCTAGGCCGTTCCTACCTCTTTGACCCTGGACCCTGACTTTCCAAAGATTTTACACTAACATTTATCCCTTCTATTTCCTGTGTTATCAATATTTCCCCTTTAACCAGATCCATACAGTCAATACTAAGCATGAAAAGCCTTTCCCATCTTAAAAGAAAGCTCTATACGCTCTCTTGACCCCAACTGGCTGCTTTCCTTTCTTTCTCCTTTTCATTCACATAATCACCTTTAAAGACCTGCCTGTACTCTCTGCTCACCTTTCACCACCTCCTTTGTCCATATCAGCCTGTATTCTGTACCCATGGCTCCAAAGTGTTCTTTCTAAAGCCACCAATGACCTTCATATTTCAACACATATTGGCCATTTTTAGCTCTCTTTGTGCTTGATCTTTTATCAGAATAGTATTAGAATTGTTGATGGCCATATTTTCCTTGAAACATTTGATTTTCTTGACTTCTTTGCTCTCATACATTTTCCTTGTCCCCCAGCCACCCAGTTTACTTTGTTGGCTCTAAGATGCCATCCTTTTCCACTCCCAGAATCACATCTGTGCTTATAGCTTTATTTACCAACTGGACACAGTGGCTCCCAGTTTTATGCCACCATTCAATACCCTGTCCCCTTGATACCCGAATCCCAGCATTTCTAAGGTTGGTATTGTTCTCTTCCTTGCTTCACCCCTGACCTGGTCCTGCTGCTGTATTAAAGACACCACCCTTCATAGTTGCACCATCTGGACCCTGGAGGTCTTCCTTTACATCTCCTTCTCCACCTTTCCTTCAAGCTCATGGCCTCTTGCCTTTTGTGCTCCAGCCACACTCACCATACTAGCCTCCTTCCCATTTCCTTCCACCTGAAGTGTTCTCAGTACTTTCCCTCTGCTTGGAAGATGTGTTGTTGCCGTATGCATTACCCTCTCCCTTGCTTTACCACACTTCTCACAGCTGTAATAAAACATTTTGCATATAGTTATGCAATGTCTAGCTCCCCTATTAGAAAGCTGACTCACTGAGAGAAGAGTCCAGTGTTGTCCTGGTAAATGTTTAACAACTGGCTCTCCTGCTGGGAAAAATGATTTGTTGACATTTGCTGATTTCCATGGTGTAAATACTTCCACTGTGTCTGATTTCAAGCTACCAGCACATCGCCACTGAACCCAGATTTGGGAAGAGAAGGACACAATTGGCTCTCATAAGCTAGGAAGAAAACTCTAGCATAAGCACTAGAGTATGGCTGTACTCTTCACAGCTGTATATGTGTTGTGTGTATATGTGTGTATTTATGTGTATATGACATGGGGTAGTGCTGGGTACCTTGAAGATAATGACTCTTAGTTGGAGGGTTAAATGCAGTGTTTTTATTCCATCACAGAAATGTAGTGGTAAAAAATGCTAATGTTTCAGACAAAAATGGCATAAAATCCTTCAATTTAGAATTGGACCAGGCCTTAATTAAGTTATCACATCTAATCCCTTCATTTTTCTCCCTTGTAATTGAGGGACAGGGAATGGGGTCTGGCACAGTTACATAGCTAGCTGGTAAAAGAAACCAAGTTAAAATGCACTTCTCTTAATTACCAACGCACATTCCTTCCACTATATCACACCATCATTTCCCAAAAAAGTAAAATTTTCTAATACTAATGATTAATTCAGGTTGTGTTATTATATAGTGGTGTCGTTGAACATATGGTAAATAAACCCACTTTACAAAAGAAAAAGCAATGTTTGATCATTCCTTATTAAATTTTGTCCATTGAGAGAGATTTTCCCTTTATCATTCTCTTCCTCCCTTAATTATCTCTTGTAGTTATTTACAGAATAAATATATCAGTCACCTTCTGTTGTGCAGCAAACCACCCCCAAACTTAGTGTCTTAGAACAACAACCATTTATTTCAATCACTCCTGTGTGGGCTGACAGTCTGGTGTGGCTCAGGCAGACCCTTTTTCTTGTTCAGCCGGGCTTCTCTGGCATCTGTAGGTAGCTGGGGGATGGATGCGAGGCTCTGCTGATCATGGCTGGCCTCTCATGTCTGAGGCTGCATCTGGGCTGGCTGGGCTGGCTTGGATCTGGTCCAGGTGTTCCCTCATCCTCCAGCTTGTTCTTGTGGTGGGTTCTGAGACAGAATGGAAGTTTCAAGGCCCTGAGTCAAAATTGCCATATTGGCACTTCTGCCCCATTTTATGTGCAAAACCAAATCATTCATAGGGTGAGGAGATAGATGCCAGCTGTTTGTATCAAGTTCTGCAAAGAGGCCTGGATACACATAATGGAATTATTTGTGGCCATTTTTGCAATCAAATACAGAAAAGGAATTGTTTCCTCAAATCATAGGAGACTCTCTCTGTTACAGTGAAGTGTCTCAATGGGGCAGAACTGACCAATGGCTTCCGAAGCTTCCTGAAATATCAAGGCAGTGCTTAATACCCTAGCCAGACAATTGTGTTAACTGCATACATGCAGCATTTGAGCCTTATACTGCTGTGAGGTAGGGTTCTCTCTTCATACCCTAGACTTTGGGTCCTCCATTGATGTTCAGAGAAGAAAGGATCCCTGTGAGGAGATGGGGAAGTGGAGCCATATTCCAACCCAGGATGCACTTGGGCAGCACCCTGCTAGCAACGGCTCTTAAAACCAGAGTGTTTTTAAGTGTATTGAGGAATGAGGCTGGGAGTGGGCAATTGCAACAAGAGAGGGAACTCTTAATTAGTCTTCAAGGGTTTGAGTTTGCTGTTATAAATCTCTCAGTTTTTATTCCTGTCCTGCCCCTAGGTTCTTCAGAACCATTTTTTTTTTTTTTAGATTCCATATATATGTGTTAGCATACAGTATTTTTTTTTCTCTTTCTGACTTATTTCACTCCGTATGACAGACTCTAGGTCCATCCATTTCACTACAAATAACTCAATTTTGTTTCTCTTTATGGCTGAGTAATACTCCATTTTATATATGTGCCACATCTTCTTTACGCAGATGTAGAGAATAGACTTGAGGACATGGGGAGGGGGAAGGGTAAGCTGGGCTGAAGTGAGAGAGTGGTGTGGACTTATACATACTACCAAATGTAAAATAGATAGCTAGTGGGAAGCAGCTGCATAGCACAGGGAGATCAGCTCAGTGCTTTGTGACCACCTAGAGGGGTGGGATAGGGAGGGGGGGAGGGAGATGCAAGAGGGAGGGGATATGGGGATATATGTATACATATAGCTGATTCACTTTGTTATACAGCAGAGACTAACACAGCATTGTAAAGCAATTATACTCCAATAAAGATGTTAAAAAAATAATATGAAGAATAAATGAATGGAAAGTAGAAAAAAACATAAAAAGAATAAATTAAAAAAAATAAATCTCGCAGCTTTCTGTGCTATTTTTTTCCTCTTCCTAAATGATTTTGAAGGTGTTTTTCTGTGCCTAATATAGCCATTTAAAAAATATATATTTCTGTGTTGGGAACATGGAAATAATTCAAAATCTGTAAGAACACTGGGAAAGTGGAAATTAAACCTCAGGATTCTTTACTTCTGGAAAATGATCGTGGGGGATTTTCCATAGTAGAGAGGTAGAAATCTTTCTAGATCTCTTCTTCTAGCCTGGGCCACAGCATGCATTTTTCTGGGATGAAAAACACATGAGTTTGACCAAGGGAGAGTTTGGTAGGTTTTGTCAATGAAGCATGGGAAGGGATCAGTCCTTACTCTGAGCTCATCTTTTTTTAAGCTGAGTGTGCTCTGGGAAGATGCAGGCATCAGCACATTTATATCCGACCGAACCAACAGAGCTGCAGTGAAAGGAAAGAAAGGCCATTATCTAGCGAATGTATATTGAGCTGGGAGACGCTGAGGTTAAAACATTCAGTTTATTGCCATCTCTTTATTTGTATTTTATAGAATTAGTCCGTGACCTCCATAATTGTTCTTTTGTAAGATACCCTGTGTAAGACCATGGACTCTGGAATCCAACTCCCTGGGTTTGAAACCCAGCTCAGCACTCTATGTGTCTCTGAGGAAGCCATTTAACCACTCTGAGCTTCCGTTTCCTCTTCTCTGAAATGGGAATAATACATCTCCTTCATAGGAATCTGTGAGGATTAAATGAGATCACACATCTGAAACACTTGGTACAGCACACAGAGTAAATGCTCCACACTTGCAAGCTACCTTTAGTAGAAATTTTAGTACATTTAGAATATACATATATATAAAATATATATATATATTCTGTGTGTGTGTGTGTGTGTGTGTGTGTGTGTGTGGGAGAGAGAGAGAGAGGGAGAGAGAGAGAGAGAGAGAGAGAGAGAGAGAGAGAGAATTTGAACTATGGCAGGTGTTCAGGTACTTTTGGTTCATATTTTAAATCTTTTTTTTTTTTACTCATATTGATTGAAAAGTTGGGATCCCCAAGGAATGCCAGTGTCCCAGGTTGCAGATGTCCTCGTAAATGAGTGTAGATTGGGAGGCTGTCAAATAATTAGTACGTCAACTAGATGCCTGAAGTCAGAGAGGACATGGGGCATGTGACCTACATCAGTGGATGTGAGGAATGGAAGGCTGAGTGGGAAAAGACAGTTTGTCACCTAAACCAAGGATCTGGACAAGCTTGATGGGCCCACTTGCCAGGTTGGCCTTGGAAAATGAGATCCAGTTCTCTATGTTTTTGAAAACAGGAACCATGTTTGATTTCTCTTTGTGTCTCTGGCAGCTTTTAGCAAGGCTTCTTATATTAAAAGAATGGCGTTAATATCTCAATCAAGACGACCTGAGGCAGTTAGAGGGAAACTGATTTAGTCCCTCTACTGGTCAATGTCAACCAGTGTTGCACCCAGATTCCCTGGGATCCCTGTGTGCCCATTACCTTTTTTTTTTTTGTGGTGCGCGGGCCTCTCACTGTTGTGGCCTCTCCCGTTGCAGAGCACAGGCTCCGGACGCGCAGGCTCAGCGGCCATGGCTCACGGGCCCAGCTGCTCCGTGGCATGTGGGATCTTCGCAGACCGGGGCACGAACCTGTGTCCTCTGCATCGGCGGGTGGACTCTCAACCACTGCGCCACCAGGGAAGCCCTGCCCATTACTTTTGAGTGCCTATGATGTGTTCTTCTTGTTGTATCTGAACTCTAGCTAGGGAGGCCTGCTCAGATCAATACATTATTTTATCCTCCTTGGATAAATAGAAAATCATACTCATTCTGAGGAAAAATTGGCATATCTCAAAGCCTAAAGTAGCTCTGGTTGGATATTTAAAGAACACATGTAATAAACTCTTTTAAAAACCAGAGGTAAGAAAGGGGAAGCATTTGAAACTATAACTGCAGTAAATCACAGTTTCATTCAAATGTAAGTGGGAAAATTGGAACAGGAAATAATGCCACTTACAAATTTATTTTAAATCATATTTAAATTTTTAGTCTTGCAAGGTCTGGGCAGGATAAAAGAATGTTATTGCTTAGAACTTCTTAGGAAAACAAATCAGTACATCAGTAAGAAGTAGCCTATGCAGTAGGCATTATTCTGCTTTCTGACTTGGAAAAACATATTATATTAAAAGGGTAAGCTAGGTACATAGAATCAAGGCGGCCTTTAATCTCTGACTTTATATAGACATAAAAAGCATGAATAGAAATGACTGATTCTAAGCAGAAAAACAAAGGAGCCCTGAATCTCTTAAGCTGAGCCATATGAAATTGCCATAATTGTAGGTCAAAAATGGTCAATCATGGGCAGTTTCACATAGTCAACAAGCCAGTCATTAGGAAGAGCAAGTGTTACCTTTGCTAAACTGGCCATCTAATGATGACAGTGTAGAGCCAACATTGATGCAGCAAATATGAGTCCACTTCTTCTATTGTTAATGGATCTGATTTTATTTTAATAGATTAGTACACGGTGCAACATTTCACAAATAACAGGAGATAATACGCTACTTTTATGATTCTGTATAGGCTTCTTATATTTCATTATATGCATGTCATTAAGTGCAAGCGTAACTTTTGCTGAAGAGGTCAGCTTCCGATTCAAGTTTGGGGAAAATAAACTTGGAGTTAGCTTCCCACATATTTATCATTTTATTTGCCCATGAGTTATGTTGTCTTTTTGTTGCGTAGGAGAAAAACGGATTTAGGTTGCTTCCTTTGCAGTATAGGTTGGCAGTTAATAGTACAGACTCTGAAGCCCCTCTGCTTGGGCTTGATTCTCAGCTCATTAACTTGTGAGCTGTGTGACTTAATCCATTTGTACCTCAGTTTTCACAGATATAAAAAGAGGATACTGATAACACTTCCTCGAGAGGTTGCTGTAAGGAGTACAAGAATTAACAGAAGATGTGTAGATCAGTGCTTTCCATATTGGAAGCGCATATTGGAAGCGTGAGTGTTTATTGTTTTTCACTGCAGTCTTCTTTATGAAACTTCTGTACCTGGGCTTTCTGGAGACTGACTAGTTGCTCTTCAGCATCAGAAGCCATCCTAATTCTCCTGTAGTACCAGAAATTCATCTGTGAGGAGTGTCACTTTGTCAATAGAAAGTCCACACAAGTTGGTGAGCCTAGAGGGTGGGGTTTCCTTAATCAGTTGACATTTAGTGAGGATTGGTTGGTGGGAGTAAACTGCTCTGAGTATTCACATGGCTGGGAACTACCCCACCTGCGGTTGCCTTACGAATGTTCTAGTACAATTTCTTTGCAGGTGTCTTCTTTTTTTTTTTTTTTTTTTTTTTTTTTTGTGGTATACGGGCCTTCCTCTGTTGTGGCCTCTCCCGTTGCGGAGCACAGGCTCCGGACGCGCAGGCTCAGCGGCCATGGCTCACGGGCCCAGCCGCTCCGCGG
>NC_041227.1:32893883-32934484 GCF_002837175.3 Physeter macrocephalus
TCTCCCGTTGCGGGGCACAGGCTCCGGACGCGCAGGCTCAGCGGCCATGGCTCACGGGCCCAGCCGCTCCGCGGCACGTGGGATCCTCCCATACCGGGGCGCGAACCCGGCTCCCCTGCATCGGCAGGCGGACGCGCAACCACTGTGCCACCAGGGAAGCCCCTGCAGGTGTCTTCTTACCCACAGAGCAGTAAGTGGTGGTTGGGTCTATGTACTGTATGCATGTGCATCCTGTTGTTCATTCATTTTTCCAGCACAGTTTTACTGAGCACCTACTAAGTGTCAGGCGTTCTTCTACGTAGTAATACACAATGGCCTTATTTGCATTGTAAGTCAGATGGCATGCTAACAACAGTGCTGAGAGCACTGGGAAGAGCTGGAAGCTGGAGTGGTGGTGACTGTGTAGGGGCTCAGGGAAGGCATCTCTGAAAAGCTCCACGGCTCACGGGCCCAGCCGCTCCGCGGCATATGGGATCCTCCCAGACAAGGGCGCGAACCCGGTTCCCCTGCATCGGCAGGCGGACGCGCAACCACTGCGCCACCAGGGAAGCCCTAAGTTTTTTTTAATCAGAATATTTTTAATTGAAGTATAGTTGATTTACAATGTTGTGTGAATTTCTGCTATACAGCAAAGTGATTCAGTTATATATATACATATATATATACTTTTTAAAATATTCTTTTCCGTCATGGTTTATCATAGCATATTGTGTAGTTCCCTGTGCTATACAGTAGGACCTTGTTGTGTATCCATTCTATATATAAAAGCTTACTTATGCTAACCCATCCTCCCCCTTCATCCCTCCCCCAATCCCCTTCCCCTTGGCAACCATCAGTCTGTTCTCTATGTCTTTGAGTCTGTTTCTGTGAAAAGTTGAGTTTTTGAGCAGAGACTTAAAGGAGCTGGGGGACAAGCCAGGTGGAGATCTGAAGGAAGAATACTCTAGGCAAAAGAATTAGTAAGTGTGAAGTTGTGTGACCTGGGATAGTTTGATGAACAGAAAGGTGGCTGTTTGGCTGCAGCAGAGTAAATGGGGGCTGGGGCAGTAGTAGGAGACAATGTCAGAGAGGTCACTGTAAGGCAAGGTCAAGTTCTGTTGGGTTTTATAGACTATTTTAAGGACTTTGGCTTTTCTCTGAGTGAAATCTGAAGCCGTTATAAGCTTTTGAACAAAGGTATGAGTGTGTTTCAAAAAAGGATCCCTATGACTTATGATTTGGACAAAATGGCGTAGATTCGTGTCTCTCCGCTTTTCTCCACTAAGTATAACATAAATCCTGGAAGTAATGCAAGAGACAACCAGCAGAGAACTCTGACAGGTGCTGACAGGAAGGAACTGGTTTGTGACGTCAGGACTAGAGGAGCAGCACGGTGGCAGCAGGGCATCTCCTGTTCTTCCCGACCAGCAGAAGAAGGTGACCCGGGTCCCACATTGCATTGCATGAGCTCTGATGTAGAAACACAGGGTGGCCCAGGAAGCTCCTTCGTTCCATGAATCTAGTGGGAGTCCTTCCACTGTCACCAGGAGAGCCTGGCACCACTGGCAAGGGGGACCAACTGGGATCTCAGCTAGTGACAGAGGCTGGAAGAAGTGCTCTCCTTCCTCCCTACGCCTGAAACTCTTCTCCATCATGAGACACAACCTGGGGATGGCTGAGGCACTGGCAAAATGGAACCCACTGCAACAAGCAGCCCTGGCCTGGAAAACCTCTTGTTCCCATGGGCCTGAGGCTGCCCTCCTCTGCCCAGGGACACTGGGACCGCTGGGCAGCTCCAGGAACAGAGATTCCACTGCAGGGAGCACTTGGCCTGGAAAGTCTACTTGTCCTCACAGCCCTGAGGCTCCCCTCCCTGAGGAGGACTGAGGAGGCAAACCCCTTCTGCCCCCTCAGGCACAAGGAGCCCCTGCAGTATCAGATAAACCCAGCAGATCAAAGTAACACAACAAAGGCTCTGAAAATTAACCTGTCCTTGGAACCATAGCCCATGAAAGTACACCAGGAACCTCATGATAAACTAAACAGGGTGATTGCCTGCTAGAATAAAAGATGTGAAGAGGGTTCAGAGTCTTCTACCATAATAGGCAAAATGTGCAGGATACAACTGACGACTACCCATCATACTAAGAACCAGGAAAATGAAAATGTGGATGAGAAAAGACCATCAATTGATGCTAACACCAAGATGAATCAGAGGTTGGAATGATCTGATATGGATTTTAAAGTCGCAGGATAAAAATACTTCAACAATCAATTACGAATTCTTTTGGAATAAATGCAAAAATAGAGAACCTCAGTAAAAAAATTGAAGTTTTAGAAAAAGAACCAAATGGAAATGATAAAACTGAAAAAATGTAACAAAACAAACATATAATAGACACATACATATATTTTAATAGCCAGAGCAATCACTACGAAAACTATACAAAGATGTCCAATTAAAAAAATATATATATATAAACATGGAATCCTAAAAAGTGTTCAAGTAACTCCCAAGAAGGCAAGAAAAGGAGGATAGAGGAGCGAGAACCAGAGTAAACAAATAGAAAACAAATAATAAAATGGCAGAGTTAAACTCCAGCATATCAATAATTAACTCAAAGATAGTAGCATGGAAAACCCAGAAACAAACCTACAAAAATATGAACAACAATTTTTGACAAGGTGCAAAATCAATTTAATGGGAGAAAATCTTTTAACAAATGATGCTGGAGAAATTGGACATCCATAGGCAATAAATAAATAAATTCAATACTCAATGTAGCTTCACACTTTACACAAAAATGAACATAAATAAATTATGGACATAAGTGTATAACATAAAACCATAAAACTTAGGGAAAAAACATAGGGAAATATTTGGACCAAGGACTAGGCCAAGAATTCTTAGAATTGAAACCAAAATCATGATACATTGAAAGAAAAGTTAGCTCTTATTAGAATTAAAATCTTTTGCTCTGTGAAAGACTCTGAAAAGAGAATTAAAAGACAAACTACAGACTGGGAGGAAGTATTTGCAAATAATACAAGTTCTTGTATGACAGAGAACTTATATCTAGAATACATAAATAACCTTAAACTCAACAGTTAAAAACCGAAACTGAACGATCCAATTAGAAAATGGACAGAAGATGCTCAAATAATCCACCAAAGGGGATATATAGTTGACACATAAACATATGACAAGATGTCCACAATTATTGACCATCAGGGAAGTGCAAATTAAAATTCCAATAAGATATCACTACATACTTCTCAGGTTGGTTAAAATGAAAATAGTGACATTACCAAATGCTGGCAAGCATGTGGAGCCTGATCACTCACACGTTGCCGGTGGGGATGTAATATGGTACAGAACTTTCGAAAAGAGTTTGGCAGTTTCTTATAAAACTTACCATGTAACTACTATATGACACAGCAATGTCTTGAGCACTTATTTCAGAAAAGTGAAAATGTATGTTCACACAAAAAACCTTTACACAAATGTTCATAGAAGCTTTATTCACAATAGCCTCAAAACTGTAAACAGCCCAGATGTCCTTCAGTGGGTGAATGTTGGTACTTCCAGGTCATGGAATAACACTCAGCAATAAAAAGGAACGAATTATTGGTACACACAGCAACCTGGATAAATCGCCAGGATGCTGAATGGAAAAAGCCACTCCAAAAAGATTATATACTCTATGATCCCATTTACATAAGTGTTCCGAAATGACAACATTTTAGAAACGGAGAACGTATTTGTGGCTGCTACGTGTTAGTCACAGGCATATGGAGCGAGGGTGGTTGGTGTGGTTGCAAAAGGGTAACATGAGGGATCCTTGTGATGATAGTACTGTTCTATATCTTGACTATGGTGGTGGATGCATGAACCTGCACATGATAAAATTGTATAGAATTAAATACACACACATGCATAATACACACACACATACACAAATGAGTACAAGTAAACCTGGGGAAATCTGAATTAGATCCGTGGATGGCATCAATGTCAATACCCTGGTCATGATATTTCACTATATTTTGCAAGATAGTACCATTAGGAAAAACTGTGTAAAGGGTACTTGAGATCTCTATGTATTATTTCTTACAACTGCCTGTGAATCTATAATTATCTCAATAAGAATTTCAATGAAATAAAAAGAACCACCCAAAGTAGCACCTGAAGATTTTCAGTAATATCCCTGATCTCAGGACATCCTTAAACAAAAATAATAGAGTGAGTCTCCCTTTTTGAGGCATTTTTCATAATGTGATATTGTTATTACTCCCTTCTCAATAATAAGTATGATGTTCATAGGAAAATAGCTCATGGTATATCAGTAAATGTTAGTTGTTATTGCACACTAATATGCAAATGAGGGACAGACTTAATTATCTGGGTGTTGTTTACATTTTAGGAAAAGAATATTTAAATATATATGACTGCTGTGAGAGAGGTGATACTGGACAATATGGTTTTATGCTGTGTGATCCTACTCCAGGCTGCTACTCCCTTCTATAAAACACAAGGACAGAAATTAGCAACTCCAAACTCTGCTCATGAAAAGTGCCATGCAATGCCCAAGTCATCTTCTTCTTCTTCTTCTTCTTTTTCTTCTTCACATCCTTATCAGGAATTACATTTTATCTCTAACAGGAAGATGAGTTCAGGATAAAAATTTTGGCAAGTACAAAATGCTATGTAAATACACATTTCTGGTTGAATTTGGAAATAGGTTTGTAGTAGGCCCAAAATAAGAAATACAAAATGTGTGTGATATACTTTCTGAAATCCAAAGTCCAACTTATTAAAAAAAAGTTTATTTGTTAATTCTCTTCTTTATTACAAGTGCGAATTTGAGGTAGCTTACAGAATATATAGTACCCAGGATAACAATAAATGAGGCTAAAAGTCTCTAAGTGTCTGATGATATGGGGTTGCTTGAATCATGGTACTTATAAACAATGCAGCCCTAAAACTCATGCTATAGGTGTATCATTAGTACAGTGGAAAACTGTGATACATTAAATTTTAAAAAATGGACTTTCACTTTTACATGTTGTATACATATCAATAAATGTGTATGTGTATATATAAAAAGAAGGAAAAAAAACTAGAAAAAACTAGTCAGTTTGGGCTGCTATGACAAGAATACCATAGACTGGGGGGCTTAAACACAGTATTTATTTCTCACCATTCTGGTGGCTGGAAATCCAGGATCAGGGTGCTAGCATGATTGGGATATTGGTGAAGTCTCTCTTCCTGGTTTATGGCCATCTTCTTGTATCCTCACATGGCATAGAAAGAAAGAGGAAGCGAGTTCTCTCCTGTCTCTTCTTATAAGGCTCCACCCTCATTACCTAATTACTTCCCAAAGGCCCCATCTCCAAACACCATCCTGTTGGGGCTTAAGGTATCAACACATAAATTTTGCAGGGACACAAACATTCAGTCCATAGCAATATGCTAGAATGTTAGCAGTTACCAGTAGTGGTGCTGATAGGAATATGTGTGGAATTAATTTTCTTTCTTATGCCATTAATATTCAGGCTTTCTTATGATGACTTTGTATTATTTTTGAAACTGGAAACTAATACAATAAATGGGGTTTTCTTTTTAAGGAAAATGTCAGAGCAAAGAGAAAACTAGGATATGAGAAAAAAAAAAAAAAGATGAAACCAGAGGTATAGCTGGTATACCAAAAAGGGCCTGCATAATAACTCAAAGTGATTTACAGTTTGACTCTGAGTTTCCTAGCAGCACATACAAAGATTCTCCGTGCTGATTAGAGCAAACGGACTTAGCTATTGAGAAGTTTTATGGTGACCATAGCTAATAATATAACTACCATTGATACGGACACCTAAGAGTTTTCTCCGGTGTGTTCCTATAAAGAAGATCACGCCATCTCTTCTTTTAGTGAGTGATGCCTGCAGTGACATCTCTGTAAGACACAGAGGCAATAGCATTCACAGAGTTTGTCTCATATCTTTCTGAAACAGAGGTCAAAAACTACTCAGTACTAGCATTTCTAGGAGAAATAAACGATGTGAACCTTGTGTGCAGCAGCTATACTATTTGTGGCCTCAAATTTTCCCTTCCCTGTCTCCACCCCTCTTTGTAATTTCACTTTGTAGGTCCTCCCATAAAAAGGTGGAGATTATTCCCTCACTCTGGTTTGGGCTGGCATTGTGACTTTCTTTGTCCAGTAGAATGTGATAGAAGTGATGGGGTGTCATATCTGAGCCTAGACCTCAAGAGTTCTTTTGTGCTGCTTCTTCTAATGTCAAGAGAACAAGCTCAGGTGAGCCTGATAGAAGCCAGCAGATCACGTGGGACAGAGCTGAGTCATGCTAGACTATTCGGCTTCCACGTGACTTGCTAGTTGATTGCATGGGCGTGAGCAAGACAAGCTGAGTTCAGCTGAACTGGCCCAGATCGGCAGATCCATTGATCTGGCCCATACTCTCATAAGCAAAGATAAATATTTATTCTATGCCCTTGAAGTTTTATAGTTGTTTGTCATGCAGCATTATTGTAGTAATAGATAACAAACACATCTGGCTTCATCCATTACAGAGAAAGAGATGGACTATATAGGCTTTAGGGTTCCCGTTCTGGTTCTGCATTTAACTAGATAGGTGACTTTCAGCAAATATTTTAACCTCTGTTGAGTGGCATATGTATGTAAAATGGGAAAGAAAAAAGATTATCTGACTCACAAAATTGCTAGTGTGAAATGAAGTATTTGTGAAAGAATTTAGTAGCCGTGAAGTACAATTCAAATTTAGGTTAATTTGAAACTCTCTGCTCTATAGTAATACACCAAGTTTAAATTTTCTCCAATGCAGTTGGTCTTTCACCTGCTAAATAAAACAAACAAACATAAAGAGTATTTTAATGCCATGCCAATCAGTGTTAAATTAATCCAGGCATGTTTCTTTTTTCTTTTTTTTTTTTTTTTGCGGTACGCGGGCCTCTCACCGCCGTGGCCTCTCCCGTTGCTGAGCACAGGCTCCGGACGTGCAGGCTCAGCGGCCATGGCTCACGGGCCCAGCCGCTCCGCGGCATGTGAGATCTTCCCGGACTGGGGGCACGAACCCGTGTTCCCTGCATTGGCAGGCGGACTCTCAACCACTGCGCCACCAGGGAAGCCCCAGGCATGTTTTGATATCTCACTATCAAATATGAAATTAGCTAGAGGAGAAAATTTTTTTAGTTTTTATAAATATGGCTTACAGAAAGTGATCTTTAAATAAAATAAAGCAAAACAAGCTTTGGCTTACTCAAGGAAACTTTTTAGTTCAGAACATCAAATATGACTGTCAGGCTCCAGACACGTCAGAGTGTGAACCTGCCGCACCCTTGAGGTATAATTTGCATACTCTAGTCAGGTAACGGCATGTGCAAAGAGAGAATTAATTAAAAATTGGCTTTATTTAAATGCATTTTCACCTTTTTGTTTCACAGTCTACAGATCCCTGTAGGATTTTGAAATATAGGAAAGAATTTCTCAAATTAAATCTCAACAATATTCAGTTGTTTTATTTGCAGCCACAGAGATAAAAGTGACTCTTGATATCTGATTTATTTTTAAACAAAAATTAAATAAAATTTAAATTTCTAAAATAATTTTTCATTTTAATTAATTTAATTTATTATTAGAATAACCAAAAAATATTACTAAGGAAAATGGTTTTCTTGGTTTGGCTGTAAAATACATTCTTTGCATATACTATCATCTTGAAAATTCTGGATATTTCTAGTTTTTAAATAATGGCTTTTTAAAATAATGATATATAATCATTATAAAATTTAAAATAGTAATAAAATATACAATAAAATAAAATTTTCTTCAGATACCTTCACCCAGAAACACATTAACTTTTAGAGAATATAATTTCAGATATTGGCCTGTACATCTATACATATAGAAAGGTAACACATAAATAGGAATACTTTTAGAACGACTGGAACATGTGATCCATTCTAATTCAATTAACATTTTAGATTTCATTTTAGTTCAAGTTAAGCATGAAAAATAAGCTGAATATAATCTAAAGGGCTGAACTCCAGATAACAGTTTCACTGCAGGATAAGATGTTTCTAAAGGATACCTCTAAAATTAAGGAAAAAATGATTATAAAGAAATTGAAGTTCATGTCAGTACTTATGTAACCAAACTTTTGCCCTTTAACCATATACAGTTCTTGCTGTGAATGATTAATACATTAGATAATGTATGCTTCTTTTTCACTTTATTCTCACAGCCCCTAAATGTATTAGTTATAATATTATTTTTACATTTTTAAGGCTTCTACCATGTCATGATACTCTGTGGTCATTATTCTTGAAATTATTTAAAATTAATTTAAAAACCAGCAATCAAAATGGGAAATGAAAAAAGTACTTAGATATGAAAAAGGAGACCCAAACTTATTCATAATAGTAGAAATGCAAATTATAACCACAGTGAATTTCCATTTTTTATCTGTCAGATTGTCAACAGTCTAGGAGTCTGACAACATCTTCTAATGGTGAGGCTGTGGGGAAATAGACCTTATCATGCATTGCTGGGAAAAGCACAATTAAGCACCACTCTTATGGAGGGTATTCAGTAATATCTACCAGAACTATAAATGCATTTATCTTTCAACCCAGTAATTTCTCTTCTGGTATTTACCTTTTTGTGTATATCTGCACATGTACAAAATGACATATGTACAAGGTTATTCATCTCAGAGTGGCTTATAAAAACATATCTTAGAAACACCCTAAGTGTCCATCAATAGGGGACTTGTTGACATAATTTATTCATTTATATTTTGCAGCTAAGGAGGAGGGAGGGGATAGGAGAAATGAGAGCTCTTTGTATTAATGTAGAAAGATCTCTAAGATACTCTGATCAGTAAAATGTTCATGTTCAGAAGGTGTATAATAAAGGGAAATGATAAGAATATTCTTGTCTATATTTGCATATAGACAGTTATGTATGACACTAATGAAAGTATTTGCCTGGTATGGGAGGGGCTGGGGCAGAAGGGGCACTGGTGGACTCTAGCTCTCTGAATTATTCTGCTTTATTAATCAGTGACCATTACTTATTACAAAAAGAAAATTAAAGCATTAACTGAATGGATTCAGTTCTCAGCAGCACTGCTTTTGTCTCAGACTCTTCATTTCTGACTTCTTTCATTTGATTTGCTTTTTGGTTAGCAGGATTTTTGTCACACAGCTAATTTACAAGGAAGATTCATGAGTATTCTATGTCCTAAATTGCTGCATGAGTGAGAATACCTGTCTATCACAGTTTTGTTTGTGAATCCTTACTTGAAAACACTTACAATCCTTTGGTCTCACTTGTTTCTGCCTCAAAATGTTGTTAGCATCATTTCACTTTCTTCTGGAATGGGACTGTGGCATTTTCACCAAAGTGGATCTTTTTTTTTTTTTCTACCTCTGCTTTTGTTGTTGTAGTTTTGGAGATTTTTTTTAAGGTGGAGGAATTCACTAAAAATGGCTCATACTCTTTAATTTTACCCAGAAGTTTGGATTTCTTTTTAGGATATCTATTAATGTTGCATTATTTTGTGAATCTTAGCTTTATCTCCAACTCTTGAGTATAAAATATATTCAGGGAGGAATTTGAGCTCTTAAGAGGTTTAATTCAAAATTTTCTTTGTGAAATTATTCCTATATTCTCCAAGAGTATGTGAATGAAACACAAGAATAATCTGAAGTTTTGTACTTGTTTGAATTGCCTGTACCGTGAAACTGATGTTTTTAACTCTTTACTATATTGCTTAGGTTTTGAATTGTATGAATGCTCTTTAATAGAGAGGTAGGTTACTTAATAGCCTTATTCTTTATTGACTGTGATACATGCATTGTAGATAAAAATTTTTCTATGTGCAGATGAAACAAAATGTCTTGCAAACCTCTATGAGTTTGCCTGTGTGATGCTAAAACAATCTGATTGAAACAATAAGGGGAGGAAAGTCACCTGGGTACCTCTATGTGCCTGTAGTAGTCCAGGTGATCTGAGAAGCAAGTGCCAAGATGGGATTAAATGTGAAAAGGTTTAATTAGGGGAAACGTGTGAGTGAAACAAGGCACAGAGCTGGGGGAGGTTGGGTGAGCCTTCTGACTGTGATGTAAGTTTGGCCCAGAGTGAAGGAGAGAGGGAGAAGAGGTTCGTTGGAAGTATCCTAGACTGGCATGCCTTTTAAGGAGGGTACAGCAAACTTGAAGGTGAATCTTTGAGGCAAAGTCAATTGTCAGAGGGGAGTCCCATGTCTCCTAGGAATGGGCCTGCCTTCCTCTCTTCGTAAGGATTACTCATTGCCTGGGAGCACCAGTAGGGGCTGTGGCCTCAGCATAAGTGTGGTGATGGCTTTCAGAGGAGCTGAGCAGGCTGATTCCATCTTTCCCAGGCTTACACTGGGTCTCTTCCTTTGTATCTGTTCTTGGATGACCTCATCCACTCCTAGCACATGGTCTGTCACTTAGTCTCAGTCTGTAGTTTTGATCACTATCCTATCTGACATGCCAAAACTATTTTCCAATTGCCTTCTGTATATTTCCACCTTGCTGCCCTGAAGACCTTCCCAACTCAACACCTTACAATGAACTCATGTTCCTTCATCCCTCCCCCATTTCCTCTATCTCTCTATCCCTGTCTTAATTCACCACTTCATCTTCCTTCCCCTTCCCAAGTTAAAAACCTTTGAGGTATCTGTATCTCTTCCTCTCTTCACCTCAAATATCCAACCAGCTGCCATGACCTTTTGTGTATCTAAAATTCTAGACTTTGGTCTCTCCTTCCATTTCTATTGTAACAGTCCTAATTTAGACTACAAGTTTTTCTTCATGGTTAAATAGATTTAATTTAATTTGATTTAAGTAATTTGATGCACTTTTTGTTTAGCTAGATTTTGTCGTCTAGCTAATTTTAAAGGAGGATTCATGAGTGCTCCATTTCCCAAATTACTGCTTAAGTGAATGGAATAGAATGGATAGGGCCTGCCACTCCATTTCCTAATGGTAGTGACTGACAGGCATCTCTCCTCTTCCTAGAATTCTCATAGTTGATCACCTCTTTTTTGACAGTTCTTCAGCACTTATGTTTGTATGAAAAGCCAAAATCTGCAATGACGGATGCTGGCAGAGTCGTGGCGATTTTTCTACCTCTGCTTGTCACATTGGTATCGTGAATGATAATTTTTTTGTGTCATGGGAAAGTTCCAGATGCTACAGCCCACACTGCATAATCAAGTATAGAAGTACAGAAAGTATCAAAAGTTGGTAACTAAATCAGTAAATGTATAAGACTGTTACACATTTTATGGTGGTGATGATGTGTGTGTGTATAAATATATAGACAACATAAAGCATTACATAATTAATTACTGTATCAGTAAGTTATTAGTGTAACAAACAACCACAGATTCTTTGTAGCAAACAACTATGATTAGTGTTTCTAGGTCTCTTGTCTGTGGGTTGCTGGAGTTTAGCTGATCTAGGCTTGGCTCAGCAAGGCTTGACTTCAAGTCTACTCCCAGATCTGGCTGTGGGTTAGGCTCTGGTCTTTCCTACATGTTTTCATTGTGGAGCCCAGGCTCAAGAGCCAAGCCCATAGCCATCTGGAGAAGGCTTTTCTCAGGGTGATGGCAGAAGTACTAGAAAGCAAGACCCATTGAACAAGTACATTTGAAGTCTCTGCTTTATCATGTCCACTAACATTCCTTTGGCCAAAGCAAGTTACACGAACAAACCCAACCTCAGAGAGTCCAGTGAGAGGAACTGCAAAGAAAATAGACATAGGGAGGGGTGAAGTACAGGGAACAATAATGCAGTCTAACCCAATTATAATTATTGCTTTCCATAAAAAGAACACAGATATAAAAAACCTGGGCTCTGTTGTGTGTACATGCCTTTCATGCTGTATGTTTAATCTCATTGGGAGGAGAGACCCATTTTCCTGTGAAAATTAAATCAGAAACTAAAAAGAAGGTAATTTGTATTTTTAGACGATCGATTTATGGCATTATTACATGCTAATTCTCTGATAAGAGTAGCCACCAACTGAAAAACAACTTTCACAGTTCCTTTGGAGAGTTCCTGGGAATTGTTTATTTTCCTTCACATTTGTAATCCCTGACCAATTCAAAGAGCTAAGTATAGTGTGATGGTTTTCACTTTTCAAAACTAGTCTCAACCAACTATGTTAGTGTCTCATAAAATGAGCTAAATAGTCAAACATTAACACATAAGCATTTAATATGGATTCCCAGGAAGTGGATTCCCGGAAGGTGAATTTATAATTCTTAAAGCATTGTGTAGTTGACTGTTACAATTAGTATATAATTGGTGCTATTGTGATTTGATTGGTAATTAAAATATTTTGTTAAGTGTTTCAGAGGAGAAGGACTCTATAAATCAAATGATTTAGAAATTAAAATGAGACCTGTCCCAAGAGGCGAGTAGTTGTAATATTTAAACATAATGTTGCCTAAATGAGCATGACTTAAGTTTTCTATTGCTAATATTAGGAAAAATTTTAATTTTCTATGTAAGCAAAAGACTCTTTCATTTGAATTTTATATAGAAGCAAAGATATTACACACAGAAAATGAGTCTCTTCCTTCTATACCGGAAATGTTGGCAGGTATACTTTTATCCAGTCATAGGAAACACAATGAACTTGTGGTTGAATGTGCTAGAATTTTCTATCAAGTTGTGAAATTTGTCAAAATTGCAATACATTATCATCTGTGTCTTCTTAAGAAACATGGATATGATAATGTCTTTAATTTCAGTCACTCAGTCACTCAGATTTTCTACAGTCATGTTATTCATGGTGAAATTCATTCAATAAATTTATCTTTTTCAAATTGGAAGGATTCAAGAAGTGACAACTTCCCACCTCTTTCATATTTGTCATTCTTAAATTCCCTTAGAAACCACAATACTTAACCATTTACCATGAGTTAAGGGAATGTTTTACTAGAAAAATAATTGCACAAATGTGGGAGAGAAAAAAATACAAATTTTATCGAATAGTCAAGAAAAGGTCATGATGTGAAAACCAGATAGCATATTCTTAGCATGTCCTGAATTAATAATGAACATGTGGCTTCACTGATCTTTTTTTCCCCATGTATGGATATATAAATATGTGAAAAATACAGATTCCATACCAAGCAATAAAATCAGAGTTCTTATTTATTTTTTTAAGTATTTTATTTTATTTTATTTTATTTGATCACGCCATGTGGCATGCGGGGTCTTAGCTCCCTAACCAGGGATGGAACCTGTGCCCCCTGCAGTGGAGGTGTGGATTCTTAACCGCTGGACCACCAGGGAAGTCCCTGTAAGTTATTTTTTTGAAAAATTAAATTCTAAATGGCAGGTGACATCAGTACCATTGTGTTCTTGAAGTATGGTCTGCATTCCCCATTTTGTTCATAGCACACATTCCTAATCCCCTTTTTGTGAAACCAAGTTAATTATTAAATAGATCAGAATGTACACACTACCTGAAATTATCAGATAAGTTGTTTCTTAATATCTCCTTTGTATTTACTGTTTTAAAAAAGTTAGCATTGTTTTTGCTTGATTCTGTGAAATTGTTCACTTCTACACTTTCTTTTCGAACCAATTGCTCCTAACTAATAATTTTGAAGTTTGAAACGCCCTGGCCTTCCCTGTCATGCACAAATTCTGTACTTAATGGGCTTGATACCCGCATACAGCTCCGTGTTTATGATGGCACAGCAAAGTGAAGGTTTCAGACAATCATCTTGACAGTCAGGCCTCCGGGTTGGCTGGCTGCTGTGTTTATAGGCAAAACAAGTTGGACGCTGGGCTGTCTGCAGACAACCTGTTAAGTACATAATGCTCTGATGGCTTTCTGTTCTCAGTGCCCAAGTCACTGGCTGGTGTAAGTTGGGTATTTAAGGGTGAGCATTAACTTTCCAGGGTTACCAGGGAACCATTTAATAAGTAACCAGAGGCCTGGAGATGTTCATGTAATTCTCTAAATACCCAGGTTTTGTTAAGGTGCGGTTCACTGAAGGTCACTCCACAGTTTCAAATATTTAATGTCCTTTCCCAAGTGAGTGACCCAGGTCTGGTAGACAAGCTGCTTGATTCCTTATTTGTAGCCGGCCAGTACATAGTCAGCAAATCAAGTACATAATTATTATATTCTGGCAAGGAAAAGCTGATCATCAGATGAAATAGGAGTTCAGAGAGGCTAAAATAAATCTGAGGTATAACAACTTTCATTAGATAAGAGTGTATATATTCATAAGGATTTTTGAGCTGAATACCTTTTGGGGGATTTTTTGGGTAACTTTAAATTTTGATATATTTCAAACTTACAGGAAATTTGTAAGGCTAAAACAAGGAACAGCTATATATCCTTCACGCATATTCACTGATGGTGTCTAATTTTTCCCACTTGTTTCATCATTCACTCTATCTATCAAGCTATCAATCCACATGAATTTTTTTTTTTTTTTCTGAACCATTTGGAGGTAAGTTGCAGACACTATGTCCCTTGACCTCTAGGTAATTCCGTGTATATATTCTAGAACAAAGACATTTTTAACATTACCAGAGTGTATAATTTGCAAAATCAGGAAATTTAATAATGATGCATACTTAACTGTGGGTGTGTTTTTTTTGGATAAATTATATGCTATATAGAGAAACGAGAAAATGCAAGTGAATGACTACAGTTCCCACATTAGTTGCACTGGAGCAGATTGTTATGCTACATCACTGGGAAATAAAGAGGACTTAATTATTTAATGGTCACATACTAGGCTAAATTTCAGTTATAAACTTGCTAGATGATCCAAAAGCTGATTAGATGAGGGTCACTTTTTCAATAACTCCTTTGCATCTTTTAGCCACTTCGAAGCTTTCTCTTTTTTCCCAGTGACTTACCAAGGAAATGATTATTGGCACTTAAGCACCAGTTTACACTGTATTTGTATAGCAGGTTTGAATTAAAAATCAAGGAAGGTTGACTTTGACCTTAATATTCAGCCATAACTGCACCTCTTTGGAGCTGAATTTTTAGGTGAACTTCATTGCTGGCATCCTTGAACTTGATCACCATATTGGATTTCTAGTTTTAAGTATGGAATTTAGTACAAATATAATGAAGATAGAATAAAAGGTTCACAAAATCCGTCTAAAATAAAGAGAACTGCTAATTTAACAACGTACCCTACGGGATAGTCAGTGTAACAATATAAGTAACACAAACAAAGCATACTTGTAGGAAATCAGATTTTTTAAAATGTCATAAATGTATTCAGACTTTCTAGTGTAACACTACTGTAGTAATAATTAAGAAGTTTAAACCCTTCTTCCTGATGACCTTAGGCAGATGCCTGCCCACTAGAATCATCTGTTCCTACTTGACTCTCTCATGTTCATTTTTCAAGTCTGTGTTTCAAGAAATGGTATTATGCCAAGTGGAGTTCTTTTGCCTTAGAAACTATTCAAAAAATGTACAGCTGAAGTGTAGACTGCTAAGTGGTAGGGTTAAGATGAACACTGAGGAACCACATAAAGGCAGGTGTAGCCAGGAGGATTACCCACCTGTGAGGATGAGTTAGAGGTGCAGAAGGAGGGCCCATCTTCAGCTATACATCCAAAGTATCTTAACATGCAAGCCTCTTAGTTGGCATTGGGAGTTTTTGAAAAACAAATGTAGCATCACCTGGATGATCATGTGAATTATGGAGGTATGATGTACATCAGTCCCAAGCCAAGTATGGAAGCAGGATGGCACTCAAATCATGGATAGGAGTAAATGCCATCTGAGTGGCACCAGTGTAAGTACCTAAGGATTCAGGGGGTGAAGAGAGTGTCTTAGAGACAAATAGAGAAGACTTGGGAGGAATTGGACATGGACAAAGATGGGAAGAAAACTTTCTAAGAAATGGTGTAAATAAAATTATATTGCTGCAGAGAAGCAGGTAGCTGCTGAGTGTAGCCAAATATGATGGGAGCTAGTGGTGAATGTGTATGTCAGAGATCTCCAGTTTGATGTCAGTTCTCATAAAAATAGGGTGCAAAGGAAATGGTCTCTAACATCCAGTTAGTAGAATAGACTGTCCCTACTGGGTGAATGACTTTCAAATATCCATTTTTAATACTATATATATATATATATATATATATGAATTTTTATTACATCTATAACTCTACTATGATATTTGTTCATTCACGTTACCAACGTGAGGTCCAGCCTGGGAATTTCTCCCTTTGCTTAGAGAATTTATGACATAAATCACAGGAAGAATAAGATGCTGACAAAGAATATCCAGTATAAAGAGGACTGTTAACTTGACACATTTTGTAGAAGAGGCTGTGGGAAAACAGACACATTCACATGTTGCTAGTAGGAGTGTAAATCATTACAATACACATGTAAAGCAACTTGGTGATATCTATCAACAATACAAATATGCTGTTTGTCCTGGAAGTCCAGCTTCTACAATTTTTCTTGCAGATTCACTTATGCAGAAGAACTTTTGTGCATTGTTTGTAACAGAAAAAGACAGAAGCCCAAACTAAATGTTTGAAAATGGGGACTGGACAAATCAACCCTGGTAGATCCAACCATGGAATACTATGCAGCTGTAAAAGAAAAATAAAAAAGAAGAGGAGTGAAGACATGCTCTATGTGCAGATTTGGAAATAGCTTCTAGAGGGAAGGCAGGAATAATCTCATTTGCATGTATTTACATAAAGAAACTGGAAGAATATATAAAAAACGAATACAAGTGTTGTGTGGTGGGTGGAAACTGGCAGATGGAGACAGGGGTGGGTGTGAAAGTCTTCACTGTGTAAACCTTTTTATACTTTAAAAATTTTGAACTGTGTTTACATACTAGTTAATGAAAAAAATTAAAAAGAGGACTATTGCATTCTTATAGGAATGGCAGAGACTGCTAGTTTTCTACCCAAACATCTATCCTAATTGTTTTGATTTTAAACCAGGACATTGTCCTATAGGCTTAAAATAATATTTTCCCAGCTTCCCTTGCAGCTAGGTGTGGCTCTGTGACCAGTAAGATATCATGAGAAGTGTTGTATACCTTTTCATACTTTTTACATGGATCTATTCATCCAGGAGGGCCTTTCTCCCTTGGCTTTTTCTTCCTAAATATAGATTTGATGTCTGGAGGCTCAGCAGATATCTTGGACAATGAAATGACCTTGAAATTGGAAACCATGTATTAAGGCAGCAGAGCAGAAAGATAGAATCATGAGTCCCTGTGGGCACTGTGAAGGCAATGTATTTTCTCCTTCCTGTTTTCTGTTATATGAAAAAAAAAAATCCAAACATCAAAACAAAACAAAACTAGCTCCTATCTTGTGTGCATCACTCTTATTTTGACCATTACGTTTTGGATTATACATTACAATCGAATCCAGTATTTACCCTCAATGTAGGAGAATCCTGTTTTCCTTAAGATCTTTTCTTTCGTGAACTTCATTAGGGCACTCTCAGCCTCTGCCTTTGTTGCTTTGTCAAATTTAGTCCCTCTTTGGGTTGAAATAATATGGTTTGTGATAAATCTTTCCAGAGAATCATGAGATGTGACTATTATCCGTCACTGTGTTTTACAGTCCAAAGTACTGGTCTTGGAAAAATTCCCATAAGTGCATCATGTCATTTTTCTTTTTAATATAGATGTACAGCTGAATTTTTAATATTTAATAGGCAGTTAAAATAACCATACTTGTTATGTCAGAATAAATGTTCAAATTCTCAATCATGGACTTAAGGATGTGGAAATACATTGATTTTTGGAAAGGGACATGTCTGTGTTATTGCCATACCTATAATTCAGGCAAAAAGTATAATGAGTAATAAAGAAAAAGACATGGAGACATGGATGAAATTTATTTCTTAGACTCATGGGATATTTGTTTAGTGGTGGGAAGGGCTGATGTATTTTCAGCAAGACATCCATTAATGCGACTACAGTATCTATTAAGTAAACATTAACTTTTTTTCAAAAAGATATATTGTTATCTCATTGCTGGAAGACTCACAGTTTTTTCATATTAGAAGCAGGCAATTCCATCACGGTTGCACAGTACCATCTGTTTCAATCAAGATTTGCTCACTCAAAAGTGATGTAATAACTTCACTAAAGAGAAATCTTAATAGATTGAAGAAGTGAACAAATTCAATTGGTGTTTCATAATATCTAATTTCCCTTAGACCTCGAATGACTTCTTCTGGGGCCCTTATACTGATTCTAATTTGCACACACAATTTAGCAGCCTCTTTCTCTGCTTTAAGTAGAAAAAAATATTCTGCAGCACATTTTTACATAATTATTCTACATTATGGAGATGGGCTTTCCCACATGCTATTAAGTAAAAAATCTTTTAGGAAAGTAAAGAAGAAACTATGCAAAAAGAAATCACTTTTTTGGAAAGAAGTTTAGAAGATATAGCAATCATTTGTCTTTATGTCCTGCAATATAAGGCTTCTTCTCCTCATCATAATACAATAATTTACACAGATAAAGGTCATATGGCCTTTATACCAAGTATATTCTTTATTCATTCATTTCTGTATTCATTATTCTGAAGATATTTATTGATCATCTACTTTGTGCCAGAACTTTGGAGCTGGAGATAATAGAGTTGGTCCCTGATGTCATTAGAGCTGTGTAAAGTAGTCTTACAAGAATGAATTCCTCAATAAATGCTGGTGATTACAAACTGAGATAGGTGCTAGGGAGGGAGGCCATCCCGCAAGAGTGCATGACAAAAGAACCTGACTCAGTGTATGGGCTCAGAAAGCCCTGAGCAAGTGGGAGCTGAAGCTAGGTAAAGTGTGGGTAAAAGTGGGGTGCACCTCATGTTCTAGGTGGATGAGTCCTGTGGAGCTTTGCAGTGTGGGGAAGCTTTACCTCTGCCACCTGTAGAGCTTTACAATGTGAGGCCAATGAGGCTCGAGCTTAGAGAGCAAGAGGAAGAAACAAGTGAGATAAAGAGGGAGAGAGAGACTGAGTTTTAAGGACTTCCTTCTTTATCCTACAACCCCATATATTTTGTAACCTTTGATTTTGACATGATTTTAGATCTATGTAAAAGTTGCAAAAATAGTACAATTTCCTCTAATGTTACATCTTACATCATCACAGTATAATTTTAAAAGCCAGGAAATTAACATTGGTTCAATACTGTTAACTAATGTACAGACCTGATTTGAACATCACCAATTTTTCAACTGATGTCTTTTGTTCCAGAATCCAGTCCAGCATCCCGTGTTGCGTTTGGTTTTCATGTTTCCTCAGCCTCCTGAAATCTGTGACAGTTCCTCAATCTTTCCTTGTCTTTCACATCCTTGATACTTTTGGAAAGTATTGGCCAGTTATTTTGTAGACTGTATCTCCATTTGAGTTTGGAGATTTGGGATGTTTTCTCATGATTAGATGGAGGTTATGTGTTTTGGGCAAGAACATGACAGAAGTGATCCTGTGCCCTTCTCAGTGCATCATAACCAGGGAGAAAATGATCTTTTGAAGTATCATTTGACAGTGGGCTGTTTGACCAATTTGCCTCTAATTTGAGCTCTGCATCATTATTGAGCAAGCTCTTGATGGCTTGCAATTTTAGCTGCCTACTCTCCATTTTACTCACAAATGCTTAGAATAAGGATGGAAAGATGGAATTACTTTACAGTTTAGCATTTTAGTCTGATATTTTTTCCTACATATGTTGAAATGGGAAACTAAAATTTCACACCCAAATATTGCAAAGTGTTCTTATAAGCTGGGGTAGGAGGAGGGGTAAAGACAGTTGCACTGAAGTGGGCTTCGGGAGGGGGGTGCTGCTCAAGTGCACCTACCCCTGCAAACAGCCTCAAAGGCATTCCTTTCCGTCCTGCTGTCAGAACCCTTGCTCCTTTTCCAAGGAATCTCTTCCCCATCCCAGTTTGCAGAGGCTGTGACACCATGGAAGAAGCAGTAGTAATGGACAAACGGACAGGCACAGACGGGCAGAAGCACCAGAACCCACTATCTAGACAGAAACATGTTAACTTTTGAGTATATTTTGAGGTTTTTTTCCTATGTGCTTGTACATAATTGTTTACAAATATACAGTTATATTTACCAAAAGTAGGATAATTATACACACACACACAATTTAGTTGCTTTTAATAATAGACATATTTTCCTTGACTATGAATACAGAGCAATATTATCATTTTTCAAGGCTCAACAGTATTCCCTTCTGTATTCTATATTCCATACTGGCTTGAATTGGTCTCATATTGTTGGAAATTTCACCATTCTCAACATTGTTGCAATGGACATCTTTGTATGTTGATTTTGCATTCTGCCCAGATATTTCCCTTTGGATAAAAGTCTAGAATTGGAATTATTAAATCAACCTTATAAACATTTGAGTCTGGTTGCATATAAATTGACTTCCAGAATAAGATTGTTCCAATTTTAACTCCCACCAATATGAAACTGTCCATTTCTGTGAACGTTTGCCAAAATAAGAAAATTTCAACATATGAAGATATCTCACTGTTGCCTCAGTTTTATTTCTTTGATTGCTTTGAAGTTGAACCTCCTTGTATATATTATACCTTCTTTTATTTTATCATTTATTTGTAATTTGTTAGCTATAGTTTACTTATTTTTCAACTAGGTTGTATGTCTTATTGATTTTATAGATTTACGTATTAGTGATATATCAGTTATAGTACAAATAAATCTTCTATTTTGTAACTTATTTTTTAACTTCATAATTACTTAAATATTACTTATGAAATAATTAAAAACAAATAACATAATGGGCATCTTTGTACCTATGGCTCATATTTAATATATAATAATGAAGCAATACTTGTGATTACTGTGACAGGTACTTCTCCACGAATTTATAAATTTTAGCTTATTTGATCCTCATAAAAATTATTTAAGAGAGGTCCTGATTTTATATCCATTTTACAAATGGGCATACTCAGGTACAGAGAGGTTGAATAAGTTGTCTAAGCTCACATAGCTACTGAATGGAGACACTGGGATTCAAAGTCAGACAACTGGTTTTCGAGTTCATGCTCTTACCACTACATTTTATTGTTAATTAAAAAAATCTTTATTTACGGTGGATACTAATTCTTTGTTGAATCATTTGCACTGCAAATATCTTCTTCCACTTGGAAGTCTCCCTTTTAATTTTGCTTATGCTATCTTTTGACATGAAGAAGTATGTCATAACTGTTGTGTGACCATAATAATGAGGTCAGTTTTATCAATCTTTTCCTTTGTGGGTTATGCTTTTTTGTGACATTCTTAATAAAACCCATCCCAACTCTTGTATCATAAAGGTAGGCTCCAATACTTTCTTCAAAAAGTCTCCAATATTTATTTCATTCAGAGCCTTAATCAACATGGAATTGATTTTTCCATTTGGTGTGGGATAGGAACTTCATCATTTCCATTTTGTCATAGAAAACTTTTGTCTCAGTAGTATTTGTTAATCTAATTATAAAGGGCTTGGACCTCATATTTTATTTACTTCTAGGTGCTTTTAAAGTTTTCTTGTTACAGCGAATGAACTCATTTTGTTTACTACTTTGGTTATTCTAGTGTGTAGGAAATGCTATTGTCTTGGAATGTTGATTTATTAACCATTAACCTCGATCAACTGTCTTGCATTCTAATCATCTTTTCTGAAGATTTTCTTGGATTTTCCATGTAGAAAAGTAATAAGTATATAATCTATACATAACCACATTTTTTCTTTCCAAACCACTTTACCATTTAACTTTTTTCTCGTCTTCTTGAATCATCTAGGGTCTCTGGCACAATACTGAATAAAGGTAGAGCTGTCTGGATCTGTGTGTTTTCCCTGATCTTAGAGGGAGTGCTTCTCACGTTTACTGTTAAGCATGATGTCTGCTTTAGATTTTTAGAAGATACTCAACAAGTTAAGGAAATTCCCTTTTATATCTGATCTGCTGAGGGCTTTAGAACAATCATAAATATGTGTTAATTTTTGTCAGATGACTTCTCTGCATGTATTGAAATGAACTTTTCTCATATGTTAGGACAAACCCTACTTGCTCATTGCTAAAATCTGCTTGCTAATATTTTATTTTGCTTCTTTATTCACAAGACAGACATAGAATTATTCTTTCTTATACTGTCCTTGTTCAATATCAAGATAATATAGTTTCATAAAATATTTGAGAAATGTTCTTATTTGTTTGTTTCTGTATTAGTTAACGTTTTCTATGTTTCCAAATCTTCTCAGTTATTTCCTTTTAGTCCTCGGTTAATATGTTACTAAGAAGGGGCTCCCTTGCCAACGTTATAAAGAGTCAACTCCCTTTATCTTATATTTTAGATATAGTATTTTGTTTGTTAACCTTTAAATCTTAAATGAGGTTTGCTCCTTATCTATTATAGGATTTCCTTCTCTATATACATGACCAAGATGGGGTTATGCAATTCTTATTTTAAAACCAGAGAAAAAAGTCCAAAGCCATTTTTAGCAGAAGCCTCAAATATATTCTTCATGGTACCAGCTGGGGTGCCCAAGAGAATTGCTATAGTTTTCAGGCTTAAAATAAATCTAAGTCTCTACCTAATTCAACAATATGATTCCCTACTCAATGCAGAAGTAAGCCTTCATCTCGAAATATAACAGAGAATAAAATATACTTGGGAAATCTTCTTAACTCATATAGACTATTACTCAGCCAGAGCTAAGGATTTACTTTGCAAGCAGTTAGAATTCCCAAGAATACAGAAGCAAGGTGAATAGTGCAAAAAAAATGTGATGTTTTGCACATCTGGAGCTAAATTTTCTCTTAAGGATTTGCAATCAATGATGATACCATTGACATGATTTTAGATTAACACTGAAGGAAAATTATAACTTTTTAAAAAATGAGCAGATGCAGGAACAACACAGTTTACTTTTCACATGAATGAAGACTCACAGAGTTTTTACCTGTGTTGGGTTTTATAGGTCCTTCTTGATTCTTCTCCGTATTTAATACGTATGTTAGAATGAAAACTTCCAACATGGTTAATCTTGATATTAATTTTATTCCTCAGCCAGTATATTCAGGAAGGCAGTATTTGGGGATGTTGTTCTTTATTTCTTGGTATTTGCTTACTTAGTTTTTGACTGTCATTAATGTTAATGTTATACTGTTTGTTACTTCAGCTGCTGTGTGCCTGCATACTGCTCACACTTATTAAAAAGTCTGTTTCTACAGTGATATCTATCTGTCTCTGGATATTTAAGACATACATGTAGACATTAAAATGCAGAAGATATTCAACTATTTGTTGGACTACATAATTCTGATATTATACATAGGAGGTTGCTTGTTTGTCTATTTAATTCAGTAACATATATTTACAGTACATTGTGTGCCAGGCAATGCATTGTGTTCTGGTGTTTCACACACAGATAAAAATTTCATAACAGAGAGGTGGAGATTGTCTGCAACAACAATCACATCAGAAAATGTGATGATTGACACTCCAGTATCATGAATAATGTGTTGAGGGAGCATGGGAGAAATCAATCAGATTTTCAAAGGTTTGGGGGTGGATGTGAGAGCAGAGATGAGGAAGGACATAAAGAGAAAGTAGAATTTGGTCTAGGCCTTGAAGGGAGGTGTAATTCAGGTAGAAGGGGACCAAAGCATTGAATCATGGATGCTCTTTGCTTCTTTGGGGAACGGCAGATAATATAGGGTATATGTGATGAGCAGTGAATGGTGATTATGGACCAGAAGAGTTTAGGCGGAATGGGTTTATCCATTGTGTTTTTTATATAGATTAACCTGGCAGCTATATGGAGGGTCATGTACACTGTGGAGAAAGTAAAAATCACTACACAGTTGAGAATGCAGTTGAAAGTCTGAACAATGGTAATAGTAATAGGAACGTGGGCGAGAGGTGGAATTGATGGCAGTTTATTGTGGAGAATAAGGAAGAGAAGAAAGCCAAGATGATGTAGAGGTGTCTAGTTTGAGAAACCAGAGGGAAGGTCATGTCATAAATAGAATGGAGAATTAGAAAGAAGAAATTGTTTATTTTGTTTTATTTTATTTTTAAGTGATTTCCAGTGTGGTGATGAAGAGTAAAAAGATAGTGAATTTGGTTTTGAACAGGAGCTTACCTAACTATTTAGATGGAGATGTCAGTATACGATGGGGACGATGAATTTGGAGCTCAGAAGAGTGAGATGTACGTATCACCAGGACATGGGTGATGGTTGTAGAGAAGGGAGAGCATGAACTTGTTCAGAGAGTGATGCACAGAGAAACCAGGTTCCTGATCAGTAGAAACTTTTAAGGTTTATCATGGGAAGGAGCCAGCCTCTTGCTGAAGAACAGGCAGTGAGATGAGGGAGAAAAGTTGGAGAATATTTTCTTGAAAATTAAAGGACAAGTGGTTCCCAAAGGGAATAGCCAAGAAGAGTGTAGATGCGAGTTGTTTAATAAGTCCCTCAGCTCTTTGCCCTTTCACTGGTACAACCCTGAAGCAAGTTCCACATAGTCTTCGAGAATTTTCCTGCAGGATTCAGCCCAGTTTCTCGCAGTGAGTCACTTTTTCATTAGAATACACCTTTCATTACATTCCTCCCTTCCTGTCTCACTTCTCAACTCCCCTCCCTGGGGTCACCTTAGTATAACCAACTTGCAGTCAAATCCTTGAATCGGGGTCTTTTTCTGGGGGGAAACAAACCTAAAGCAAAATAGAAGTTTGGTTTTTTCCTTCCTAAAAATGAAAGGCTGAAACAGTCCAACTACTCACTCTTTGGACATTTTAAGAGGAGAGGCATGTGACTAGTCCATGGGGGATACAAAGGCACAAATACATACCACAGGAAATAGATAAGCTGAGGAAAGAGAGAACTTGGATGTGATGGGATAGAGAAGCCATTGATTAAGAGTCAGACCAGAGGAGGATCAAGGGCTCTTCATCCCTTGAGCCACAAATGAAGAGATTGGAATGAATCAAGTTTGAGGTGTGGTCATTCTTGATCATTCATTCTATCATTTCCTACAGAAGGAGACAGACTTGTTTTCAAGCATACCCTGGGATAGTCCCTTCATTTCAATGTCTATGGTCATTATTCATTCAACAAATACTGTTTATCGGTATAAAGCACATACTATGTGACACACTTGTGATTTCCTGTCTTAAAGACAGGTTCCCCTTCTATCTATTTTTTTCTTCCTTGCCATTTATTTGATAACACTGGTTGCTCCTACTTTTCTGACATTGAACTCAGTTAAACTTATGCTACTTGTGCCACCTATGATGATAAATTATTATCCTAGAAGTATGTTTTGCATTTAAATGGAATATCCATCTTGAAGTTGCTGTAAATTCTTTGTGGTAAAATCCACTGATCATAATAATCAGGAAAGACAAAGCTAAAAAATTAAATTATTTAAAATAGTGATTTAAGAGTGTTGCTGTGAAATATAGTGGGACTATAGAAGGTAGTTAATATTCTAAAACTTGCTGAAATAAAGAAAAATGAATTTTTCTTATCTCATTCTGTTATCTGGTTCTTCTCTGGCATCTAACTATATTAGTGTGCACATATTGCATTTATATGATTAAAAGTCTCGTTGATACACCACCTATGGAGTACTCTTGCCAAAAAAAAAATCAAATCTGACATTTATGAAACCTCTAGGTCCCACTACTGACTCTTTGGAAATACTAAGAGGAGAAGCATATGACTAGTCCATGGGGGATACATAGGCACAGTACATACTACAGGAAATAGGAAACTCTTTAGGACAATCAACCTGGTTTACTGAATAAGTAAATTGCACGAAAAAAAATAAAACAGAAGTCTTTTAAACTATAGTTTAAAAGACTTAAACTATAGGGACTTCCCTGGTGGTCCAGTGGTTAAGGCTGCACGATTCCAATGCAGGGGGCAGGGGTTCAATCCCTGGTTGGGGAACTAAGAGCCCACATGCTACCTGGTGCAGCTAAAAAAATAAAAATTATAATAATAATAAACAGAAGTGTTAAAAAAATACTTAAACTGTACAGTCACTTTAACCAATTGCAATGTATAGCCTTTATTAAGATTGTGGTTTAAAAAAAGAATTATGACCTTTATGAGATAACTTGAACATTGAGTATTTGATGATATTTAGGAATTGTTGCTAATTTAAAGGTGATTTTGTTATGTTAAAAGATAGAATCCACATCTTTAGAGATGCGTTCTAAGTTGCTTGTAGATAAAATTACACCTGGGATATAATTTAAAATAGAACAGAGCAGTGGGAGGAGAGGATGGTCTGTGGATGGGGCAGATGGGCCATAGGTGAATAATTTGAGGGTGGTTTACAGCTCTGAGTGTTCATTATGCTCTTCTGTGTACTTTTGTGTATGTTGAAAATTATACATGATAAAAACATGAAAATTAAATTAATAATATAAAAATAGATCACCTCCAGTGTATGAACAGAACATGATTTATGTTTCTATGAAAAATGTTTTATTATATAATACCATGGTTTCTTAAATTCATCTGTTTGATAGAAATAATGTTAACCAGTTCAAGAATCAATTAAAATCATCCTGTGATACATTTCATTGCAAATCCAGCTCTGACCTTTGTTCACAGAAGAAAAGAATATGAAAATCACACATTTGTGCATGTTCTTTCCCTTACTCATGGCTTGTATAGATGTTAGCACAGTGTTTTTGTTTTTTTTTCTGAAGATATTTCACCCTTCTCCCATCTTTCTATTACCCTTCTTTAAATTTTAATCATTACTATATATTGCCAGTATATTGAATAAGATGTCTAAACCTTATATGCTGTTCCTCCATTAAATTTGCTTAGTTTCAGAACTGCATAATTCAATGAAATGTGGTAGAAATGATAGGTAATTTAATAATGGAGTATAAAGATATTGCTATATTTGTTACATTTTTAAAGGAAATGTCCTTAATATGAGTTGGAAATTGTTACAGTTGCTTATGTAATATAGTAATTTGGTAAAATTAATAAAATTTATTTTTGGAGCTGCATCTAGATTTTGCTTCTGCCTAAAATATGAAATACAAAATAAATAATGCATTGTACTGTGTCTTCGCTAACACACTAAGTTTTTAATTATTTTTATTCCTAAGAATGGTATGTATGAAAAATTATCAGAATTGCTATGCTGAATCATATAAATGTATCCCAAGAAAATATTTCAAAAATGAAAATATACACGAAGATAGTCACTATAGTATTTTCTAGACTAAAATAATTAGAAGTGAGTTGAATGATAAAAAGTTGCAAAAAGTAAAAATAAATCATGGTATTTCAGCAAATTGAATTATTGAACTACTATGAGAAATGGATTTTTTAAATGAAGCAATATGGAAATGTTTAGATATGAAATTAGGGAAAAAGACAAGCAGAATAAAATTTATGCTTTCACTCTGATAATAAATATGTAAAACGTGTTCATTTATAAAGACTGGAAGAGTATATTTAAAAATGAAGCCAGCTGTTGCATTATAGTGGTGCCATTAAGGGTGATTTTTTTTTTTCTTTAAAATTCCCTTCTGTTGTTATAATGCAAAAAAAACAGTTGTAATGAAACAAATATACAGAAAACAAAAAATTCTGCTATGAAAAGCTCTAATTATTTCAAATATAGTTCTAAAGGGAAGAAAATGGAAGATTAATTTTATGTCAACCCTAAGAAATACAATAAATAAATTGCAACGAACTGGCACATATTTTAAGTCTAGTTTATATTATGAGACAATGCAGGGCATCTCATGGCTCTGTCCTTCTTAAACAGAAAGGGGAAATGCTTTGTACATTCTATACTCTTAATGAATCACTGCATCAACAAGAAGATGAACTTGATCCATTTTCAGCAATGACCAGTGTCCAGTACAGTACCTGGCCCCAGGTCGTCACTTACAAAACACTAGCGGAGTGGTTGAAGGGAGGCTCTTGAGTCCCTGCCTCCCAGAAGCAATATTTTCTTCAACAATGTCACATTTTATTTCTCTTCAAGTTCCTTTTTCAATAACTGCCTCCCTTTTCCACCTACATTATAGCTCTGGAATTATAGATAAAAGTTTTCCAGTTCTGGCTCTCCCTATATTCTTTTTGACGCGCAGGCTCAGCAGCCATGACTCACGGGCCCAGCCGCTCCGCGGGGGCGTGTGGGATCTTCCCGGACCGGGGCATAAACCCGTGTCCCCTGCATCTGCAGGCAGGCGGACTCTCAACCACTGCGCCACCAGGGAAGCCCCCTCCCTATATTCTTGAGGGGTATTTGCATTGCTGATGGAGGGAAGAGGTTGGGGAAGGAGTTGACTTTTTGTTGGGGGTTATTGAAGTGCCAGGCATTTTCAGAACATCTGGTTGTTTGTTTCCCATTGTCAGGAACCCAAAGAGTAGACAGGCATTTGAACCAAACTGTAGAAAACTGTTTTTGTTTTTCTCTTTCTTCACCCCAAACACTGTGGGTCCTCTTCTAAGGTTTTGTCCCATAGAGTTAAAGAAACTCTTGGAACGTGGGGTCAGAAGGCAAGATCATGCTTTGGAATGTTTCTAGAGCTAATTCCTTTTTACTGTACAATTAACTTAAAATTAGAAACTCTGAAAAGCTGGCTTCTTTTTGAAAGGAGATTATGGACACAACTTTTGATAAGGGCTGGCAATGGAAGTGGAAGGGAGGAGGTGTCATTTTTCTGTATATTAGTAAACACAGACATGCTTGGTTCATTCCACTACTCACATATTGCTACTGGGAAGCAAATATTTCCCTCTCTTGTTTATGCAGTACATTTTTAAAAGTTAATTAAAGGGTTTAACAGGCATTATTTCACTAAACACACAGAAGTCTTAATAAAACGTAGACCTATGTTTAGTATCATTACATCTCTTTTAAGATGTAGTTTTCTTAGAGTGTGAAAATATGGTCTCTGTGCCAAGGAGTTTATATGTGCTTTTTTATTTTTCGGTACGCGGGCCTCTCTCACTGTTGTGCCCTCTCCCGTTGCGGAGCACGCGCTCCGGATGCGCAGGCTCAGCGGCCATGGCTCACGGGCCCAGCCGCTCCGCGGCATGTGGCATCCTCCCGGACCGGGGCAGGAACCCGTGTCCCCTGCATCGGCAGGCGGACTCTCAACCACTGCGCCACCAGGGAAGCCCCTATATGTGCTTTTTGACATACATGTTGTATAGATATCAAATATGAGAAATTTGCAAATCAAATTAGCAATGAGGACTAAAGTAATGTTTTTCATTTATTTCATGAGATTGTTGAAAATAACTTAATAAACAATGAAAATATTGTTTCAGATAAGTTAGTGTGCAAAATAAGCATTTTATTGATGAACTTAATTTGTTTAACCAAAGCTACAGATCAATGAAGTAAAATGGAGCATGGAAGAGATTTTGGTCCTGCATGATACTAACATTCTCCTCAGCTTTTGTTTTGGCTTTTTAGTGAAGATTATGGTCAGGTAGTCAAGATTGAATTAATATGTTTGTTTCTAAAAGTGCTTTGCTCGCCGTTATCTTTGGAGAGTATGATTGATACTGGCAGAGATAACAGTAAAGAAAAACTGGTTCTATGGACTGTACAGATGGTCTTTGAGGGGCAGCCGCCCTGACCATAGGAACTCTGATTGCTATTTTAATTAAACTTGAGGGCAGAAGAAAAGAGCCTTTAAAAAAAAAAAAAATAAGTATTGAGGTTACACAATGTGTTTAACCTTAAGGTATGTCAACAGTTGTAGAATAAAATGAACAGTTCACAGGAACAAACCAGTATGCAGTTTTACAGGTCAACCACCAAGATGACTTTTCCATTGTAAGTGAAAGTAGGAAATAACTTTCCTTGGCAAATGTGGCATTTGTTCTCAGAGGAGTTATTGTCTTAAAACAATGGGTATATGTAAAATGTAATTTAGGAAAAGAAAAAGAATGTGTCATTTTATGGTAATTTTGCTGTGGTGTGTTATATTGTTTTACTTCTCTAAACTTAAAAATGTGTTTTTGTCATTTTTTAAATTACAAAAGTAGTACTTGCTTAATGAAAGTAGTTGATGATTGTCAAACTCAAAAGTCAAAATCCCAGTTGGAAAAGAAAAACCAAATGTATCTGTATGTGAAATAAAAGTATAATTTCTCTTCATTTCCGGGCCTTTCCAGAAGTCATGATTGGGGTCAGTTTGGTGTGTTGCTATACAGAGTATTTTATTCTAAGTAACAATAGCATTTTAATATGTTATTCTAAGTAAGAGGAAAGCTTACACATATAATCATCATATTTAGCGTTCATGAGTGTTTATCCCAGCCCTGCCTCTATTTAAGTGCTTTTATACACATTTTCCATTTGAATTCTACAGCCCTCTATGATACAGATATCATCCTCCATGTTATAAAGGAGAAAACGAGACAGGGAGAAGTTAAAAGTAATTTGTGCAAACTCACACAGTTAGTAAAAGGCTGAATGGGGATTCGAACCTGGGAGTATGTACTCCAATGCTTAATTACCGCATATAACCCTAAATAAATAACTGAATATCTGTGTATGTCCAGATGTATAATATTTGTTTTTGTAATAAAAAATAGGGTTACTCTATGCATATTCTGCATTTTCCTTTTTTTAATTAGCAATAAATCAAGCCCATCTTTCCATGTTTGTGTACATAGCTCTGTTTTATTGTTCCTAAAAGTTTTATGACTTTTAATAATTCCATAGTTTGTATACACGATCATTTGTTTTAGAGATCTTCTCTTTATTGAAGGCATTTAGGTTGCTTCTCTTTGAGTCCTGTGAAAACAGTGATGGACATTCTTTTATATACCCTTGTGCTCGTGTGGAGGTATTGTTGTAGTATTGATTCGTAGAAGTAGAGTTGTTGAGTCAAAAACTGTGTTGACATACTGCTAAATATTCTACCACCTTACACTCCCGCCAAAGGGCAGTTTGTAATAAAGCAGGAAGGACCACCCAAGAGAAATGTAATCATTTATTCAATAAGTTAATTGAGTTATATGCCATGCATTCAGGAGTACTATCAAAGAAGAACAAAACATGATTATTTCCCTCTGGAAGCTTCTGATTCATTTACATAGGCCAGAAATACAGTCAAACTGACACAGGCAATTTCTGCAGGCAAGCAATTCCATAGATAATGTTGTTTCACGGTCTCTTAACTTTGACCTCCTTCTAGGGACGCACATCATGGGTAACAGAGACTTGAACTCCACTTAGCCTGATCTTTTAGATCCAAGGTGGTCAAATGTTTTAGCTAATGTACCCTTGAAAATAATTTTGATATCTGTATGTCTCTCCACAAATGTTTAATTTAACATCTACATTTCTTTAAATCTGAAGTTTAGATAGCCACAAAAGATGTAAATTCTGCCTTTATTATAAATATGAACATTAAAAATTTGATCACCCAGAATGTCTCCCATGGAATCCAAAAGCCATAGTTTTTTTATGCCAACATTATCCAATTAGAAAACACCTAAGTTCTCTTTTAACAAGAGATTTATGTTTGGGTGTTGCTTTAACTTGAACCTCTATACTGCTTCTCCCATAGAATTTTAACCTAACATATTTATGCTTGAAATTCTTGTACTGATTATTTTATCATTTTTCTGCAGCAGAAGTATATATGTCTGTGTGTATTTATATGTGAATGAAAAAAATTCTGTGACCATAGTCTCTAAGTGTTGAAAACATTATTCTGGATGGAATATTTTAATTATTTTTAGTTACAGTTGACAAACACAACTATTTCTTGCTAAATAATTATTTAATATTCTATAATTTATATATTATAATAATTCTAAAATAAAAAGTAAAACTTTATTGGAATTATATCTCTTAGTGTGACAAACAAGGCTATCTTTTAAAAATTCATGCATCTGGGGTGAACATTGTGATTGCTAAAATGAAATAAGTTTCAGCATCAAGTGTATTCTTTTTATTAATGCACATGCTGAGAAGTATGCTTGTATAAATAAATGGATGGTAATGGAAATACTTTTCTTATAGCAATGCCCCTCACGTCTTTGGATTCCTAAGCTATGTATCAAAAAATATCATCATTGATATATCACTAAAAGTCATTTTATTAATCTATTGGCTGACAACTTAGACTTTCTTTAAATTTTGTTAAATTTAAATAATTGGAAACAATTTAACTTGTAAAAAGATTTGTTTGCCAATTTTGAGGTCTTTTACTTTCTGAATTTCCAGGAAAGACATCAAGAGATCATTCTCTATACCAGTTGGTCTTTCACGTAGAGGCAGCATGTGAAATCTTTGTAGGTTTCAGAAGAATCGGAATATTGGTAATCTCAATACACTTTGACTATATAATATTTTCTGAGAAAAGCTTTCATCATAATTTTATTTCTATCCAAACCTTGGAGCTACAGTCTTAACTCATTCAACTTATGGGAAATGTTCAACCTATAGTCTAATTAGGAAACCTAGCTGTCATTGTCAGAAAAAAGTCTGATTTCATTTATAATTCAAATAAACATGTTAATACAAACAGCCATCGTGCTGCAATGATCTGCCTCTCATTTCTGAATTCTGAGTGGGAGACAGAAGAGGCCCAAAGCTTTGCCATGCATTGTTGTAGCACTCTGCTGCTGTCAAGATGTTTTCCAACTTTGTTTCCATTTGTTCTCATGGGACTCCCCCTCCGGATGGGTGCATTCATCCTCCAGAGTAGGGGATGGGAGAGGCAAGTGTGTTAAATGAAAATTGTTAGCCCTCCCATTGCCTTACTTGACAGTATATCTGAACTCAGAGTGTACTCCTGATGGATGGTCCAAAGCACCATTACAAGCTTATGTATGATGTTTGGATAAAGGAGCCTGTTATCATCCCCTTCATTTGTGTGCCCCTGGGATAATGCCCTTTAGTAAGATTCTGATTGGATGAGAGGCAGGCTTTGCTTGGTAAGGAGTGTGAGGGGTGCCAGGGAAAGGGTGGGTGGGAGAGACAGAGCAGCCAGTGTTACTAAGCTGTCTTCTCAGGTTGCTCAGACTTAAGAAATATCAAAACTTGCTGGAATCTCATTCCCTGAAAACTCTCCATGCCTGTGTTTCTCTTGGAAAATGTTGGTGTACCCTCACATCTCCATTTGAGTAACAGCATTCTAGATGGTGTGTCAGAAGAGTTAGTTGGTTACTAAGAGAAAAATGCCAGTGATGAGCATTAACTAATTTTCCTGAATTTGAACTTTTGGATTCTCTACACATAATTATATTCAAATGAAATTGTCAGGGGTGTGGATTGGTCTGTAAAGGTCTTCAAAAAAGGAAAAGATGCAGAACTGTGGGTGTTAATGATGAAATAAATGAGGAAAATATTTACCGTGTTGTCTTTGGTTGCTGAAATTCTTTAAGTTTTTCTTAATTTTGTATTTTATAGTGGTAGATGTGTTTATTCCAATTGCTGTTGAAATCTATTGCAATTCTTCCATGAATTATGATTGGGAAAGATTGCAAAATCTCCTTGTATCAATTTTCCTAAAATAAATTATTCAAAGCAGTTCATTATCTATAATTCTGTACTGAGTTAAAATAAAAATCTGCTTTCTAGGTCAATCTTCATTAAGCTATTAATATCCTTTTCATATTATAAGACTTCTTAATTTCCTTTATTAGCAACTGCAAGCCACTGGAATACAAATGTCATTGCTTTGAGTATTTATTGATATTTGAATTCTCTTTAGCAGTTTTGCTCTGATGTCAGCAACCTTCAGTCTAGTACACACAGGTGTAAGGTCTTTATTTACTGACCTTTATGCAGTAAATATATATATATATACTATACATATTTATGCATATGTATTATGTATGTATATGTATATATACATATTTATGTTTTTATTTTACTTCTGATGATAGACATGCCTCTTTTCTATAACTTGTATGACAGCAAAATGCAAAATTGTCACACAAACAGTTATTGGTGCATTTGGAAAAGCTGAAACTTTATTATCCTACTTTATGTTCAAGAACATAAAAACCTTGAGGATAAATAAATGAGAAGTTGACTTAAAAAGTTCAGAACAGCATCTGAATTTTTGGTTCATTATATTAATTGATATGCAGTTTTTTCAAAAAGAATATCTATACATTTTAAATATATTTTATTCTAAACAAAATTCATATCAAGGAAATGTGATAGATGGAAAAAGCACTGGCCTAAGAGTCCAGCTTTTCCTTCAGTTCTGTGACCTTTGCCCAGTGAACCCATCTCTGGGTCTCTTGGTGAGTCTCTTTGTCCCAATTTATAAAATGAAATGATTGAATCATGGTGATTATTCTTATTCCAAGTCCTATATTTTAGGATCTCACAGAGTCATAAGTTTAATTGCTATTGTGTCTTAGGATTATAAAAGTAATATCATATAGAAAACACAAACCATAAAGATAACACAAAAGGCAAAATATCTCCACAGTTTCCAACCTTGGATAAAAGCAATGTTCACTGTTTGCTGACAAATGACTGGTGTGCCCTTGCATGAATACACCATTGTTTATTTACCTATTAAAGGACATTTAGAGCACTTTTAATTTTCAGTTACACCCCATACTCAGAGACTCCTAAAGTACATTCTTGTCCAGTTTAGAATTCTTACATGAAAATGCTTCATCAAAGTATGTGAGAATTTAATTTTTTACCTGTGCTACCACAAAAGCTATGCCAAAAATCAACATTATGAATTTTTTATTGTTTGCACATTTGAAAACTGGAAGCCAAGTTCTCTCCCTTCTTGAGTCCCTTCCTCCACCCACTAAAGGCTCTCAAGCTGCCCTTTAGATTGTACACCATGTTTCCTGCTGGTACTCGAAGACTCTGTATTGTCTCAAAACTTGATGGTGATCGAAAGTATATTCACTAATTCACCCAAGAATTTATTGGGTCCAGTATTGCACTGGAGGCTGAGGTCACAGTAGTGAACAAAAGCAGTATCTCCCATAGCTGCTTTTATGGAACTTACAGTCCAGGTGGTCAGGACACAGATGTCACTGAGCTAGTTGCAGGAATGCATGTGGATTTTGCAACTGTGGGAAGAGACCTGTGAGTACAGAAGGACCTGTTTCAGTCTGATGGTGGTGGCTGGCAAGGAAGAGTTCACTGGGAAGAGATCTTAGCTCTGAAGATGCATAAAAGCGAATTGCTCATCATGGTGGGGGCAGTAAATGGGCTGGGAAGAAGAGCTTTGTAATCAGAGGAGACTGAACATGCAAAGCTCCTGTGGCAGGAGGCAACAAAGCGAGTTTGAGGAGCTGAAAGAAAGTTGTGTGGCTGAGCTCAGAACACAAGTTGAAGTTTGGTGAAAGGTAATGCCAGAACAGGGGCAAGAATTAAGCCTGCCCCGTTGGTCAGATTTATTTCTTAAATGCAGTAGGAAGCCAGTGAAGAATTTAAGCAAAGGTGGAAGTCAAGGCAGGGATGGGTGTTATGGTGGAAGTCAAGGCAGGGATGGGTGTTATGTGTGTGTGTGTGCGTGTGCGTGTGTGTGTTTATAAACAAGTAACATGATTAAATATGCATTAACATAAATTGTAATAAAATATGAAAAGAACGCTTAGATTTTAAAAAGTTATGATCTTGCTTACCTTGTACCAGTTACCCATGTAAGCAGATAGTGCTTAATTCTTTTGGAAGTAGTTCTTTACAACAATGCAGTGATTTTCCAGAGTTAGGAAAGAAATACTAATAAAGTCATTTTCCTACTGGGCAGAGAGTCCCAGTCCAATTTAATGTCCACAACTAACAGTTTCAATATAATTTAACCCTTAACTACTCGACCAAAGCTGGAACAATGGTAAACATGTTTTAAAAATCCTCATCATTAAGGCTGCTAAAAAGCAAAAGTTAAACAAAGGTGGTGGAAGTAAAGAACAGCTTTAGATGGAATGTTTCAGCTTTGGGAACGATGTACAAATAATGACTTGGTAGAAATGGGTCCAGTATATGCTGATGAAAGTAGCTGAGTCTTCATTCATTAAAAGGTTCCTGAAATGTACCTCATACTATATTTTGCAGCCTTGCTTTTCCCCTATTTAGGACTAATGTCTTTTGTTTTATGGACGAATGTAGCCTCATTCCTTTTTTATGTGATAATATTCTCTGATGTGGCCTTTGTGTTGACCATTAAGAAACTGTGGGGTTTGGAATGGTGGTTTGGGGGTAATGTGCTATTTGACTTGTCTTTTATTCTCTCAGATACAAAGGGCCCAGGCACCACTCCTGAATTATTTGGAAGACTGTTTGCACTTTCTCGCTTGAGGATTGTGTCTGTGGGGTTGCTAAGACTATAAAAAAAGCCAAGCTAACTTGAAAATGGTGCAGTTACGGCTAAAATATGTCTCCCACCATCTAATTCCTTTGTGTCCTAAGACACAAAGAAAGGCTAAGAAAGGCTTTCCTTACCAGCTCCATACCAGCTTCTTTGGGCCTATTTACATCTCATCTACTAGGCCTAATGCAGAAGCTATGTGTTTGCCATGTGAGTTTAAGGCCAGTTAGAAGACTGTTTTGTTTTTCTGATCTCTTGACTCCCAGAAAGCTCCCATCATTCCTTTCTCTCCCACCTACTGCCACCACACTACGAGTAGAAGCCAGCCCATAGGCGTTTTACATTTCTAAGTCAGTTTGTGAATCTCAAAAGGTCATACAAATATTAAACTTAAATAGCTAACAGAGAAAAAAATGTTAAACAAATTCCTGGATGACTTTGAAGCTAGGATGTTTGGGGAGCATCTCTGCTGTTTGCAGAGGGCTTAGAAATGACAGAGTCCTGTCACAGAGCAGGACATACAATCCCTTTGAGTTATAGCCAGTCAGAGGCCATACTTTGTTTTGTAAGGTGGTGAAGGCCAGTTTTTTCCCCTTCAGATAGCTGACAGTTCACTGCCCCTGCCCCCTTTGGAGCACTACAGCCCTAGATTATGCAATCCGTTTGGAATTCTCCCTCAGCAGTCCTAGTTTGAGGCTCAGGCTGGGTTGTGAACATTGAGAGCTTTGGTCTGTCTTGACAAACTTGAATTCGTTGGATGTTCTGTTTTGGTTATATAGACCAAGTGCTCTGGGCTCGGATCCAAAACTTGAACAAAATGATCAGCCCTGGAAAGAAGCCTGAAAAATCTTTGAGGCGTACTTAAATGGGGCAAAATATTAGATAATCTACCATATTTTAAATTTTATATGTAGTATATATTTACATATATATATATTTACATTTATTGAAGGGGGCAGTACACACACCATGAATATAAGAGAAATATCTAGTTTATGCAGAGTTAATTTGCTGATACCCTAACCACTCAATAATTCAGTGTTGGGCTTTCTTTCTTTTATTCTTATCATTTAAAAAGCTATGTATGTGATTTTGAAGGGTTTGTTCAAATTAGCTGATATTTTAAGATCCTTTTGACATTTTAAATGATTATAGGACATGGGGACATAAGTTCAGAAAAACTGGAAGGCTCTCAGTCACAGAACTGCCATATTTGGGAGTTCTTGGCAAAGTTTTATGTAAACTGTACGTTTTTGACCCAGGGAGTCTTTATAATGGAATTAAGTCCATACTTTGTACATGGACTTCTAGCCACAGAATGAATATAGCAAATCTACTGAGAAAGGTAGAGTTTGAATCAGAGAAAGGAGAATTTGCAATTAGAGAAAGGAGAGAGTACTGTACAGAACTAAGGGCATGGTGGGTCTTAGGTTCAGCACCAGGCTGTAGGATTTTCTCCTGACATTTGAAACAGACAGGAACCTGGGACCACACTGGAATTGTGAAGTTGTCTTCCAAAGAGCCAAAGCAGAGTTTATTGTGTTCTGTTTTGGTCTTCACAGTTTTAAAGGGATTTCTAAAACCAAGACAGACTTCAGAGCTGCATCTGAGTTTCAAAAGAAAATTTGGAGAAAAGACAGGAAGTGGGTATATTTAAGTAGAAGTAAAAATTCTGATCAAGATATATGGTGTCCAGTCAGTTCAGGGTAGATTTCTGGGAAGTAGAAGATCCTTGCCCTCAAAGAGGTCAACGTCTATTACAGAACCACACAGAAAAAGGATATAGCATAAAAAAGAGAAATTCAGATGATTTCCCTCACTATACATGAACACAAAAATATCTATTATCTACTATATAGAAACCCAAGTACTTAGAGCTCTAAGTCTACTAGTGGAACATTCAGAAGCCAGAACAAACCGAAATGGTAAGTCAGCCAGTTTCTCTGACCTGACACAATTAGGAGCAGAGCCTCCCTGTCCTCCTGCCTCCCCAGAGACATTCTTCCTAATGTGTCATCTGTATACAACTTACCTCTGAGGTGGGTTGACTCACTCCCTTTCTCTACATAATTTCAGTCTACACGATGGTGAGCGGCTGCCGTGAAGCCTTGGTCTACCTCTCCTAAACCTTGTTTCAAATTCACCCTACTTTACTAAAGGTGGCATTATTCCCAGTCATTCCAAGACCACATTCCTTATCCACATCTTTTTAAAAGCAATCGGAACCTTGACACTGAAACCAAAGTGTGTTATATAATTCTGAGTAAAGACCCCTTGGGATGCAAGGGGTCTCGGTTAGTGTTAGGAGGGGGTCTCCACAGCAAGCTGGGGTGAAGAGACAGGGTCAGGGTGTTAGGAGATGGGAAGAGTTGAAAATAAGCTGATCGATTAGCTGACAGGGAAGAAAGCTCAGAGGAGATTGAATGGATTGAGTCAAGCAGAAAAAAAAGTGACAGGAGATGGAGCACCCCATCTCTCCCTGAGGGTGGAAGGAGGGTGGGTAGGAGGAGAACAGTACAGAGGAACTTGTAGGTGGGGGGATGGGTGGATATATGCAATAACCTGGAGGAGATAGAAAGGAATTTGTGGGCATTTGATATCAATGACTATAAACTTCTTGCCAAAGTAAGAGATGAAGTCATCTGACAATAGCATGAGGCATACAACTGAAGGTCCTGAGGAGAGTTGGAAAGGGTTGGGTTAACTGCTGAAGGAGGTTAATGTTTAATTCACACTTACTCATCCATCCATTCAACAGTATTTAGGTTTCTCAACATTACATACCCAAGGCTCAGAGGGACACATGCAGTGAACAAGGCAGGTGTAGTCCTTGTTTACATCAGTGGGGAATGTGGTGTGGTACCTTGCTATTCCAAGTCTAATGAACAGATGAGCAGCATCTGCTTCCCTGGGAGGATGTAAGAGATGGGCAACTCGATGTACATTAAAGTGGGTAGCATTGGTATAGGGTATTGATTCTAGAACCATACTGCCTGGGTGCAGATCTCAGCTTCCACCTCTTACTAGCTCTGTGGTCTTGGGCAGGTTTTAAAATCTTTATTTTCCTTTACCTAAACTGGTAAGAAGAAGAATAATACTTACTTCATAGAGTTGCTTTGAAGATTAACTGAATTAATATTTATAAAATGTCTTGGCACATGGTAAACACAATGTAAGTATTGATAAATAACAATAGGCAGTTAGCTAGACAAAATTCAGGATATAATAGAGAACATAGAGCATGAACTAGTGGGTGCGAGATAGTACCATGCTCTAGATCTAGACTATGTTTTAGAATTTTGTGGGGGGTTGGTTGTTCAATTGACTGGGGAATATAATGGGAAAGGGCTAGCACATCCTGCACAAGTTTCAAATTTCCTAGCAGACATTCAAGTAGGTGAAAAAAAAGTTTATAATGTTCTGAAGTTCCATTAACTCCATCTTACATGTAATTGCAAGAGTAAGGTGTTACAGAGTTTCATTATGCACTGAACTTGCCAGGGCTGCAACTGCCTTGTAAATTGAGGGAGGATCATACTTTATTTGGTTCAGAACATTACCAAGAATTATTCACCATTTCAGAGTGTCACTAATTCAACATCAATCGCAGCATATGAGTCCTGATGCAAGGCAACTCTGTCAGCCTGAAGCACTCACTGGTTCTCCTTATTTGTACAAAAATCCAGAGACTTCCCATGTCTTCTAGTGAAGCTGTGACCAAGCATTGATATATTGAAATACATGTGCTTTGGGAGTAATTTACTTTATTATTTCTTGGTATTACAATAAGAACATTATGTTGGTCTTTAAGTCATTATATCAGTGGATGGCTAGATAATGGTTACATTCTCAATGAATTTTATTTTATTACCAATATTTGTTAGATGGTGGCAGAACCCGGACTGATATGGATGGGATCCACTGGTACAAGCAAGTGCCCTGGGGAAGCGTCCGTGAGAGGTGTGGAGCCTGGGCAGTTGTTGCAGGCTGGACCATGGCTTCTGTCCATGAGGAAGGGATTTGTTAAATGGGCACAAATTGTCCCATGAGGGATTTAGTGTAGTCTTAGCTTGCCAAGCTCTGTTTGCTTGAAGATGATATTGACAGTTCTCTCTGAACCTTTATAAACAAGGCAGAGGTTAATATCTTTCTTTTTTTTTTTTTTTTTTTTTTTTTTTTGCGGTACGCGGGCCTCTCACTGTTGTGGCCTCTCCCGTTGCGGAGCACAGGCTCCG
>NC_041227.1:32934495-32946861 GCF_002837175.3 Physeter macrocephalus
GGACGCACAGGCTCAGCGGCCATGGCTCACGGGCCCAGTTGCTCCGCGGCATGTGGGATCTTCCCGGACCGGGGCGCGAACCCGTGTCCCCTGCATCGGCAGGCGGACTCTCAACCACTGCGCCACCAGGGAAGCCCCAATCTTTCTGGTGGAAAACAGGCACTACACCTAAACCAGCCTTGAATTTATGTCTAAACCCATTCGCATACTCACTCACTTCTGGACTTAAGCTCGGTTGCTAACAGGAGATTGTTTTCCTAGACCCCTTCCTTCTGCCAACGAGTGTGACATTATTACACAGATAGATAAGAATTTGAATTGTTATATATTAAAAACTTACTCTTTCACAAGTGTAATACACTGTTATTCCTAATAAGTATATATGGTCAGTTTAAAGAATCTGGATTTCACAAGTGATTTTTTTCTTCGAGGTTGCAAGCTATTTGCAGACAGGGAGTCAATTTTGAGTATCTTTGTGAACCTTGTAACTAAAACAGTGCCTGGCATAGAATAAGAATGCAGTACATCTTTGAGGAATGGATGAACCCTTCTGTGGGGTACTGGTGAGTTTGGGAAGGTAAACTGAGCTGGAGTCATACATTCTAGGTTTTACTTCCAGATTTGTCATTCAAGTGAGTTTTGAGCTTGGGTTCAAATTTTAGAATTTTGGTTTCATCATCCAAAAGCTGAGGTAATATATTTCTTGCCCAGATTATGTATAACGTTTTTAAAATCAAAAGAGAGAAAGCAGATAAAACCACTTGAAAACAATAAAGTCCGAGCCAAATGCAAGCTTTAATAATTCTCACAAAAAGTGTGGAATCGAATTTGGGTTTATTCACAGAGGAATGGTGCATTCATGAGGGGTGTAGTAGGCTGAATAGTGTACAAAATTCACATCTGCCTGCAACCTCAGAATGTAACCTTATTTAGAAATATTATTGTTTTTTGCAGATTAATTAGTTAAGACGAGGTCATCCTGGATTAAGGTGGGCCCTAAATCCAATGACTGGTGTTCTTATAAAGAGGAGAGAGGGGAAGAGGCCCTCGTAAAGACGGAGGCAGACGTTGGCGTCATACAGCTACAAACCAGGGAATGACAAGGACTGTCAGGGGCCCCCAGAAGCTAGGAAGAGGCAAGGAAGACTTCTTCCCTGGAGCTTTCAGAGGAGCAGGGCCCTACTGACACTTTGACTTTGGGCCACTAGCTTCCAGAACTGTTTAAAGTCACCCAGTGTGTAGTACTTTGTTATGGCAGCCCTAGGAAACTGATACAAAGGGTAATCATTTTTTCCTCTTGTGAAGAATTGGATAGGATCAGAGGGGAAATCATGCTTCTGGAAATTTGCCTGGTGTCCTTGGCATCCGTATCATTAACCAGACCTTCGTGGAAAGAGAAGCAGCTAGCACAGGGTTTAAAAGCAGGGCATTTGAGACAGACTCAGTTGGGATCTGGTTCTGCCATTGGCAGCACTCTGGGAGGCTGGGCACACTCCACCTTCCAGCTGTAAAATCCAGGTGGTAGTAGCTGATCTGAATATTAAATGTAGCTTGGAATATATTTTGTATATGTAACTTGGAGTAATACCTTTTAAGGTTTACTGGTTATTGCTATAAACTAGGTAACTTGAGGCAACCATAGTCCAATTCCATATAGTTCTACTTTACCAAGGTATCAACAAAGAACTTGATTCAGTATTCTTGATCACCGTGTCCTCAGAGCATCAGAATTCGCCTTTGTCATGATGACGATAACCAGAACTGATAAATTAACCTCATTTGGCTGACCTCCATTCCAATTGTAGATGTCTTTTTATTATATTTTTTAAGTAACTGCAACAACTTTTTGCCACTATTTAATAGGAACCCAGGAATAGAAAGCAGGAATTTGAAAAAGTCCTTGACCTTGCAATTGCTTTAAAGTCCTGGCTTATGTTTAAAAATAAAAGCAAGATTTTATTTTATTTATTTATTATTTTTGGCTGCATTGGGTCTTCATTGCTGCACGTGGGCTTTCCCTAGTTGCGGCGAGTGGGGGCTACCCTCCGTTGTGGTGCACAGGCTTCTCATTACAGTAGCTTTCCTTGTTGTGGAGCACGGGCTCTAGGCGCACGGGCTTCAGAAACTGTGGCACGAGCTCTCAGTGGTTGTGGTGCACAGGCTTATTTGCTCTGGGGCATGTGGGATCTTCCCGGACCAGGGCTCGAACCCGTGTCCCCTGCATTGGCAGGCGGATTCTTAACCACTGCGCCACCAGGGAAGTCCCTAAAAGCAAGATTTTAAATGTTAGCTTCCAAACTGGCTTTTTGCCAGTGTTTGGTGTTTTATTTTAATTTTTAAAAATTTTTCAACATCTTTATTAGAGTATAATTGCTTTACAATGGTGTGTCAGTTTCTGCTTTATAACAGAGTGAATCAGTTATACATATACATATGTCCCCATATCTCTTCCCTCTTGCATCTCCCTCCCTCCCACACTCCCTATCCCACCCCTCTAGGTGGTCACAAAGCACCGAGCTGATCTCCCTGTGCAATTTTGCCAGTGTTTTTTATTGAGAGACAAGCAGGCCAGATCCTCCTCACACGCTATCACTACCTTCTCTGAAGTCAGGCTTGGCTTTCCTGTCCTCTGTCAATGAACGGTTCTTCATTAGCTTTAAAATCTCAGATAGCAACCCAAATGCATTAACAAAATAGGTATTATGAGAAACTTACAGAGAAGTTTAAAATTCAAATTCACAAAAATTTTCAATATTTGAGACCTGAAAATTCCGAATTCCATAGGTTTGTATATTTAGCTGTACTTCCGCAACATATGCTTTTATGTTTTGTTAGACTGAATTGAAGTGAAAAGATCAAATGTCTGGAAATTTAGGCTTAACTTAACATTCTTTTTCAAACAGTTTATTTTGAAAGTTTTCAAAACATCATTAATATTGTACCATGTCTTATGGAAATCATGCAACCCTGTAGGCCCATTTATGTGGTTCTTGGTTCCTTAGTAGTTGTATGTTAGTTACATCTACATTCATTCTGATCCCAACAGGACAATGCTATAATTTTGCTTTAAGCAATATTATATATTTTAAAGAAATTCAGAGGAAGACTATCTTAAAAAAAATTTACCCACATATTTACTGCTTCCAGTGCTCATTATTCATTTCTGGTGATTCAAGTTTACATTTTGTATCATTTCCTTTCAACCTGAAGAGCTTCCTTTGGAATTTGCTTTAGTTCAGGTCTGCTGAAGAAAAATTCTCTTAGTTTTATGCTTTGAAAATGTCTCTATTTTCTCTTTATTCCTGAATGATACTTTTTCTGGATATAGAATTCTAGGGTGACATTTTTTCCCTTTCAGCACTGTAAATGTGTTCGTCTAACTCTTGTACCCATAACAGTCATTCAAATCATTGTTCATCTGTAGGAAATATCTTGTTTTACTCTAGCAGCTTTCAAGATTTTTTCTATAGTGCTGGTTTTCAGCATTTACAAAATGATGAGTCTAGGTGTGTTTTTCTTTGTGTTAATTCTATTTGGGTTTTGTTGAGTGTCTTTAACTGCAAATTCATATCTTTCACCAAATTTGGCAAAACTTCAGCTATTATTCTTTAAATATCTTCTGTTCCTCTCTCTCCATTCCTTCTGGGGCTCCAATTGCATGTATGTTAGACTTTTTTATATTGCCCCACCTTACATTAGTTTAAATAATTTTATTCAACATATATCTTCAATATTGCAATCAGATACAAATAAATTGACTTTCTCAACCTTGGTTACTGTGGCATTCTCGGTGAAATAAATCCAATGCTTTCACTATATCCTTTTCATATGGGTTATTATTTGTTTGTTTAAAAAAATACTGTTCAACTGTCCAACAAGGATGTGTGACCAGGCCTTTATGTAAATCTGCTAGATCACAATTTTACTCATGAGCCATATTTATAGGTCAATATTTATTGACTATTTCAAATCAAACAGCTTCGTTCAGTTACAGTGATCAAGCTTCTACTGATAGGTAAATGTTCCAACCTCACTGTAGCACTGAGCAGTGCTTCTTTTAAGTGGAATTCTCTTCTGCTCCAGCCTCATTAAGCTTTCTTGTTTACGACCCATATAAGGTCTTGGTTGCATTTCTACTATAGAAACCATAGGGCAGTTCTGAGGAGTCTTACCCTTTTAGCGAACTTGTTATTCAAATAACTTGCCTTCTTTGAACATTTATATTGTTTCACAATTCTATTTAGAACAAGGCTGTGAGACCTCTCTGTCCTGAGCAAGACTTAAAGACTCATTCTTACCATCACATTGGCAAATACCCTGGAAGCCAGCCATTTGGAGGAACCCTAATTGAACATTCAAGCCTGAAGGCTTGGTAGAGTCCCAACACTGACCTTTTAGTCTTTCTTTTCTTTTTCTTAAGAAAATAGAAGAATGACTGCTTACTATTGATTACAACGTGTATCAACTTTTAAAATTCAGCAGTTGAGCAGTAAACTTGTTTTACTGTGCACATTTGCTTTTGTTGAATTAAGTCCAGGTCTCTTCATTTCCCAGGGCATAAAATCTTGGTTAAATTCCATGGGAAAGGATTAAGTTCTGGATATATAAACATCTAACCAAATACTTGTAAAATTCAGAAAGAGCATACATTCTTAACAGTGACTCAATTCAAACGCATGTAGATTAAACCTCTTTTTCAAGGAGGCATATTGTGTTAATAGTTTTGAAAATGACTTTTCCAAGCCCGATTCAAAGAACTCATATTCTTCAGAATAAAATACACCTTCCGTTCAGGTGGGAGAATTGGCGTCACCCCTAAAGTACTTGCTTGGAGGGAGGCAATTAAATTTTAGAAAGTACAAGAGGCATAGAATCGGTATGTGAATTATAGTGAGATTTGGCACATGTGAGGTTAATGGGATTTTTAAAAGTAAACCATTGCTTACAGTTTCAAATTGTTTTCATTTTGAGTTATTGTGGTTAAAAACATAAACCCAAATTTAAACAAACATCCTGCTTAATGTAAAATAAACATGTAACATAATTTGCACATTTGTTGGATGCTTGTTTTGGAAATCATTGTGGTGAAATGGAAATAGTCACATAGTTTTCTGAGCCAGGTAAGTGTGGGTTTGAATCCTGGATGACTAGCTCTGTGGCTTTGATCAAGTCACTTAACTCCTTTGAGCCACAGATTCCTTTTTTATACGTTAGAAATGATGTCTACCTTTTAGGGTGGATTAAGGGGTAAGAGATTCAACCAGCACCCAGTGAGTCTTCAACAAATGCTATTATTATTGGGAATAGACAAGACCAGAAAATGAGAACATTTTATTTATGACTAATAATTTCTAGGTTGTTTTCATAGTGATGTTGCTGGGTTGAAACAATTGAGACTTTATATTAAAATCTCTTTAATTCTTAAATATGTACTGCACATACAATGCATAAACTATAGATGTATGTTAATAGATTTAATGGTAACCATTACTGAATATTTCAGCTTTTTGAGGAAACTTTAAAAAAACTTTTTAATGGAGTTATACATGTAGAAGAGTACACAAGTAATAAGTGTACAAGTCACAATAATTTTCACAAAATGAACAAATCCTGTAGCCATTGTCCAGATCAAGAAATAGGACATTCCCAGCACCAACCTGAATCCCTATATGCTCCCCCCATTCTATCCTCTCCTCACCAAGGGTAATGTGACTTCTCATACATGAGATTAGTTTTGCCTGTTTTTTAACTTTACATACATGGACTCATATCATGTGTACTCTCTGATGTCTGGCTTCTTCAGCTCAGCATCATGTTTCTGATATTTACTTACTTTTTTTTTTTTTTTTTTTTTTTTTTTGTGGTATGCGGGCCTCCCTCTGCTGTTGCATCGGCAGGCGGACGCGCAACCACTGCGCCACCAGGGAAGCCCTACTTACTTATTTTTAAAATTTATTTTATTGAAGTATAGTTGATTTACAATGTTGTGTTAATTTCTGCTATACAGTGATTCAGTTATACATACATATACGTTCTTTTTCATAATCTTTTCCATTATGGTTTATCACAGGATACTGAATATAGTTCCATGTGCTAGACCATAGGACCTTGTTATTTATCCATTCTCTAACATTTATTTTTAAAGATTTACTTATTATGGAAAATTTCAAATGCACACAAATAAAGAGAAAGCACAATGAATCCAAACATGTTCACTAACTGTTTAAAACCAAACTTTCTTTGTTTCATCAGAACAGCCTCTTAATTTCTTCCTGCCCCAAAGCACTGGATGACTTTCCTCAACCATTCTATCATAAATATTTCAGTATGAGTCTCAACAAGAAAAGGATTCTTTTTGTCACACCTAAAAATTTAACAGTAATTACATTCTATCAGTATCCTATTAGGAACCAAATAGTTCCCCATTGTCTCAGAAGCAATTTTTTTTTCCAGTCAGATTTTTCACAACAGGGTCTCAATAAAGTATGCGTAAACCTTCTTTTAAATGCCCAGTGTAAGACTGGGGATTGTGTTCTATTTATATACACTGAATATTTGAGTGGGGATATGGTTCTTTATCACATAAGAAGAGAGAGAAATTCTGAATATATTCAAATTACATTGGTTGCTGGGGAGTTCTAAAAATTAGGATAGTCTTTTAATTTCCTGACATGTCTTGACATTCTTCAGATCCCTCTTTGGCTTTGGAGGTGAACTTTTTGCCTGATTTATCTTTTTACCTTTGGTATTATAGAGTCCATTTTTTTTTTTTTTTTTTTTTGCTGTTTTATTCCTTTGATTTACCTGCAAAGTGACAAGCACAATGGGCTATTTTAGCTCAGCTCATCTGAAGGAATTCATCACTGAGCCCTGAGAATGTTCCTTGAAAGGAGCTCTATAGAGAAAGCCAAAGTGTTCTCACCCTCAAATTCTCACTTCTCCAAGTGGGGCTGGAATTTAACAGTAAAGCTGACACAATCAGATATTTGTTCAAATGATTTTTCACAAAAAACATTTGAAGTTTCCAATTAAATATCTCTCAGTTTTTTCCAATTTAAGCCTCAAGTCACTCATTGGCCTTAGGTTTCTGCTTCCTTACCTGTCACCTGTGCAAGAGTTTGGCTTTTTGTCCCTTCCTTCTCAAGATGGCACCTGGGGAGTTCTAAAAATTGAGATAGTCTTTTAATTTCCTGACATGTCTTGGCATTCTTCAGATCCCTCTTTGGCTTTGGAGGTGCAGGGGGAGGGGCATCTTGCCCTTAACAACTGTCACAGGTTGATTGAGGGCTCTCCTCTTGTCTTTTTTTTTTTTTTAATTTTTATCTTATTTTGGAGTATACAACATTGATTAGCAATGTTGTGTTAGTTTCAGGTGTACAGCAAAGTGATTCAGTTATACAAGTATCTATTCTTTTATCATATTGTTTAATGTCAAGCCAAGTTTTCTGTGGTCACTGAGAATTCAGTATCTTTTGGAGGTCATCCTGGCACCCCTTGTTGGTGACCTTAACCTTCGCCTCTAGTCACACGCTCACCTCCCATTATGAACCCCTTGCCCCAACCCCAGGCCTTCATCTGTCCACTGATCCTTGGAACTTGTACCCTCCTGGCTGCTTTCTCGTCACCTGCTCGGGTGTGCTGACTCTGTGAGGCCACCCTGAAGCCCGGTCACCTCCCTCACCTTTGCCATTTGATTGTGCCTAAGTCATACTGAGCACGCTGTCAGGGTGATGGATGAGCTTAGATTATACACATATGGAGAAGCAGGGAACCAATAGCATTGGTTTTAAAATCTTTGAACCTTGGATGAGTGCTTCTCCCTCATCTTCTAGGTGTCTTTGGAGAAGTAACCAAAACTCTTTGAGCTCTTTCCTCCTTATCTCCTTTATATCATAACCTCCTACTTCTTTCTCCAGCACTTGTAGTAAAGCTCTGTGCTTTTCAGTCTTCCAAGGTTGATTTGGTGCCTTCCTTTAAGTTATATAGGTAATGTTAAATATTCTAGTTGACACGTTAAGGGAAAATAAAAAGAAACAAATGAAACTAATGTAAAACTATTTTTATTTGACACAATATATCTAAAATATTATAATTTCAACATTTAAATAATATAAAAATAATTGAGATATTTTACATTGTTTTTTTGTACAGAGTCTTTGAATTCCGGTGTATATGTTTTATACTTTACACATGTCAATTTAGACCAGCAGCATTCAGGACTATTGCGGCCACCATATTGGACAGCCCGGGTCTAGGCAATCCAAGGTCCTATACAGGAAATGCGCTAGATAATTTTAAAAGAAAAACAAACAATAAATAAACTGAGCAATTAGAATGGTGCCGTTTTGCCTGCCTATCTCGGCTTCTGAGTGAGCACATTTTAGTTATCTAACCCCAGATCCCCAGTTCTGTACACCCTCCCTTTTTAGTTTAAGGTTCATACAGCCACACTTTAAGAAGATTTCATTATGCAGCGTTTGGGAGTTAATAAAGAGAACTGGAAGCTGTGCAATAAAAGTGGAAACTGTAGGACTCGAATAAAGCATGCCTCAAAGATTTAAGAATGAGAGTCAGAAATGGTCACTTTGACTTTAACAGTCACAAAAATACAAGTAAAGTATATGGGATTGGGAAACTTTCTGGAGCAACCCACTCAAAAGGATGATTTATCAATAGAAGGATGAGGCTAGATTAACTCCAAATCTTATCTAAAAATATGTCTAATGATAATATATGAAAGTGATAATTCTAATTAAATGTATTTCAATAAGTTGAAAAATTAAGTCAGCTACATCCCCTAGGAGTGTGGCGTTACTCTAATGACCAAAAAAAAAAAAACAAAGGAAGAAATTCTGCCCCTGGAGGAGGATGTTGGCTTTAGTGACCAGCATTAGTTCTTTTTTTTAAAGTAAATTTATTTATTTTATTTATTTATTTTTGGCTGCTTTGGGTCTTTGTTGCTGCATGTGGACTTTCTCTAGTTGCGGCGAGTGGGGGCTACTCTTCGTTGCCATGCTCGGGCTTCTCATTATTACGGTGGCTTCTCTTGTTGCGGAGCACGGGCTCTAGGCACGGGGGCTTCAGTAGTTGTGGCACTTGGGTTCTAGAGCCCAGGCTCAGTAGTTTTGGCACACAGGCTTAGTTGCTCCATGGCATGTGAGATCTTCCTGGACCAGGGATCGAACCTGTGTCCCCTGCATTGGCAGGTGGATTGTTAACCGCTGCACCACCAGGGAAGCCCCAGCATTGATTCTTGATGTAAGCACACACCCTCCACCCACATGCATCCACTCAGTCACCAAATCTTGTTCATTATGCCCCTTCAATTCCTCTTGGAGCTGCACTTGCTTCTCTGTGTCACTGTCCACCTGATTTCTGGAATGGCTTCCTAGCAAGTCTCTTTGCCTTATGTTTACATCTCTACCTCCACATTTGTCCTCTAAGCTAGTGTATTGCTAATGCTCAGTGGCGAAGACCACTCAGTGGACGAAAGCTGATCTAGTCTCTAGTTCAGCATCCACAGGTCAGCATCATCTGCCCCTGCCTACCTCTTGAGCTTCAAATCCTGTGGTTCCCCAGGTTGACCCTTCTCTCCGAGATGAATGATCATGTAGTTTAGTTCTCATGTGTCTTCACACCTGCTGGTCCTTTGTCTTGAACACAGTTGTTCCCTTTCCTTCTCTCTACCCACCTCCCCATATTCTTCAATTAATCTGTATGTTCATCTCATGGGTAATCTGCTCCAAAAAGCTTTTCTAGAAACAATCCACACCCCACACCCACTACACACACACAGACACACACATACACACACACAATTTAGATTGTCCCCTTTCGTTTCTTAGGTAGAAGCCTATGTATGCATATATCACATTCTTTGTTATGGTTGATTTATTCTCTCCCTTTAGATCAGCATTTCTTAACCTCAGTACTTTTAACATTTGGGGCCAAATAATTCTTTGCTAGGAAAGTAGGGAGCTGTCCTGTGCATTGTGGGATGTTTAGCAGCATCTCTGACCTCTACCCACCGGGTGCTGGTAACACCCCCAGCGTGTCTCCAGACATTGTTGTATGTTTCCTGGGTGACAAAATCGCCAAAGGTTGAGAACCACTACTTAGACCTATAAACTCTATAAGGGGAGTCTCTCAAAGTGTATGAGATACTCTGAATCCATAAGACTTCAGTTTCTGCACACAACTGGCATTATGTTGGTACAAATGTTGAATGAATGATTGTCGGGAAAATCTGTCATCATCAGGTCTTTCCTTGCTTTGTTCCTTTCTTCTTTTTTTCTTTTATTCCATTTCTTTGCACAGTAAGCAATGAATTCTCATGTCTAATTTGATTTCCTGAGTGAACTGACCAACCAGGAGGGAGGATTCAACAGAAAGGACCGTCTCTGGTCGGGTGTGTCTCCCACGGTCAGTTGGTTTGGTTGGCTGATCGACAGTAGAAGGATGGACAAAAATCCTCAACCTCCTACACTGAAGACTTGGGCTAGGAGTGAATTGGAGGTGACAGCCCCCCTGTGATGCTCAGTTTTACTGTGTTAACTGTGAGTCAGAGTTGGCAGATCTGTTAGCTTTTCAAGCAGCTATTAGCTAAAGATTTTAGACTTTGGAGGAACCTAAAAGATCATGCATTCCAGTAGCCTTATTTTATCTACATGTGGATGTTTTTTTTGGGTCCTACTTCAGTCATCATTAGCATCCTAGATGAACATAGAATTTTGTGGCTCCATCATTTACAGCCAATTAATGCAAAGTTGCAGGACAGTGTAGTTCGTGACCTGAAATTCCTAAGCTTTGTAGTCTGCTGCATGCTGCTCTCCAGGAAGTTCCCTGGCACTGGAACAGTGTTATGGGATGGTGACACAGCTTAGCTCCATGGTACTGCTCCAGTCAGGCAGAAAGGACCCAGAAGTTATATCCCAGGTCTCCAGCATCATTGAGGTCTGCTTTTCTGCTTTGCTCTTCTTTCTAGGATCTTCTGAGAAGACTGAACCCCCACCTCCACATTCTGAAAACCTGTACTTCATAATGTCTGTCCTTCCGGCTGGGTACCATTTCTGCCCAGGGGTTTCCTGTGTGTCTTTATGCCAGGCTCTTATTGTCAAGACATTGCCATTCTTTTGTTTTGGACTGGCGGGAAGATGGTGAAGTCCTCTCCCCTGTCTTGGTTCATCACTTTTGCCACTGCCTTTCTAGAGCTTGATCACATTTGATCCCTGCAGACGTCTGATACCCTTGTAGCAGCTTATGTTAGCATCTCACTCTGACATTGCCTTGAGTCTGGGCTTGAAATGGAAATGTATCAACATTTCTCTTTCGTGTGTGGTGGGTAAAATATGTACAACATAAAATACTGTCTTTATCCTAAGTTCAGTGGTATTAAGTACACTCATATTGCTGTGCAACCATTACCACCATGCATCTCCAGAACTCCTTTCATTCTGTAAAACTGAAACTCTGTATGCAATAAACCATAACTAACCAAGTTCACCTCCACCCAACCCCTGGCAACCACCACTATACTTCCTTTTTAATAAAATCTCCCCTTTTCTCCTATCACCTACCCCAGCCCCTGGTAATCACCATTCTATTCTCTGTTTCTATGAATTTGACTTTTTTTTTTTTTAAAGATTTCACATGTAAGTGAGATCAGGCAGTATTTGTCTTTCTATGTCTGGCTTATTTCACTTAGTAGAATATCCTCCAGGTTCATCCACATTGTTGCAAATGGCAGGATTTCCTTCTTTTTTAAGAATGAATAATATTCCATTGTGTGTGTGTGTGTTCTTTATCCATTAATCTGTCAATGGACATTTAGTTTGTTTTCATATCTTGGTTATTGTGAAGGTTGCAGTGAATGTGGGAGTGCAGATACTGCTTTGAGATCCAAGGAAATAAAATCACTATCTTGAGGAAATGTGTATACAGTTCTTCACAGCAAAAGTGAGTTCCCTCTCTAGCCCAGGAGATGCCTTTCTCAGCCCTAGCATACTCTCAGCTCTGGGTAGCTGTTTTTAGCTTCCTTTGTATCTCAACCACATGGTCAGTTAGATGGACTGAGAGAAAGACCCACAAGTCACCTGGGACCTACTCATTAGTCCTGGAGCTTTGTTACAGACTTTCATTCAATCCCATCAAATATTTATCAAATACCCGCTCTGTTCTAGCTCTTGTGGATACAATTAAGATGTTGTCTTGTGCTTCAAGCTGCTGGTCATCCAGTAGGACCGGAAATGAAGCAAAAACATGATTACAGTACAGTGTGGAATAATTATACAAAGTGATATGGTAGGGCTTCCCTGGTGGCGCAGTGGTTGAGAGTCCGCCTGCCGATGCAGGGGACACGGGTTCGTG
>NC_041227.1:32946936-32999943 GCF_002837175.3 Physeter macrocephalus
ATCCCACATGCCGCGGAGCGGCTGGGCCCGTGAGCCATGGCCGCTGAGCCTGCGCGTCCGGAGCCTGTGCTCCGCAACGGGAGAGGCCACAACGGTGAGAGGCCCGCGTACTACAAAAAAAAAAAAAAAAAGTGATATGGTAACACAGATAAGGGGCGAGTCAGAGAATGATGATAAGAATAAGTACTCTTTGGAGGGGCAGACTTTATGCCAGACACTATACTAGTCATTTTATAAAAAAATTTACACTTCTGTTTAAAGTCTCACAACCATCTGGTTAGGTGGACAGGTATCCGAGATAAGGGAAAGCCACTTTAGAAATTGATACCTGTCTGAGCTTTCTTCTTTCTCTCTTCCTTCCTTCCTTCCTTCTTTCCTTCCTTCCTTCCTTCCTTTCTTCCTTCCTTCCTTTCTTTCTTATATATTTTTAATTGAAATATAAAATACCTTTAGAAAAGTACACAGTTCCTGAACTTTTACAACCTGAGCATATCCATGTGACCAGCACCCTGACACCCAGATTAAGAAACAGGACATTCCCAGCATCCCAGAAGTCCTCACATGCCCCCAACCTAACCCTCTGTCCCCCTGCCCGGCTCATCCTGCTTCCTTCCAGATGCTACTGGCCCTCCCCGCAAGGGTAATCTCCTGACTTTAACAGCGTAGATAAGCTGTGTCTGTTTTGTACTTTATATCAGTGGAATCATAAGGCAGGTCTTCTTTTGTGCTGAGTTCTTTCACTCAACAAAGTGTTTGGAAGACTCATCCATATTGTCATATGCAATTGCAGTTCTCATTGCTGAAAAGTATTCCGTTGTGTGAATGTTCCAACATTCATTTCATTTATCCATTGTAAAGTTATGGGCCTTTGGCTAGTTTCTAGTTTGGAGCTGTTATTAATGGTACTGCAATGGATTTTCTAGTGCACGTCTATGTTGTGTATGTGAAAGCTTGTCTTCTGGGCATGTACCTCAGAGTGAAATTACTGAGTTATAAGCAGTCGTGTACTCGACTGCAGAGTGGAGAGGACCTGTGTACAGTGGGCTTATGAGCTGGTGGGTGCCAGCTTGGCACATCACTGCTTACAGACAGCACATATGTCCAGCTTTAGTAGATACTAACAGTTTTCCAAAGTGCTTTTACCCAGTGCTCAGTTTCAAGGAGCAAGTAAGAGCCAGAGGGTTAAAAAGAAAGCAGGAAATATTTTTCCAGCAATGCACAGTGTGCAATTGTCAAAATTGCTTGTTACTGGTTTAGCCATGTGCATGAATTTGAAATCCTGCCATGGGCTCGCCTTGCTTATTCTTGCCTGAAATTTCCAGCCACTAATGGAATGTAACACTTTACCCTTTTTGAACTTCTTCCTTCTCAACACAGTACCACATTAAAGGTCAACTGTAAAATTTCCACATCCTATTAAATCCTGTTCCTGGAGCCGGATATGATACTTCAAAATGCTACTCCTGTTCAGAGACATACACGTACTCGTTGTCATGGGAGGATCTAGTGAAAGTGAAATTTTTTGTTTGAAAATCCAGAGTTTTTTTGGCCTCAGTTGTCTTTGCTTTGACTTTGTGGATCTGACAAAAATTGATATTTTTTTCTTTGGAGTAGAGGATTATTAGGTTAAACAGTATTTTACTAAAAATAGACCTGACTATTAGTGTCTCAAGAGACAATGTGAGTGAGTGTCTGTTTCTATTTACCAAGATGTTAAGTATCACAGGGAACGTAATGCTGTCAGCTTAACCCCTTTTTGTCTACAATATTATGGTTAGAATTCCTTTTCTCTCTTTGTTAGAATCTGCCTTTGGGGGGTTCAGAATTACATAGTGAATGTGCCAGATGAATAATGCTTTCTGAGGTAGTGATTTTAAAAAAGTCATCTCCCCTAAAAGGTAGCAAAGAAGTGCCTTTTTGCCAAGTGCAATTCGTGTAACTTCTTTTCGGGTTAAGAGGCTGTTTATTGGACGTTTCTGTACATATGCTCTATATATTATTTTCTTAGAAAGCATTACGTAAGATAATTTTATAGCCTTTCTTCCAACCATGTAGAAATATGTGTGGAGCTTTGAGAAAATGAAAATATTACATGCATTATTTCCTATTAATTCATATAATGTATTCCATTTATAAACCACACTGAAGAATTATTCTACTGGGTGAATGAGATTGAAGGTGTCTATACATAAAATCTAGCATTATAAGAAACATACAACATAATAAAGTAGAGATTGATCCTCAAATGTAAGAATATTCTAATATTGGAAAACGTTATCTATATTGGCACTGCTTTAACAGACAAAAGGAGGAGAACCACGAGATCATACTGATAAAGTGACAAAAAGACATGTGTTCAACATCTATTCCTAATAATTTTTAAGAGATCTTACAAATTAAGAATAGTGAGATACTAATGTCAAACTGGCAACCAACATCATGCATAATAGTAACATTTTGGGGGCATTGTCCCATTAAATTAAGAAGAAGCCACGTTTTTCACTGTCATTCGTATTAGTGAACACTGGCCCCCAAAATGAAATAAGGACTATAAATATTAGAAAAAAACCTATTTTATAATTTGCATATGACATGATTGTCTACCCTAAGAACACAAGATCATCTGAAAAGATTAATGCTAATAAATAATTCAATAAGGAGGATATTTCCAAAATAAATTTACGAAATGAGAAGTTTCCTATGTTTGGTAATAAAAAGTTTGTGAAAATGATATTCAAAACAACAACCCAGGGCTTCCCTGGTGGCGCAGTGGTTGAGAGTCCACCTGCCGATGCAGGGAACACAGGTTCGTGCCCCGGTCCAGGAGGATCCCACATGCCGCAGAGCGGCTGGGCCGGTGGGCCATGGCCGCTGAGCCTGCGCGTCCGGAGCCTGTGCCCCGCAACGGGAGAGGCTGCAACAGTGAGAGGCCCGCGTACTGCAAAAAAGAAAAAAACAAAACAAACAAACAAAAAAACAACCCAACCCAAAATATAAAATACCTACATTTTAAAAAAATCTTATGGAGTATATGGCATTTATACATTAAAAACAATCTAAAACATTCTCAAAATAATAAAAACAACAGTTTTAAATAAGTAGAGATGCCCTATTTCTAGATAGGATAATATTTTAAAGACACACATCATTCCCATATTAAATTAATGCAAATTCAACGATGGAAAGTTTTTTATCAATTTGGAAAACAACTCAAGTTAATCTGAAATTTTTTGGAGAAACTACTTGAGAAACACTAAGAGGGAATTTTGGCAATGAAAATTTCAAACACAGTGTAAGACAACTCAGGCAGCATTTTATTGACAATGGAAACCAACACATCAGTAAAACAGAACAGAAAGTTCATAAACATACCTAATGACTATAAAGCAAACAGACAAACAAAACTAACACATAATAAAGGTACTAAATCAGTTGGGTAAGAGTGGATTATTCAATAAGAGGCAGAATCTACAAAAGGAAAGTTAAATTTGACAGCATTATGAAAAATACTTCCACATAAAGAAATTCACAAATTAAAAAAACCAAAATGCAAAGGCACAACAAAACAAAGCAGATGGAATATTTTTTGCAAAATAAATGACGTTTAGAAGATTTAGATCCTTATTCAGTACCTAGAATATAAGAAAAACAGAAAAATGTGCAAAGAATACAAATGGGCAATTAATGAAAAGAAAAGCAAGAGAAAGAAAGGAAGAAAGAAAGAAATACAAGCATAAATAAGTTTAAGAAAATTATTAACTTTACTACTAACCAAAGAAATACAAATTAAAACAGCAGTTATTTTCACCCATAAAGTTTCCTTTTTTCTAAAACTAAGAGAGCTGGTGGTTGGCAATGATGAGGTTAAATACCACTCTAAGCTATTTGCAGATAATTTAAATTGATGCAGCTTTTCTGGGTAGCTTTTGACATATTTATCAAAAGCATAAAAACCCTCAAGTCCTTTGATCCAACAGTTTCACTTTTAATGCATTATTCTAAGGAAATTTTCACGAAAGTGGGTAGAAATTATAAAGAAGTTCATCGTGGTACTGATCAATAGCATAATAAATTGGAAAATAAACTATAAATATTCAACAATAGGAAATCAGTTAAATAATTAGGATGTATGTCTATGATGGAACCTTATGCAGGCATTAAAAATGATGTTGCCAAATTAACTAATACATAAAAATGTTCATGTTCTAATGTCAAGAGAAATATGCAGACTACAAAGGAAAATGAACAAAATATCTTATTTTTTAAAAAAGAGAAAATGCTTAAAAACTGTATGGATAAGCACCAAAAGAACAGTGGTTTTCTCTAGCTGGTGGGCTTATGAATGATTTTAATTTACTTACTTGTAGTTGCCTCACACTTGCAATTTTCTCTACAGTGACTATACATAACTTTCATAATTTATCATAATAAAATCATATTTTACTTTACAAGAGCTGTGTTTCGGTTTTTAAAAATAGAAATCAGAAATTGAATGATTGGAACTATTGATTAAATTCAGAGTTTGAAAGAGGAATCTTTATTCACTGGTTTCTCCATTACTATTTTTTTGGATAAACTGGCTTTTTCATTAACTTCAGTGTAGACACAAATAACATTAACAGTATAATCTAGGCACCAACCATAGAATTAATTAGTTAACTGTTTACTTGAACTGGATCCCAATTTCAACAATCATACTTATGCAAAGAATATCCTTTTCTGTGCAAAACTAGTGAAGTACCAATTTGTAAAATGAATTCTGTTAACTTGTTATAAAAAGCTTGTGTAAATTCCCTGAGAAAAGATTTAGAATGTTCAAGTTGAAGATGACCTTTGAAAAATGGGTAGATTTGAATTTAATATTTACCTCTTCTCTAAGGACTTAAAAGTTTTCTCAAAAAGAAAATGAATGCTCTGAAGACTTGACAAAATATTTTCTAAATGAGTTATTCCCTCAGGGTGCCCCCTGTAGGAATTAGAGTTGAATGAGTTGAATAAGTGATGATTTGTACTCTTGAGAAACTTACTGGAAAGAGAGGTGGCTTGGCGGGTGTAGGTGGGAATAAGCAAGGTAAGACTGTGATTTCAGGTAAGATGACTTGAGGAGCTGGCAGGTTACCCAGTGGAAATATCCAGCAGGCATGTGGGAATATGGAATTGGCCCTTGAATCAGACATGTCAGGGGCGATGATCCTGATGTGAGGAATCAGTTGCCAAAAGTGAAAGCTGAAGCACAGCGCAAGTATGGGTTCCAGGTGGGTTCAGAGGCCCCTGATCGCACAATTCCCAGTCCGGGAATAGTTCTTATTCTGTTCTTTGAAGTTATGCTCCAGGGCAAGCTACTCACATAAACTGTATTAAGAACAATGCCCCTTTTATGACTTCATCATGCAAGGTGGCACATACTAGATGAGTTCTCTCAGCAGAGCAAGACAAGATGTACAAGGACTCACATTTACATGTAAAATGAGAGAGGGGAAAACAGGAGTCAGTGGACTGGTAAAAAAATGGGAAGAATGAAAAGGGGCAAATTTCAGGGAGTGTTAGGCCCATGGTGTCATATGTTCTAGATACACTGTAGATAGTAAGAACTGAGGCAGACCACTGGGCCTCAAAGTATAAAGAAATGGAAAATCCTGGAGACAGTGGAGTCCACTGAGCAACGGAGAAGACATCAAGGCACCGGGAAGCAGAGGCCGGTCCCTGGGGAGGAAGGAAGACTCTGGGTTCCGAGTGTAGTATCCCTGATAGAAGGACTTGTATTTCTGTTTAGAGAAGCCTGAGCATTTCTATGTAGAACAAAAGGAATCAGGGGAAAGGAGGAAATTGGAGGTGCAAGAGAAAGAGGGGAAGATTAATCAAACAGAGTCATGAGGAAAGAGGGATGGAATTGGATCAATATACCAAGGCCAGGATTGGCCCCAGAAAAGAGAAGGAATGCCCATTTCTCAGGATGAGACTGAGGTAGACGAGGAATTAACTCTTTCCAGAAGAGAAATGGGTTAAGTCATGGAATCCAACTTAAAATCTGGTTGGAATGTGAAATAAAGGGAGAGACCTGAAGTCACGAACAAGGTCTCTTGCGAGCTCGCAGTCACTAAGTTTCTTGTGGTAGATGCGGAAATACTTTTAAGTCATTGTATGCAGTACTAATAATACTCTTTCACTGTGTCACCATCATCGGATGTAAGACATCGGGGAACAATTTACAGCTTTGCAAATGGGCCAGTGATGGGCATGGATACATTGTGCCAAATGCAATTTGCAAAAGTGTTACGTTTTGCCTCCAGTAAATTGTGTTTAGTTTTACCAAACAGTGCTTCGGTGTTTTCTATACCTGTGTTTCCTCTCTCTAATACTTGAAAAAAAAAAAAAAAAAAAAAAGATAAAGCCAGGTCAGGTATACTCTGAGATAACTCTTGAGAAAAGAATATTGAATGGGATATTGAGTTGATTGGTTAACACTTTAGAAAGGTATGATGCTTTATAGCAGATCCTTTTTATTAAGCACAGAGAATGGCATTTCATTCTGTGCCTTAGAATTTTGTGGTAGAATTGGCAACACCACAGTACTTTGAGTTCTTTTAGTCCAGAAGAGCCCAGCACTGTAGCCACTAACACACTGTAAATTGAGTCCTTTGTTGATGCTGACTTGGAAACCGTGTTAAATATCCTGCCCAAGGCTCTGAGGATTTGGCTACAAATCTATAAAGCTATTTCACATTTGTGTCACTTCCTTTTGAAATGATAGGTAATTCCCAACTATTTGCTTGTAAATCAGATGTGGGTTTACAAAATACTAGACTAACAGATAATAAAGACTAGTTAAGTGTAGGTATGTTACAATATGAGATATAATTAAGATTTCCAAATAAGAAATCATCCATACTTTCTCAACAAACAGAGAACTTGGAAGGGTAGACTAGGACTCTAATTTTTTTAAAAATTCATTGTAATTACACATACAATCTATGAATATCTTCTTCATGTGAAAACCAAAAACATCACAAATGAGGTCAGCGTCCTCTTCGGCACTTCCGTTTCCCAAACAAGCACCAGTGGTCAATCTGCTGTGCAACCTTCCAAACTTGTCACGGACATTGACATACAAATACATGTATCCGCAGGAAATATGAAATATCATTTAGTGTATGTGCAATAAATAGCACCATGTTTTATGTAACTTGCTTTTTATATTTAATGATATGTCTTAGAGACCTTTGCGTATTAATAGACATAGAGCTACTTCACACTTTTTATCAGATACAGAGTAGTTCATCATATGGATGCCCCATAGTTTGTTTCATGTCATTCTCTTCAGATGGATACTTGGCTTGTTTCAGAATTTTCCCTATTACAAATAATGCTGGAATGCAAGCGCTTCCTTGCACTGGCTTTCTTTAGGATGCATAGAGAAGGGAAATTCTGGGCCAGAAATTATAAACATTTCACATTTTAGTAGGCATTGCCAAATTACCCTTTACAAGGATTGTACTAATTTTCTCTCCCATCAACTATCTTTTAATTTCATGAATGAGGAAAATGAGGAACAGAAATTATATAACTTGCCAAATATCATAAAAATCTAAGGAATAGGAATCAGATATCCCGTCTCTCTGATAGATTTCTAATGCCTGCACCAAATCTTCTCCAAATTTATAAAAGAAGAAAAGAATATATATTAAGCTAGCTTCCTTGAAACTTTGCTTTATATTTTTCCTATCCTTTACTAACTTTGCAAAACCATTTCTGATTGGTCATTTAACTCAATGAGTTGAAGAATAATAGGAATATAATTTTCAATTTAGGGGTTATGGAAAACTATTAAAAACACAAGATTCTTGTTGTCTTTAAGTTATGTTTTCTGTGTTGTATGATCCTGTAATCTTATATCTGCTAAAATTTTCATGGTTGAGGTATTTCCTAATATAATTGAAATTCTTCTGGTTTAGAAATTTCATTTTCATATTCTTATCAACTGAGTCATCTTTATTTCTTCACTTGATGTATTTCCAAAAGTAATAAAATATGCAGAGTGAGTTGATGGGAAAAATACATACAAGTAATATACTTGAAAAATCAAACCTTTACTTTCTAGAAAAGAATCATTTTAATGGAGTTTGGGTTCACTCTCCAGAAGTCCTTTCATATCCTATGGTCAGGATGGGTCATAAACGTCTAGTTATCCAGGCTAGGCATTCAGTTACCCTCACTTGGGTTCTCTTCACCTCTTGATCTGATAGAACATATCACTTGAACTTTCTGATATTTGAAGATAATTGGGCCCACATCATACATATTTCTGAATAACTGACATGTCTTTGTTGCTACCTGGTGGCAGCTTGATGTTGAAGCAAAATTCTATAGGAATCAAAAAATAGAAGAAATGCAATGGACTATTCAGTGAGCACGGAATAGAGCAAGGAACTGGCTAGACATTTTCATGTGTGTTCTCTAATGTAGGCTCACAAGAAACTCATATAGTAAATTTTATTTTACTCGATTTCCATATCAGGAAATGGAGCCTGAGAGGGGAAAGTAAATATAAAGTTTCCCAAGCCTTCCCTGACTCCCATCTTGGTAGAAATCAGTGAAAGCTGGAGCAAAGAGAGCCTCCTGGAAGAAGTGGAGTGGAGTTTAAGTCCAAAAAGGTGGCCTAGAGTCAGATGCGGGGGCGGGGGGAGTGCGGGTAACATTTAAGGACGGGGAGGAGTCTCTGCAAAGACACACAGCTGAAGGCAGACATGGTGCTCAAATAAGGCTTAGGCAGATTTATCCACAAGGAACAGAGCCCTGTCCAACTGGCTTTGGGCAGTATAATTTTGGAGGATAAAGGGCTTTGGCAAGAAACTCAGTAGGCTCTCATGAAAAACAGCAGCCAGAAATTAGGAGTCAGGAGATCAGATGACTACCTGTGTCTCTCTAGGAAATTTAGTGTCTCTTCCCTACTTCTTTGACCTTCCTGCTACATACTTCTTTGTCTCTTTAGAAGGGCTTGTTTGGTTTGCCTCGTGTGTGGCCACCTCACTACAGCAGAGATGTACTAGCATCACTGAGCCTCAATGCCAGATTTCAAGGGCCAGATGTCCATCTCTGGTCTAGTCAGCTGTGATGAGAAGAATGGCTTTCAGTGGTCACTTCCCTTGGCCTGGGAGCAAGGTCTTTGATAGTGTGGCTCAGGCTGCTTCTCTAAGAAGGAATGATTGGCATTTGAATCACAGGAGCAAGAGAAATGGGAGATCAATAGGGTCCAACTTATAGAGTGTCTCAAAGGCCAGTGGAAACACACACACTTGGTTCTCTAATTGAGAGGGGAAGGTTTGCAAGGTGGAGAGGTTTGGTCGGGGCAAGTTGCAAGGGTGGAGAGACTGCAGCACAGAGGTGAGCTAAGAGATAATGGCATAGGACATAGTAACTAGACTTAGAGGGATGGGAAAGGAACGGTGATGGCAGAGGAGACAGGAGCTACTTTGAAAGGCCAAGCAGGATTTATTGACTGGTTATAAAGAAAAGGCAGCTTTCACCATCAGGGACAGGGACAAGGTGTGTGACTTTGGGAGATAAAGAAGGAGATGGAATGTAATTTCAAGGAGAGGGAGAATGCATCTATTTGGGGGAATGTTGTCTCAGATTCACCTGAGGTGTGTAAACACTGGCCATAGGCTGCGGGTGCTGTGGGCAAAGGGAATTGGATAGGATGTGAAGTCATATTAATCTAAAGTTAAAGAGTTGAGATGGGGGATGGACTCTGGAGAAAAAGGGGAATCTAATCTGTGGCCAATAGCCTTCCATCCAAATTTGCATCATTGTAGGACAAGCTGTCTCTGGGTTTGTGACTGAATTTCCAGGTGGGCAGGTCAGGTCAGGAGGTGGTTTTCTAAGACTGAAACACCTGAAAAATATCATGCCCTAATACTGTGCTGAAACAGTGATGATAGATGAGGTCCCTGCAGTGAAGAAAACGCTAGAAGCAAGTCCAATTTTACTGTGGATAAGACCGATGCCGGAACCTGCTTTAAAGACTGTGCTAGGCTGATGGTCAGTGATTCTCAAAGTGTGCCTTAGACCACCAATGCAAACAGGAAATGGTTAAATTTTCAAATATGGGGATAAACATTTCTTCCTCTTATATCAATACTAATGGGACTTAGCCTAATGCAGTCAACATTGGTCTGAAAGAATGGTTGTGTTTTGGCCAAGCCACGAACTCCTTTTTGAGATTCTGCCAGTTCCTGGTGGAAGCCAGGAAATATATTTTTAGGTCTCTATAACTTGAGCTAAGGGAACTATGTACTGCCTAATGGTTGTCATCCAATGGATATAAATAGAACCTTTAAGGAGACAAACCATATGCTTTGTAGTGATTACTTTATTTAACTCCAGATCTGATTTACAATCACTTTAATTCCCAAAACCACTCAATTTTATTCATTAAGAATATGCATTGCACATAGGAATGCTTTGTAATTTGGCTGTGGAATCAGAAACCAAGAATACTTTCCTCCTCCAAACTTGTAATAAGGTCAAACACTAAAGGCTTATAATAATTGTTTTTAGCTGTTCTCTTAGAATTGAAAACAAATGTTATCTAGTTTCCCAAAAGTAGTATACTGTTAATAATGTATTCGTATAGTATACTTTCAATTTCTTCATCATTTTTATGCATTATCTCAAAATTAAATGTGGCAAATGCTTTAGTCCTCTAATTTTTGAAGAATTAAAAGAGCTGGCTTTTACTAATTAAGATCAGATTTATGCTCCTCTGTATCAGAGATTTTTTTGGTAAAAATTAATATAGAAAACTTATAATGACATATACTTTTACCCAGTGTAAAGATATGCTGCATGCCCACCAGAAGGACAAAAATTGAAAAGACCCACAGTACTAAGTTTTGCAAAGATGTGGATAACTGGAACTCTCATGCAGTGGGAGAGCAAATTGGTTGGGAGTGTAAATTGGTTACACAACCACCTTGGAAAACTGTTTATTAGTATTTATTAAAGGAAAGTTTGTGTTTACCATATAAGCCTAAGAGAAATGAGCATATATGTTCTTCAGAAGACAGTTATTAGAATGTTGATCATGTTTTCTATTTGTAATAATCCCAAACTGCAAACAACCCAATTGTCTATCAACAAGAAAATGCATAAACACATTGTTAGAATGGACTATTAATACATGCTACAATAGGGATGAAATTTCATAAATGTCATGTTGAATGAAAGAAGCCAGATATAAAAGATACAGAAGATTCCTTTTGTATGAAGTTCAAGAAGAGGCAAAACTAATCTCTGGTGATAGAGATCAGAATAGTAATCTACTTTCCTCTTGAGGAAGGTAATGTTGGAAAGTGGCACCTGAGAAATTTGGGGGTGCTATGGAAATGTAGATCTCAGTTTGGAGGGTGCCTCCATTAGTGTAAACATATGTAAACATTCACCCAACTCTGCTTTAGAGTACTTCACCACGTGTATGTTATACCTCAGCAAGTGTATAGAATTCATGTTGTATGTTTCAGGATGATTCACAACAAATTATTTTCCTCTTTCCAATTCCAATGAGAATGCAGAGGCTAATTCTAATGTAAAACATTGATCCTCGGCTAAACTGGGGTGGAGATGGATGCAACTGAAGTATTGAGACAAATACAGGGGGCTTTAACTTCCCTGTATTTATTGCAAAGAGTTCTACTGTGAAAGTAGTAAAATGGTGTGTCTTTGGAGAGATCCTATTTTTTTTTTGGCCTGTAGAACAAGTAATAACACTTTTATATTTGATACCACATCACATCAGATATATTCAAAAAGAGAAAAATATTTTTAATTTTAAGCATATTAAAAATTTTTTATATCTACATATCCATATATATCCATCTCCTATAAATAAGATCATATGCATGCTTGTAGGATTCTTTAGTACAGTTTTTTGGGGGGATGTTTTTCCTGTTTCTTCTCATGTCACTTCCTCTTTTAGTGTTACAACCTACTGTGTATCTTACATAATTTTCTTTAAGCTCATGTAATAAGGCACACTTATTATATATACATAGATATTTGTATGTATGTATATGTATACGTCCATAGATACAAGTGTCTTTGTCTTTGTGCTACAAAAGTAGTATTATACCATACACATTTTCTTGCATCTTGCTTTAATTCTCCCAATAAAACTCCATGAAAATGCCTGCAAGTCAAGTGGTATGTCATGGTAACCTAATAGTCCATGGGGGTGGATATACCATAATTTACTCAACCAGTCCTTTGTGTATGGGCTTTGGTTGGACAAGGTCTTTTGTGTACTGTGGTGAGAGAGTTTTGGACTCAAAAACAGTGACTAGGGATATGGCACTTAAATTGTCTGAGCCTGTGTCTCCTAATCCACCAAAGGGGGATGCATTTATACCTGCCCACCCACAATACAGGGAAACTATATGAATCAGAAAGATGGTATGTAGGCATATACATGTTTGACATCATGGGAAGAGCTTTGTCATTGTAACCATCACGACGTTTTTGTGTTTAGTGCTTGCTATGTATGAAGCACCATTCTAAGGGTTTTAAGTGTATTCATTTAATTATCGCGATAACCAGATGAGGCACTGTGTGTTATTATTTTTCCCATTTTCCAGATGAGAAAAGTTGAGGTAACTTACACAAGGCCAGCAGGAGATCTCAGATTCGAATCCTGCATGTCCCACTTTGATTTTACCTACCATGCAACACTGCCTCTCAAATGTGATGCTCACTAGACATTTTATTTTATACGTAAATATTCACAGAACACATAAAATAGAATGGTTCTCAAAAAATGATGGAATTACATTGTCAATTGTAAACATTTAAAAACAAATGCAGAGGCATGTATCAGATAGCTATTTATGTGTAGGAAACCATCAGAAATGTAGTGGCTAAAACAACAACCATGTATATAGGTCACGATCCTGTGAGTCAGCAATCTGTGCTGGGCTTAGTTGGGTGGTTCTTCTGCTTTTATCTGGGGTCACTCAAGAATCTGTGGTCAGCAGGGCAGTGCAGCCTGGAGATTTCCTGACCGTAAACTGGGATAATGGGGACAGTTGGACCATGGGGGTCTCATCCTCCAGCAGGCTTTGTCAGGCTTATGCAAACAGTGATAGTGTGGTTTCAAGAGGGAGAATGGAAACACATGGGCATTCTTGAGGCTAACAATTAGTACTGGCTCACCCTGGCTTCTAGCACATTCTCTAAATCAAAGCAAGTCACAAGCCTAACCTAGATTCAGCCCCTTGATGGGAATAACCACCAACGCACATGGCAGAGAGGCTAAGATCTAGGGTGATGAAAATTTCTGTCTCATCCAATGTGGGAAAGAAAGAAAAAAATGTCTTACTATTTTCAACCCACAGAGCCCCAGAACTGGTTTCTTATTAGTATCAATACTATGCATGTGTTTGTGTATGTGTGTGTTTCTGCTGAGAATGCCTCCTGTATATTATCCTCTGGCTTGCAAATAGCTGGTTTTCTTTTGGGGGGACGTTTCTTCCTGAGATAGTGGCTTACTCTGAATGTCTAAGCTGAATCAAATCTCCCACGCTTTAGAGCCATCCTCATGTTCTTGATTAAAGTCCCTCTGTCTTGAAAGATTTTAATTTGTATTTCTCAGGCAGCCAGATGACATGATATTATGTTATGGCGTTTCAAAGAGCAGGACTATTTGGCTACATAATCAATGTATCACAACCAAATTTTCTAATTCACATGGCTTATAATATGTGTAAGTTGTACATTTTACAATGAGCACCGTCATGCTTTCTTTCCAAGACAGGTACCCTTCCTACACCTTCAGCATCCTCTGTTAATACTCTCTGTTCCCAGCATCCTTGCCCCATTGTGTTAAAGAAGGACACACATTCAACAGATAAGTAACCTGAGACACGGGAAAATATCTGTCAATTTCATACAGAATTCATGGACTGAGATGCAAGATTTTCTCATTTCTTGGCTGTTGACCATTTGCACTGTCTAATGTGATTTTCAGGTTGTTCCAGGATATTCTAGGGACCACCTCTTTTTTTCTTTTGAAGGCTTAAAATGATATATTGGTTAGCTCATCCTTTCAACATATTTCTCCTAGCTGCAGAGAAATGATGGTGTCTTTGCGTAAGGAGCCTTAGAAAACCATGTAAAATTGGTTAGTGAACGTTCCTTTTTTTGTTTTAGTCACATGGCATAGTAGATGAAAGTATGGATTCAGGAATAGACCAGATTAAGATTTGTATTCCAGATCCACCACTTACAAGATGTGTGACATTAGGCAACACACACACACACACACACACACACACACACACACACATATATATTAGCATATATTAGGCTGGCACATTGTGGTAAAAATTCAATAAATGTTTATTATTATTTTTATTGAGGTATAATTAACGTATAACATTATATTAGTTTCAGGTATACAACATAATGATTCAATATTTGGATATATTGAGAAATAATCACCACAATAAGTCTAGTTAACATCCGTCACCACACATAGTTACAGTTTTGTTTCTCGTGGTGAGAACTTTTACAATTTACTCTCTTAGCGACTTTCAAATGCGCGGTACAGTTTTAACTATATTAGCCATGCTATACATTATATCCCATGACTTATTTGTCTTATAACTGGAGGTTTGAACCTTTTGACTCCATTCACCCATTTTGCCCACTCCTTGCCCACTGCCTCTGGCAAAGAACAATCTGTTCTCTGTATCTATGAGCTATTTTTGTTTTACAGATTCCACATGTAAGTGAGAGTGTATGGTACTTGTCTTTCTCTGTCTGACTTATTTGACTTGGCAAAGGCCCTCCAGGTCCATCCATGTTGTCACAAAGAGCCAGGTTTCCTTTTTATGGCTGAATAATATTCCATTGTATATCTGTGCCACATTTTCTTTATCTATTCCTCCATCGATGGACACCTAGGTTGTTTCCATATCTTGGCTATTGTATATAATGCTGCAAGGAACGGGGTGTGTGTATACCTTTCTGAGTTAGTGGGTGTTTTTGACTTCAGATAAATGTTCAGAAGTGGCTGGACATAAATGTCCAGCCACTTCTGAACATTTATCTGAAGTCAAAACAACCACAGTGCTGGATCAGATAGTGGTTCTATTTTTAATTTTTTTGTGGAATTTCCATACTGTTTTCCATAGTAACTCCACCAACTTGCATTTCTATCAACAGAGCATGAGGGTTCTTTTTTCTGCACATCCTCACCAACATTTGTTATTTGTTGTCTGTTTGATGACAGCCATTTTAACAGGTCTGAGGTGATATCTCATTGTGGTCTTGATTTGCATTTCCCTGATGATTAGTGACATTGAGCATCTTTTCATGGACCTATTGTCCATCTGTATGTCTTTAGTATTCTTGCTCTTCAAAACAAGGGGCAGAATAGGTATATGTCCTTCTGACGTCTGATGTGGAGGCCACAGGACAAAGGATCACTTGTGCAGACTTCCTTGTGTTCCTCTACCTTAGACGATCCATGTCTCACCCTTCGGTAAGAGCCAATGAAATAATATATATGAAGTGCCTAGTGCAGGGTCTGTAAATATTAGCTTCCTTCCTGTTTTACTCCCTCTCCTCCTGGAGACTGAACAGTCCTTACACCAGCATTTTGTCTTAGTTTGGGTTCCCCAGAAGCAGACTCTGAGATGTAGGTTGTGTGCAGGGGAATCCTAGGGAAGGATCCCAGGAGAGTATGACAAAGGAGTGGTGGGAACAGGCCAGGGGTGGGGACGAAGCCAAATAAGGGCTCCATTTCGGGGGCAGTCCTGGCCCTCAGCGTGATGTTGTGGGGTGCTCTTGAGCATAAATACGCCTCAGAATATGTCCTGCCTTGAGGCAAGAGACCCTTCCTTTCATATTCCTGCACCCGTCTCTTATTGGTCATGGGCCATCCTGGTGTAACTTCCAGACACTTCCAGCTCTCCATACTGAATGGGCAGTCCCAGTGGCCCAAGGAAAACCCCTGAAGAAGGCTATGGGTGCAAGCATTTAGAAACAGAGCACATAGAAGCTGGGAGTAGGTGCATGGAAGCTGCGAAAAGGATGGAGGTGGCATATCTGGGTGGGCAAGAGCAGTGTCCACTGCACCCCCTCGGAGTTTATAGGGACCAGGGAACCAGTCTCTGGTTAAATGGTGGCCTTCCAGTGGGAAAGGCAAGGCTACCATTTAGGTCAAAGTCACGCCTTATTTTTGTAAGCGGCTACTAAAGCAATATCAATCAGCAAGAATAAGTCCATATCTGAAGATCAAACACCCAGGAAATCTGTGTCAAGCTTCAGTCTCCCCTGTTAATCTTCTGCCAGACGTGATCTGAGTGTGGCTAGGGGTATTTGATGAGCGCATTAGTGATAAAGGCAGATAGTGTTCAAGAATCAGCTTTACTACTATCCCTTTTAAGGAAACAACTGGTGATTAATTTTCAGGCCATATAGGGCTCTTCCTCCTAAAAGAATGGCTAAACTGAGAGATTTACTTCTAAAAGTGTAAACTTTTGACTGGAGCTTTAAAGAAAGAGCAGCTTAGAAAGAAAGCAAAGAAAGTTTCAGGATTGAGAAGGAATTCTGAAATTCCTCTTTTGGGAAATGAAGTACTAACAGTTTCATGGATATTTGTTAAAATAAAAATGAAATATTCTGGTTACACAAATCTTCCATTACAGTCTTTTAGCTGAGGAAATGTAATAATGAAAAAAAAAATCCAGGGGCTTGATTTAAATAAGAAATACAGTTATTAGAAAGGAAATTTCCAAAAAGCTGCTCATGGTGACATATTAAAAAAGGCACTTATATTTGTGAAAAAATGAACTATTTTAAGTGTAATTATTTCTAATGTTCCTTATTTTGGGGTCTCATGAGAAATTAGAAATTGCTGATAACCAATTTTGAATATTTTGGAGATAAGTTAATACAACACTTTATCTGTGATTCATGGCTTTTTATCCTTCTTACATTATTCTTGTCTGGGTGAAGGACCTGTCCATCACTGGAAGCAGTTGGAAAGAAAACTTTGCCTGAAGCTGCTTGAGAACTGGAATCAGAATCTTAAATGGTGAATGGTGGCAAGATTACAAAATTAATTATGAAGGCTATTGAAATGATGTGGCATTTTCAACCTATTTTGATGGACAAGAGGTATCATAAATGGAGAGCTCATTTTCCATTTCCCCTTGCTTCCCTGTGATTTTGGGTCTCATCACGCTGAAATCTGAGCCTCCATGGAAGCCATGTCTTCATGTATGTCAGTCTGAAGCAGCAAAGACGAGACAGCTTGTCTGTGTATGTGACTCTGTAGAGTCCCATAACCAGAAGGCCTTAAGCTTCAATTTGTTTCTTTTGATTATTGGCAGATTGCTGTCTGTGCTCTCGGATGTAACTGTTTAAGCATATTAGCTATGCCCTCCCTAATTATTCATGCTTCCAGTGTTACCCGTTCATAATGTATGACCATAAGGACAGTGGATTAGAAGCCTGAGGAATTTAGGCTTAAGTCTGCTGCCAGAGATTTATTGTCATTGTTTCAGTGGCAGTGTATTAACAGGCAGGCCAAGTCACTCCCGTTCCTGGCTTTTGGTACATTTAGTGTAGGCTTAATTGAGAAAGAGTGCATTTTCTCTGACACACCAGAAAATCAAACAAATAAGGAGTTGTTGAAAAATAGGATTTAAGTTTAAGTCTGTTAATCTGTATCTGATAGGCATCACCCCATATCTGTGAAAATCTGATGCTGGGGATGTGCAGGCTTAGATAGATGCTTTCAAGGTGTGTCTCAAAGGCTGTCTTACTCCTTTTGTTCCCCATTTAATACTTTGCAAGTTTTCCTTAGTTGATTAAAAAGAAAATCATTGACTAATCATATATCACTGCTATAAATACCTCACCTTCTGTGACACAATGTCTTATTTATTTTACTTTATTATTGTGATCTGTTGGCTTTTGTGACCTAGTGCTTCAAATGCTTTTGCATTTGTAAAGTACTTAGTAATTAGATACTCTTCATCATACCTTTTGCCATCTTTGAATGGTCTTTTAAACCTTTTTTTTTTTTTTTTAATTTTTTTTTTGTGGTACGTGGGCCTCTCACTGTTGGGGCCCCTCCCATTGCGGAGCACAGGCTCCGGACGCGCAGGCCCAGCGGCCATGGCTCACGGGCCCAGCCGCTCCGCGGCACGTGGGATCCTCCCGGACCGGGGCACGAACCCGCGTCCCCTGCATCGGCAGGCGGACTCTCAACCACTGCGCCACCAGGGAAGCCCTTTTAAACCTTTTTTTAAAAAAAATCCCTAAATGTATAGTCTAAGCAAATTAGGAAAAACTACCTATAAAGTATACTGACAAGTTCCATTTTAAATTTTTAGTGAACTGATGCATTTAATCTTCCTTTCTCTCTGTCAGTCAACAAATATTTATTGAGCCCAACAATATACTGGAGACATTGCTGGCTGCTGGGTCACGGGGCAAGAACACTGATGCATTTCATCTTACTTTGAGGCTGTCAGTCCCCAAATATTTATTGAGCCCTAGCAATATGCCAGGGATTTTGTTAGCTGCTGGGGATTCAGAGCTGGAAAGACATAGTTCCCTTTTTTCACAGAATTTATAGAAGAGACACAAACAAGACAATGTAGACTTAAGGTACATACTCTGATGACGGGCTAGGCCAAGTACAGTGAAGTCCTCACAGGGAAAGGTTTTATAGCTGCCAGGGAGAGTAGGAAGACAACCTTGGAGCTGAGACTTGGTAGATGGAGAGGAGTTTGCCAGGTGGATAAGAGCATGGAGGGACATTTAAGGCAGGGGAAACAACATGGTCAAAAGCACAAAAGCCTGCCAGAGCCCTCAGGATCTACCAGTGACTCTGCATTATTGGAGAATGAAGTGTAAGTCAAGGAGCTGATGCAGCTGAGAGGCATGGGTGGGTGGAGGTCAGATCATAAACAGCTGTAAATGCTGTTCAAAGTGGTTCATATCTTACCTGCGTCCTTTTGGGGGCAACTGTTATGGTTAAGACAACAGGAAAGAGAATTTCCCAGTAGCAGAAATTACATACTTGCAAGTGATCCTCAAACCCAGATCTTCTTGCCCCCCAAACCTTTAGAGTTGGTATAGATTTTGTGATAAAGTTTGCGCTCATTTGTTTGTTGCAGTAGTGATGATTAGAATTGAGAATGGCCATAAATGAAGGATATTTATTGCTCTAGACTTAGGGATCTTTGTATGAGTGTTTTCTCCTTGTTGGGTCAGCACTGACAACTGCCCTTTGCAAGTTCTTTGAAAAGGCAGGAGGCTCTGAAGGGCCTGGATGATGTTGCTTGAGGGCTCAATCAGAGATCGATATTCAAGATGAGAGAGGAAGGTAGTAAGAAATTATGGATGATGAGAGAGCAAGGGTAGAGTGGTACATCCACCATAGACTGGAAAGAAAAAAAGAAACCTAAGGGGAACTTGGGGGCCTCCTGATACAGCTGCCCAAATAAGCATGGAGATGCTGTCCTTGGCCAGGCTTGACTCCAAAGGGGCACTGCTTGGAATCAGGCAGCTGCTGGTCCCACGTCCAATGGGAACATAGCTCTTCCAGTTTGTAATGAATGATACCCAGGACTCTCAGATGGTGTGAAACTACCGGCTTCACTTGGAAAAACTGTCTAATTCAGCACAGGTGTAAACGGTCACTAACAACAAGAAAACCTTACATGATAACTCCTTTCTGTTATGCCTGCTGAGTGTTGCGATGGAGGAAAAAATAACGAGAAGAAGGTCCTATAAATCAGTAATGGCTAATTCTGATCCAGTGATCTCATATAACATTAGAGTAAATGTGAGCTTCATTTTGAAGACATTTTAGTTTTATTAAATAGCTGTTTTCATGCATAAGCAATACAGCTGGACCACACTATTCCAAAGATTGCTTTTAATAATACCTCATTAGCACACCAAGGCAAATTGAATTCTCACTTGATTAACCCTCCCACCATCCCTCATTTACCTCTGCAGTACAGAGCACTGAGTGTAGAATTTCACTGGCCACTCCACTGAGCATTTGATGAAGAAGTGCATGTAGGGAACGACCTTTATCTACACCGTGTCTTCCTCTCAAGGCTAAAATTAGTATCAATTCAACAGGAATGAGATAAGACAGTATCTATGGTAACATTATAGTTTTCGTTTGCCTTGCTTGTATTTAGGTGACCGCATGTTCAGGTTTATCTGGGACAGTCCCATTTGAGTGACTTTACACGTGTGGGTCTATTTTTGGACTCTCTTCTAATCCATTGATCTACCTTTATACCGATACAAGATAGCTGTATTTATCCCCAGGTGACTATAATTTGCCATCAGAGTTGAGCATGATTGGTTAAGATAAATCATGATTCATTGCCTAGGGCTAAATGCATTGCTGATCTAAATGAAATTGGGATTTTATTCACAAAGAAGTTATGAGTATTGAATTGACAGATAACAGTGACTGCTACATATGTATCTAAATCATATGTTGTATTAAGTGATATTTTTTATGAATAGTGCTTTTATCTTACTCATTTCATAGAACCTCCCCCACCCTCCAAATCTTCACATGACTTTTGGGCACATTGCCTTTTTATTTTTACCACTGGAGCATCTTTTGGAGTCATCTAATAGAGTTTTCCAGGATAAATCTATCCACTTCCATTTATATTGTTTGAAATGCAGCAGTTTTTGAAACCCTATATGATACAGCCACTGGAAATTTTAGCCCAAGCCATAAATATCATTTGCAAAAAGTTTGATAGTTTTTTGACCATTAATCCTGCATTTATTAGAGGAGATCTGTGAAACCACTTACTGTATTTATTTTTAAAGTGATCCTGAAAAGGCCCCTTTAAATTATCTACAACATTTGCAATTGTGAGGTCATGCCCACCTGGGAATAATCCTCTTACTTTCTGTTATACTAGTTCTGTTTACCTTAAACCTCTAAAGGTATCTAAACTAGGATTAATAGAAGTAATTTCAGGCTAAGGTATCATCCCCAAATATTATCCTGTTGTTCAAAATAAAGTAATTAAGAAAACTTGGTAACATTAATGACTTTATTAAACCCTGACTATATAAATCAGGCCCTTTGTTTCTGAGGGACACTTATCAAGAATAAAATGTTGCCACTTATACACAGGCAGGCTTATGTAATTGTTTTCTGTGTAGAGATCTTTTAAAAAAATTTTATTGAAGTATAGTTGATTTACAATGTTGTGTTAATTTCTGCTGTACAGCGAAGTGATTCAGTTTTATGTATATATTATTTTTCCTATTCTTTTCCATTATGGTTTATCACAGGATACTGAATATAGTTCCCTGAGCTATACCGTAGGACCTTGTTGTTTATCCATCCTATATATACTAGTTTGCATCTTCTAATCCCCAAATCCCGGTCCATCCTTTCCTACCCCCACTCCCCTTTGGCAACCACAAACCTCTGACTACAGATCTTTGACTTTGTAACTTCTTTTGACCATGGTTCGAAGTGGTAAATTCTAAACAATTTGAAAACTGCAATCTAACATGGTTGCCTTATTTTATATGGCTATGAGAACCTTTTTGGTTCAAATAATGTGTACCTTTTCCAGAAAATCCCTGCACATCACACATGCAAAACTAACTAATTTACCAGGACATGGGAAAATGATGTGAGGTGTCTTACTTGCTGAAGTTTCACTTTATCTTGAATAATGAAATTACAGATCTACCTAGAATTTAACTTAGTTGCACAATATTGTGTTTCCTTTGCCAATTAACCCAATGGAGGTTTGAAGTAATATATATGAAAACTGCTTTGTAATCTCAAAATCACTAGGCAGTTGTTAATCGTTGTCATTACTATATTGGAAAAACTACCTGTGGCCACTCAGAGTGGAGAAAAAGTCTTAACTGTGAGCAAAGAACAGCTCAACCCTTAGGCAAGTACTTTATCATGAAAACATTTTCCAATGATTGTGATTCATAGCAGATGGAAACTAACTCCTAAGCCAGTGTTTTCAAACTAGAGGTCTTGACCCATGAGTAGGTTGTGAAATCAGTTTATTGGTTAGAGACCAGCATTACAAGAAAAAGAAAATAACAGGAGAATAGAATATAACAGAACATAGAAGAAAATAAATACTAGAGATTGTATGGACACATATTGTTTTGATATATATATTTACACAAACACTGGACGGAAATTAAAATGTTCTTACTGAGAATCACTGCTTGAAAACAAAGCAAAACAAATCCTATAACAATGAATACCATTGCCCTAATCTTGTTTCAAAATTTTAAGAACATTACAGTTGTCCTTAGACCTGGCAATTATTTTATTAAATTTAAATTGTGACAAAAAATCTTAAGGGTTTTGTATATTATAAGATCATTATTTCTGAATCCAGAATAAAGGTTTTTAATTAATATTTTTCTCATAAATCATTGAGTTATTAAGGACAACCAGATATCCAGTTCGATTCAACATGTTTATTGAGAATTAAGCATATATAAAAGTTATATCAAGCAAGAGGAATTAAGATAATTATGTAATTATACTATATGTTAAATGACAATTTAGTTTCTTCTGTGAGATACAAATATTTCATAAATAGTATTTAAAAGGCTGACACAAATTTTAAAATATTATTTGAATTATTTTTACAAATATTTTCCTGTATCAGTTAGCTATTGTTGTGTAACAAACCATTCTAAAACATAGAGACTTAAACAGCAGCCATTTATTTAGTGCCAATTCCATGGGTCAGTAATTTAAGCTGGGCTATCCTGGGTTGTTCTGGTCTTGGTTGGCTCCCTTATGTGCATGGTCAGCCCTGAGCCTGCTAAGCTGCTCTGGTTCTAAGAGCTGGTTGGCTGTTGGCTGGGGTGCTTCAGCTCTCCCCTACCCCGATCATCTGTCATCCTCAAGAGAGCAGTCTCTTCAGAGGGCAGAGACAGGGCCCTGAGTGACAGAGAGAGAGAAAGTGAGAGACAGAGAGAGAGAGAGAGACAGAGAGAGAGAGACTGGGAATAGAAAGCATGCTGAAGCTAAATTGGAACTGGAATGGTGTTATGTTGGCTGCATCTTGCTGGCTAAAGCAAGTCACAGGTCAGCCAGATTTAAGGGGAGGGCAGATAGACTCTACCTCTTGATAAGAGAAATGGCAAAGTCGTCACAGGGCAAAGGATAGAGATACAAGAAAGTCATTAATTGGGACCATCAGCGCAGTCAACCTAACATTGTTTTTTCCTTGCCATCCTGTTCTTTGGCGCAATATAAAGAAATTCTTCAGACAAATGTCCATAAAGACCCTCTTTCCTGCTTCTGTCTGAGCTTCTAGTAAAAAGAAGATAAATGTGGAAATTAATCTAATCCATGCATTAATAAGCAGAACATTTACTTAAACTGGTCAATTTTTCTCTCAATTTGATTGTAATAAATATTATGCTTTAAAAAGTCTAATATTGCTAACAGAAAGATTGTGTTTGCTCTGAGAACATTATGAAGCATGCCTTACTTAATAAATGCTTTCCTAAAAGGGTGTGGGTAAATAAAATTGTAACTCAAAGCAGATTTTGTATATTGAGACTAAAATTTAAAGAGATCCTTTTACATGTGTTCTTTTTCCATAGGTGTCTCTGAAAGTCCTAGTTTTTAGATGGCAAGGTGACCTTCACCTGTAGAACATAATTGCTATATTTAGCCCAAAACTTGGGCCAGAAAGGCTAATGTGTCATTTAAAACTTGCAGATAAAATGAATATAATCTGCTGAGAATAGTTTCATCAACTAAGTCTAGAAATAACTAGGTACTCGAGTGATTTTTACATAATCATTTGTTTCATTTTGAACAAATTAGAAAGAAAATTAGAGGAATCTAGAAGGAAAATTAGAAAGGGTGGTGCTAAATACCTATCCATATGGTAATAATTTTACAGTATAAGGAAAACTTAAGCAAAATATAGCATTTGTATATACCTATCTTGCCTGTGAATACTGTAGTCTATTATAATTAGCAAGCTAATATTATGAAGTAGTTAGAAGATGACTGACTCCAAAGACAGACTGCTCGGATTTGAATCTGAACTTCATCATGTGCTACCTTTGCGTTCCACATTACTTTATCTTTTTACACCTCCCAGTAGAATGGGGATGATAATGGTACCTAATTCATAAGTTATTGTGAAGATTCGATAAGGCACAGGGCAATGACCATGCATGGTAAACATTCAATAAATGTGAATTCTCACTATCAATACTTACGGTTTGTTTTTATTTCAAACTTCATGTATCTTCACGGATTCATTCCAGACTTGTTTGGACTCGCATGTTCTGTCTTGTGCCAGAGGCCTGGGAGACAGAGATGAAAAACAAAGGCATTCCCCCAAGTAGCTGGAAGCATTAGATGAGTGCCCCCACCCCCGGATGTTTACATGGTGATGCACCCATAAAGGGGATATCAAGCTTGAAGGTCATTGAGAATGTCCATGAGACTTGTTTCTTTTCTAAAAAAAGATTTTACACATACAGTTCCCTGAACCAAGGTGCATACTTTCAGTTGTTAACTAAAGTGTATTGAACTAGCTGGATTTACTGAAGTTTACACTCAGCCTCTATATTTCTCAGAAATATACATAAAGTATATTATTAAATATTATATTATTAAATATATTAAATTATTATACAGAAATGTCCCAATATTATGTAAGGCATGCTTTGTAGATAGAGTATATTAAGCCTTAGACAAGGGGCACAATTCTTCATTCTTGCAGTATGTAAGGATTTTAATCTTCACTTGGTGGTTCCTAATTGTCCCCTGAAAATGACCCCTCCGTGCTAACCTTAACATTGACTGAATTCTGCCAAAAAGGAAAGGAAGTGATTATAATTCTCTTTATAGATCCTGCGATCCTGTAAAAAGCATTGGTTGGTTGTGAAGCTTGCCTGGAGAACAGGCTGTGTCAACAGCATAAAATCTTTACTACCGACTTTGCTACTCTTGGTTCGGTTCCATCCCCTTCCCTGCAGTGGATTCACATTTGCTTTGAGTGTGGTGAGCTATGTGGTAGGAAAAATTGTGGTGTATGAATTTCATTTGCTTTTTGAAGAAATGGGTCTTGAGTTCAACCTTTTCCTGCCAAGTCCCAGGCCCTGGGTCCGTCCCCAAAATGTAGAGTTGACAAAGACCTCCCATAACTGCAAGCCTGTAGAGAAATCAGAGATGGGTTCACTTTGGCCTTTATCTGCTCCTGGGTCATTAGAACAGGTCCAGCACGTGCAGCGTCTGGGCGACTTCCCTGTCAAAGAGATGTATTGAAACAGATATTTAGATGGAATTGAATTTTTGGAGGGCTACTTTGAATGTGTTTTACTCTAACAATCTGATCTGCAATGGATTTGACTATGAATGGATTTGACTAACTATGAAGGAGAATTCATTACAGGTTAAAATTAATTTTTTGAGGACACAATATTTTGAAATTTCTCTTAGAATTCAAGATTCTGATGCTTGCAAATTAAAAATGGGCAGAGGTTTTTAAGGCTATCAATAAATTTATGAATTCTGTTTTTAATTTTACTGTTATTTTTGGCTTATATAACAATAGGTTTATTGGTAAGCTGTGCTTTCTTTTTATAAATTTAGGTATAATTTGTATAGAGTTAAATTTACCTCTGTTAAGTCTACAGTTCTGTAAGTTTTAACAAATGTTAAATGTTGAAGTCTTGTAACCATCACCACAATTAACATATTGAATACTTCTGTCACCCCCCCACCCCCAATTCCCATGGACCCTTTTGTAATCAGCCCTTTCCCCCACTCCCTGGCAAAAACTGATTTGTTTTCTTTCCCTATAATTTTGACTTTCCCAAAATGTAGTATAAGTGGAATCATACAGCATGCAGCCTTTTGAGTCTGGCTCCTTTCATGTAGCATAAGGAATTTGAGATTCATCCATGTTGTTGCTTTTGTCAGTAATTCATTCCTTTTATCACTGAGTAGTATTTCATTGTGTTGATACAATATGGTTCGTTTATCCATTCCCCATTTGAGGGACATTTGTTTTCAGTTTTTGTTAATAACAAGTATTATCACTTAATTATGTTGTTACTCATTTTGGAAAAGGTCAAATAAGATGGTGAAAGAAGTACTTTGTGTGTACGGGGGGGAGGGTAGGGGTGGGGAAGTCTTAGTCCATTTGCATTTTTCCAAATCTTAAGTTTTTCTCTAATGAACTGTTTGAAATACCTTGGTAACTCACAGAGCATAAAATGATACCTGGTTTGGCACAAAATCATTACATTGATTTTCCTGAAATTGAATCAACTAATTTGGGGGTGTACCATATAATCATGTAACTGCCAGGTGCTCCATCCCTCAAAAAGAGTATGCCATATGGAAAAGATTCTAAATTAATCTATCAGGGTGTTAAAATAGGACTCTTCTTGTGCCAGTTTTGGCCAAGGCATAAAGACAATGGCCACTACATTGCTTCATGAAGATCACCAGGAACAGAAGAGAGGCTTGGAGAGTCTGAGGAAGTGGAGACTAGAGCTTGGTGGAGGATTTGCGGGAGAGCTCTTAATGTTCTCTGATTCCCATCATACACCTTTGGTGTCGTGAGACAGGGTTCAGTAGGACTATTTTCAGGATAGCCTGTAGCTAGCATGGGGTATCCTTTTATCCTTTCCATGGGGCTTCTAGGAGGGGCAACCAGAGCCTAGCAGAGAAAAGCTAGGATTATCTATGCTTAGTGCTGAGGAGGGAATGAAAAATGAGCTACAGGAAAATGCATCGTACCCATCAAAAGAGCTGCAGACAGAAGGGCTCTAGTCGGGGGAGTGAAGTTAGCACGTGTTGGTTCTCTGTCCATATCTTTACCTGAGGAGGTGCGTCCATTCTCAAGCGGCTGTGGGTACCAGCTGCTAACAACTCACAGCTGACCTTACGCTCTGGAGGACTGCCCTTGGCTGACAGGAGCCTCCTTGCCCAGAGATGCCTTGTGCTTTATACCTCCCATCAATCTGGAGGCTGCCCATGGCCATTGACTGAAAAATACAAAAGTGTAAAAACTCAGCATCTTTGCCTCAAGGCATTAGAGTCATGCTCCAGAGCTCTCCATGGCTCAGGCTGATAGTAAACTTCAGCTGAAATAAGCTCTTTGCCAAGCTCGTTCTCCTGTGCCATCTCAGTCCCTTAGAGGTTTCTTCTGAGAGCTCTCCCTCGAAAATTATTTGCACAAGAATCCCTGTCTCAGGCTCTACACCTAGGGCGCCTAACTTAATATAGGGGTCTCTGAAGAATCCCCAAAAGCATGAGAAAGTGAGAATGAGAGACACACACAGATAGGGATCATGCATTTTAAACATGTGCCGAGCTTACAGAGGTTAATTTCAGCTTGCTACTGTAGCAGTCAGGTAAGAACTTTCCTGCCTCCCCCATCTCTTCAGTAAGTTTCTCGAAGTGTCAGAAACCATGCTAGTAGGGCAAGAAGGAGATGCCTAACCAAGCTGTTTAGGGAAAGAGAGCATAAGTCAATCATGGACCTTTCCTTCCTCCAAGATTTCAGTTTATTCACTGGCCTTGTGCCTTAGGAGGAGAAGCCTTAATGCGAAAGCAACATGACTTTTCCATGATCCAGGATACTGATTGGGGGACCTGGGAAAGTGTAACCAAAAATTTCATGGGGTCTGCCTAAGCTTTCATCTAGGACCTAGAGAATAATCAACTCACCCAGTCCATTTAAGGAGAGAGGGGGAAAAAGTGCTTAATGATTGTATCTCATGAGTCTTGCCCATTTGGTTACTTGTTACCCTAGAATAATTGAAAGGGCAAAAATATAATAAATTGCTGGACCCTGAAAGATGAAGGCAGAGAACTTGCCTTCCTTCTTAAGCTGAGGGTATGAGTATTCTAATTAGTATTGACATTAATTCTCAGTGAGATGTATTCTATTAAACACACAAGTCTCTATGCCTTAGTCATCCTGGCAGTCCCACAGATACCTCTGACAGGTAACTCTTTCTCCCAACTTTATTGAGGAATAAGTGACAAATGCAGTTATACATAACATGATAATTTGATTTACATATACACTGTGGGATGATTATCAAAATCAATATTATTAACACATCCATCACCTTCCATCATTAACTCTTTGTGGGTGTGGTGAGAATGCTTAAGATCTGCTCTGCAACTTTCAAGTATCTAATGCTGGATTATTAATGACAGTCACTGACAGGGCACTCTTAGTTGCTTTCTTCTTGATAGCAGGTAGGTCTTTTTCTTTCCTTGCTTAGCGCAAGAAATACCCAGATACCTGGAGGAAAGAAAGAGTGGGGAATGCATAACCATGAAGTCCTTGTTTTATGAAAACCCCAGTGAAAGGAGAGAAACAGGAAGACACAGCTTAGAGCACAGGACTGAGCAGAAGAGAATCAAATTTAGAATTGCCTTCAGTCATTGGAAAACCTTAGGTGTGACTGATGCTTTTAGATGCCTAGAAGCCCAGTTTCATTCTTTGAATTTCTTATGTTCCCCTATATTTCTGGTTCTAATGCAGTATAGAGGTAATAGAGTCAGTGCTGTAAACTGACTACCTGAGTGACCTTGAACAAGTTTTTTAATCTCTTTAAGACTTAAGTCCTTCATCTATTAAATGGGGAAGAATTAGCTAATGTCTACAGCACTTAAAATTGTGTCTGACACATACTAAATATTCAATATTGTTAATTGTTAGCTTAGACTAAACTCTGGAGTAGTTAATTGAGAAATAACAATTATTTCATTAATAAGGAGATGCTGAGCATCATATTGTCAACAAAATGTTCTGTTGATCTGATATTTCAAATAGTGACATTAAATGTCCTGAGGTTGTTTCCTTAAACATGACAGCATCAGTTGACTCAATTCAGAAGAAAGTTGAGTGCCTACATAATGTAACACAAAAGTTGAGAATTCAGTTCTAGTTTTATATATATATAAATATATAATGTGTATATATATATTTCTTACTCTCTCATGCATGATTAGGTTTCTTCATTAATGTGATATAGAAGGTCAATATTTGTTGGCATCAAAGGATGTTTTCACCTTAGCAAGAGCCAGATATGAAGTCTCATGCTAAAAATTTTTTGTAATTTCTTCCTGTTTCCCAAGGAAAATTTAGCAATTCTGCATGACTCACCAACATGTATAGTTGTGGATGAATTATGAGAAATGATTAACAAGGAAGTCTTGAAAGCTGGACCCAAATTCTCCAGCTCTTAGACAGGAAATTCCTCATAAGTCCAGGACCTGGCCATGTCAAGAATAACTTATTTGTCTAACATTATACATAATTCTGAATGTTTAAGAGCATAGGCTTTGGTGACAGGCATATTTGAGTTCAATCCTACCAGTCATTAGCTGTGTGATTTTGGGCAGTGTCAGTTTTCTCATCCATAAAATGGGAATAGCAGTGTCTATCCTGTAGGACAGTTGTGAGAATTACATGAGCAATGCATATAGAACACTTGGTCCTGAATCTGGCATATGGTAGCACTAAGGTAGTTATTATTGTTGGAATTGTCTGATTCAAAACATTTTCATTTTACAAGGGAATGACGAAGTATCATTTAAGACTTGCCAAAGGGTGGGAGAGCTCCTTAATATCCAAGTAATGATATCACTGATAATTTCTAATTAACTTGAGGTCATTCCATATTTTTAGTGCAAGGGAACTTTTAGTAGAAGCCAGCTCTTTCATAAGTATTTTCATCCTTTCTTTTATGCTTTAAAAACTGTTTTTGGAGCACATACTATTGTGGGTATATCCCAAGTTTACATCTTAATGTTGTCTTGTACTTAACCTTCTTTGATTCTGCACTGCCTGCACTTCAGTAATTTCTAAAATAGAGAATTGTGGAGCATAAATACATGTATCCATTTTCAATCATGTTTGCTATGTCATCACAATATTATTAATAAAATCATAATCTTTTCACTGCAACAGTGACTTAACAGAAAGAGCATGTGCCAAGACAGAAATAACAGTTTTTAGTGATTTTTGAACCACTGTTTTATTATTTTTATTTTTTATACAATCACCATTAGGAAATCATATGAGTTTCATGGTAGAAATTAAGTCATCAGATTAGGGTGGATAATTCATTTTTTATTGTAAGAATAGCCATATTGACCTGGATGTTTATATAGAGTATAAGTAAGAGTGGCTAACTTTTAAAGTCCCTTACTTTATCAAACGTTGGGTTACATGCTGCTGAACCTCCAGATTCTCCTTAGACAGCCAATTACAATGCTGAGGCTTTGTGTGTTGAAAACTTTGAATTGTGTATCAGTTGACTATTGCCACAGTAATGCTGTGTAACAAGCAACCCCAAAACTCAGAGCTTAAAACAACAACCACTTATTGCTTCTTGAAGTCCAGTTGTGGTGGTCCTGCTGATTTGAGCATGTCTCAGCAGGATGAATTCAAGCGTCTGCAGTCGGCTGTGAGTTAGCTAGGTGGTGTCATTGTTCTTGGCTAGGTGCTCACATGGCTTGGCCTCATCAGAGAGGTTTAGGCTCCACTCCACGTGGCAACTCATACTCCAGCAGGCTAGCTCTGCCGTTTTCTCAGGCTAGCCCAGTTATATTTTCATGACAACCACAAAGCAGCAAAAGAGAGAGTAGGAGTACTCAGACTTGGCATTGACACCTGAGAACATAGGTAGATCATTCAACTTGAGTCTCAATATCTTCATATGCAAAATAGGAATAATATTCCTATTGTGAGAGATTATGTTGAGAATTGTTAAATGTGATAATGTACATCAAAGGAATTTGTTAAGGGGCAACAGAGATGTTACTTTTACTTGTAGTGTGCCAATAAAATAGAGTAAAAGAGTAATAAAGAAAACTGATTTTATGCTTACAATTTTTTTTAAATGGATTTTGTTGCTTACTGTTTTTTTTTTAATGACTTTTTTGCTTACTATTTCCATCATTTAGTTGACATTGAAACATAAGTTTTATATCTCTATCCAGGGGATATGAAGACACATTTTTGGCTTTAATCACATCAGTTTAGTAAGATAAAGGAATGTTCACTTCATTTTAACATTATATTTTGACTTCCTCTTATAAATGCTACTTCAAGCAAATGGCAAAATAAACTTTGAAAATTAGTAAGCTTTGAGGAATAAATGATGATTTAAATATTCTTTTTGTGTGAAATGTACATACTTTTTTAAATTTTAATTTTGTATTTTATTTTCTTAGCATCTTTATTAGAGTATAATTGCTTTACAGTGCTGTGTTAGTTTCTGCTTTATAATAAAGTGAATCAGTTATACATATACATATATCCCCATATATTCTCCCTCTTGTGCCTCCCTCCCACCCTCCCTATTCCACCCTTCTAGGTGGTCACAAAGCACCGAGCTGATCTCCCTGTGCTATGCAGCTGCTTCCCACTAGCTATCTATTTTACAGTTGGTAGCGTATATATGTCCATGCTGTTCTCTCACTTCGTCCCAGCTTACCCTTCCACCTCCCCGTGTCCTCAAGTCCATTCTGTACGTCTGCATCTTTATTCCTGTCCTGCCACTAGGTTCTTCAGAACCTTTTTCTTTTTTTTTTTAGATTCCATATATATGTGTTAGCATATTTGTTTTTCTCTTTCTGACTTACTTCACTCTGTATGACAGACTCTAGGTCCATCCACCTCACCAAAAATAACTCAATTTTGCTTCTTTATTCCTGCGGCTCCATTTTTCTTTCTCAACATTGCTTTGGCTATTCGGGGTCTTTTGTGTTTCCATACAAATTGTGAAATTTTTTGTTCTAGTTCTGTGAAAAATGCCATTGGTCATTTAATAGGGATTGCATTAAATCTGTAGATTGCTTTGGGTAGTAGAGTCATTTTCACAATGTTGATTTTTCCAATCCAAGAACGTGGTATATCTCTTCATCTGTTTGTATTATCTTTAATTCCTTCCATCAGTGTCTTATAGTTTTCTGCATACAGGTCTTTCTTTTGTCTCCTTAAGTAGGTTTATTCCTAGGTCTTTTATTCTTTTTGTTGTAATGGTAGGTGGGAGTGTTTCCTTAATTTCTCTTTCAGATTGTTCATCATTAGTGTATAGGAATTCAAGTGATTTCTGTGTATTAATTTTGTATCCTGCTAATTTACCAAATTCATTGATTATCTCTAGTAGTTTTCTGGTAGCATCTTCAGGATCCTCTATGTATAGTATCATGTAATCTGCAAACAGTGACAACTTTACTTCTTCTTTTCTGATTTAGATTCCTTTTATTTATTTTTCATCTATGGTTGCTTTGGCTAAAACTTTCAAAACTATGTTGAATAATAGTGGTGAGAGTGGACAACCTAGTATTGTTCCTGATCTTAGAGGAAATGGTTTCAGTTTGTCACCATTGAGAACAATGTTGGCTGTGGGTTTGTCATATATGGCCTTTATTATGTTGAGGTAAGTTCCCTCTATGCCTACTTTCTGGAGAGTTTCTATCATACATGGATGTTGAATTTTGTCAAAAGCTTTTTCTGCATCTCTTGAGATTATTATATGTTTTTTATCCTTCAATTTGTTAATCTGGTTTCTCACATTGATTGATTAGTGTATATTGTAGAATCCTTGCATTCCTGGGGTAAACCCCACTTGGTCATGATGTATGATCCTTTTAATGTGTGCTTGGATTCTGTTTGCTAGTACTTTTTTGAGGATTTTTGCATCTATGTTCATCAGTGATATTGTCCTGTAGTTTTCTTTCTTTGTAACATCTTTGTCTGGTTTTGGTATCAGGGTGATGGTGACCTCATTAGAATGACTTTAGGAGTGTTCCTTCCTCTGCTGTATTTTGGAAGAGTTTGAGAAGGATAGGTGTTAGCTCCTCTCTAAGTGTTTGATAGAATTCACCTGTGAAGCCATCTAGTCCTGGGCTTTTTTTTGTTGGAAGATTTTTAATCACAGTCTCAATATCAGTGCTTGTGATTGGTCTGCTTATATTTTCTATTTCTTCCTGGTCCAGTCTCGGAACATTGTGCTTTTCTAAGAATTTGTCCATTTCTTCCAGGTTGTCCATTTATTGGCATATAGTTGCTTGTAGTAACCTCTCATGATCCTTTGTATTTCTTTAGTGTCAGTTGTTACCTTCTCCGTTTTCATTTCTAATTCTATTGATTTGAGTCTTCTCCCCTTTTTTCTTGATGAGTCTGGCTAATGGTATATCAATTTTGTTTATCTTCTCAGAGAACCAGCTTTTAGTTTTATTGATCTTTGCTATTGTTTCCTTCATTTCTTTTTCATTTATTTCTGATCTCATCTTGAAGATTTTTTTCCTTCTGCTAACTTTGGGGTTTTTTTGTTCTTATTTCTCTAATAGCTTTAGGTGTAAGTTTCGGTTGTTTTTTTGAGATTTTTCTTATTTATTGGGGTAGGATTGTATTGCTATAAACTTCCCTCTTAGAATTGCTTTTGCTGCATCCCATAGGATTAGGGTTGTCGTGTGTTCATTGTCATTTGTTTCTAGGTATTTTTTTATTTCCTCTTTGATTTTTTCAGTGATCTCCTGGTTATTACGTGGTGTGTTGTTTAGCCTCCAAATGTTTGTATTTTTTACAGTGTTTTTCCTGTAATTGATACCTAGTCTCATAGCATTGTGGTCAGAAAAGATACTTGATACGATTTCAGTATTCTCAAATTTACCAAGGCTTGATTTGTGGCCCAAGATATGATCTATCCTGGAAAATGTTTCATGAGCACTTGAGTAGGAGGTATATTCAGTTGTTTTTGGATGGAATGTCCTATAAATATCAATTAAGTCCATCTTGTTTCCTCACTTATTTTCATTTTGCATGATCTGTCCATTGGTGAAAGTGCTGTTTTAACATCCTCTGTTATGATTGTGTTACTGTAGGTTTCCCCTTTTATGGGTGTTAGCATTTGCCTTATGTATTGAGGTGCTCCTAAGTTGGGTGCATAAATATTTACAATTGTTATATCTTCTTCTTGGATTGATCCATTGATCATTATGTAGTTCCCTTCTTTGTCTCTTGTAATAGTGTTTATTTTAAAGTATATTTTGTCTGATATGAGAATTGCTACTCCAGTTTTCTTTTGATTTCCATTTGCATGGAATATCTTTTTCCATCCCTTCACTTTCAGTCTGTATGTGTCCCTAGGTCTGAAGTGGGTCTCTTGTAGACAGCATATTTATGGGTCTTGTTTTTGTATCCATTAATAGATTTTGTATCCATTCATAGACATATCCATCCAGTCTATGTCTTTTGGTTGGAGCATTTAATCCATTTACATTTAAGGTAGTTATCGATATGTTTGTACCAATTACCATTTTCTTAATTGTTTTGGGTTTATTATTGTAGGTCTTTTCCTTCTCTTGTGTTTCCTGCCTAGAGAAGTTCCTTTAGCATTTGTTTTAAAGCTGGTTTGGTGGTGCTGAATTCTCTTAGCTTTTGTTTGTCTGTAAAGGTTTTAATTTCTCCATCAAATCAGAATGAGATCCTGGCTGGGTAGAGTCATCTTGGTTGTCAGTTTTTCCCTTTCATCACTTTAAATATGTCCTGCCACTCCCTTTTGGCTTGCAGAGTTTCTGCTGAAAGATCAGCTGTTAACCTTATGGGGATTCCCTTCTATGTTATTTGTTGTTTTTCCCTTGCTGCTTTTAATATTTTTTCTTTGTATTTAATTTTTGATAGTTTGATTTATATATGTCTTGGTGTATTTTTCCTTGGATTTCTCCTATATGGGACTCTGTGTACTTCCTAGACTTGATTGACTATTTCCTTTCCCATATTGGGGAAGTTTTCAACTAAAATCTCTTCAAATATTTTCTCAGTCCCTTTCTTTTTCTCTTCTTCTTCTGGGACCCCTATAATTTAAATGTTGGTGCGTTTAATGTTGTCCCAGAGGGCTTTGAGACTCTTCTCAATTCTCTTCATTCTTTTTTCTTTATTCTGTGTTGAGGTAGTTATTTCTACTATTTTATCTTCCAGGTCACTTATCCATTCTTCTGCCTCAGTTATTCTGCTATTGATTCCTTCTAGAGAATTTTTAATCTCATTTATGGTGTTGTTCATCATTGTTTGTTTGCTCTTTAGTTCTCCAAGTCCTTGTTAAACGTTTCTTGTATTTTCTCCATTCTATTTCCAAGATTTTGGATCATCTTTACTATCATTACTCTGAATTCTTTTTAAGGTACACTGCCTATTTCCTCTTCATTTGTTTGGTCTGGTGGGTTTCTACTTTGCTCCTTCATCTTCTGTGTATTTCTGTCTTCTCATTTTGCTTAACTTAGTGCATTTGGGGTCTCCTTTTCTCAGGCTGCAGGTTCTTATTTCCCGTTGTGTTTGGTGTCTGCCCTCAGTGGGTAAGGTTGGTTCAGTGGGTTGCCTAGGCTTCCTGGTGAAGAGGACTGGAGTCTGTGTTCTGGTGGATGAGGCTGGATTTTGCCTTTCTCGTGGGCAGGACCATGTCCTGTGGTGTGTTTTGGGGTGTCTGTGACCTTATTATGATTTTAGGCATCCTCTCTGCTAATGGGTCTGGTTGTGTTCCTGTCTTGCTAGTTGTTTGGCATAGGGTGTCCAGCACTGTATCTTGCTGGTTGTTGAGTGTAGCTTGGTCTTAGTGTTGAGATGGCAATATCTGGGAGAGCTTTCACCATTTGATATTACATGGAGCTGGGAGATCTCTGTTTTACCAATGTCCTGATCTCAGCTCTCCCACCTCAGAGGCACAGGCCTGACATCCAGCCGGAACACCAAGACCCTGTCAGCCACACAGCTGAGAAGAAAAGGGAGAAAAAAAAGATAAAAGAAAGAGAAAAATAAAATAAAATAAAGAGTAAAAAAAATTATTAAAACGAAAAAAGAAAGGCAAGAAAGAAAGAAGAGAGCCACAAAACCAAAAAACAAATCCACCAATTATATCAAGTGCTAAAAACTATCCAAAAAAAAAAAAAAAAAAAGAAAATAGAAAAAACCACAGACTGAACCCTAGGACAAATGGTAAAAGCAAAAGTATACAGACAAAATCACACAAAGACTCCTACACATACACACTCACAGAAAGAGAAAAAGGAAAAAGATATATATATCTATATATATAAAAAAGGAAGAGAGCAACGCAATCAATAAACAAATCTACCACTGATAATAAACTCTCAATACTAAATTAAGATAAACATAAAACCAGAAACAAATTTGATGCAGAAAACAAACCCCAAATCTACAGTTGTTCCCAAAGTCTGCCTCCTGAATTTTGGGATGATTCGTTGTCTATTCAGGTATTCCACAGATGCAGGGTACATCAAGTTGATTGTGGAGACTTAATCCACTCCTCCTGAGGCTGCTGGGAGAAATTTCCCTTTCTCTTCTTTGTTCGCACAGCTCCTTGGTTTCAGCTTTGGATTTGGACCCGCCTCTGCATGTAGGTCACCTGAGGGAGTCTGTTCTTTCCTCAGACAGGACGGGGTTAAAGTAGCAGCTGATTAAGGGCTCTGGATCACTCAGGCCAGGGGGATGGAGGGGTACAGAATGTGGGGCGAGCCTGCAGCGGAAGAGGCCAGCGTGAGGTTGCAATAGCCTGAGGCACATCATGTGTTCTCTTGAGGAAGTTGTCCCTGGATCACAGGACCCTGGCAGTGGTGGGCTGCACAGTCTCCTGGTAAGAGAGGGGTGGATAATGACCTGTGCTTGCACACAGGCTTCTTGGTGGCTGCAGCAGCAGCCTTAGCATTTCATGCCCATCTCTGGGATCCGCGCTGACAGCCGCAGCTTGCACCTCTCTCTGGAGTACCTTTAGGTGGTGCTCTGAATCCCCTCTCCTGGCGCACCCTGAACAATGGTCACTTGCCTCTTAGGCAGGTCCAGACTTTCTTCTGGACTCCCTCCCGTCTAGCTGTGGTGCACTAGCCCCCTTCAGGCTGTGTTCACGCAGCCCACCCAGTCCTCTCCTTGGGATCCGACCTCTGAAGCCCAAGCCTCAGCTCCCAGCCCCCACCCGCACCGGCGGGTTAGCGGACAAGCCTCTCAGGCTGGTGAGTGCTGGTTGGCTCCGATCCTCTCTGCAGGAATCTCTCTGCTTTACCCTCTGCACTCCTGTTGCTGTGCTCTCCTCCGTGGCTCCAAAGCTTCCCTCCCACCCAACCCCCATCTCTACCAGTGTGTGGAAACTTTTCTTCCTTAGGTGCAGGTCCTGTCCCTATTCTTCTATCTCTGTTTTTTCCTTTTTCTTTTTCCCTACCCAGGTACATGGAGGGTTTCTTGCCTTTTGTGAAATCTGAGGTCTTCTGCCAGTGTTCGGTAGGTGTTCTGTAGGAGTTGTTCCACATGTAGATGTATTTCTGATGTATTTGTGGGGAGGAAGGTGATCTCCACGTCTTACTCCTCCGCCATCTTGAAGGTCTCCTAGATATTTTTCTAAAAACAAAATTCAGTGAATTTTATTTTATTCTACTGGGCTGTAATAATTCTTGTATATTAAGATTGGCCGATTGTAGATTCAAGTTGAAAATGACACTTTTGTTGGTACCGCATTGGTGATAAAATTTACGTGTATTTTGAGTTAGTGTAGGGTTAAATTGAAAATAATCCTTTTTAGGGTTGTGGCCAGAATGATTAGTAAACAATCTACCAAAACAACCATTTTTTCTTAATGGAAATAAAATGCTGATGGGGATTTTGCAAAATGCAAAACACTGTGAATCAAATTCACACACTCAGAATCCTAGTGTCTGCAAACAAATCCCCTCTTACAATCACTTTTCTAATCACACTGCATTTTTATTCACGTCTTTCTTTTTCCTCCCATTTACTTGGTGAAATACACACTGTATTTCCTTTCTTAAATACTTTTTCTGTTCAAAAATATTTTTTTAGGAATCTGAAACATTCAAGGGAAGGCAAAAATGATAGTCGACTTAAATTCCAATAAAGGTTGATGCTGATTATGATGTAATGGTAGGTGTGTAATAAATGGTCTTGAAAATCTCCAAGACTGTTGATACTGGCTAGTGTTTGGGGGAACTTTGGACACAGATGTTCACATGTATTAGTGCACCTTCATTTAATGAGGGAAAAAATATGTGTTTAGATTGATTGATTGATCAAGCAAGAGATTGATTAATCTGGGGAAAAATAAGATGGAATTTGGCAAAGAAAATCTAGTGATGAGAATTATTAAGACTTTAAAATTCTTTTTCTTTGAATTTGCCCTCTGGTGTGTGCTAATCTTGGTGTCTGTGATTAAAATCCAACTTTTTTTTTTTTTTTTTTTTGGTATGCGGACCTCCCCCATTGCGGAGCACAGGCTCCGGACGCGCAGGCCCAGCGGCCATGGCTCACGGGCCCAGCTGCTCCGCGGCACGCGGGATCCTCCCAGACCGGGGCGCGAACCCGGTCCCCCTGCATCGGCAGGCGGACGCGCAACCACTGCGCCACCAGGGAAGCCCCTAAAATCCAACTTTTGCTCTTCTACTTTTTGAAGGTGAAAATTGGTGGAAGATTCTTGTTTCTTTCTCTCAGTAATGTTTGGAATAAGTCATCTGTCTTTGGATGAAATGCCTCAGTCATATAACAGCATTTAAAAATTATAGAGCTGCTGTTATGTAATTGGCCTCAATCACATCTTGTACCCCTTCTGCTGATATCGCAAAACATCCCTATGCAAATATGGAAGAAATTATCCACAGCAGACACCAACCCCTGTGCCACACAGTAGAATGCATTGTTTTACCTAAACTCAAGATGAAAATACTGAACATTCTTTAACCATGGCCGTGTGTTACTTGTCCTACCATTGTGTTTTGTTTGCTATTTAAAAATTTTTCTTTACAATAAGTTTCATTGAAAGTGGTAGGAATCATTCCCCTTGAAGCTTTGGTTTTCCTAGAAGAAATGTCAGAAAAAAAAAAAAAGAGAAAGAGAGAGATGGGGATGATTCTGGCTTCCTTCCATTTTTCCCCCTGGGGTTTGGTCTAATCTCCTCATCATTTTTTGTTGATTGTATAATATTAACCATTAAGGCATTCAATAGCAGGTTGTATGATTGAAATTTCTGGCCATCTGACTCATATAACTTGAGCTTTCATGAAGTTTTTGCTACATCCCTCCCCAGTATAATCACAAAATCCCACTGTTTCATTGTCACCCTTGAGAGAATTAACCATATTCTAAAATTAATTAAAACCTGAAAATCAGATTAAATTTATTTTAAGGAAAACAATATTTACTGCTTTAAACCTGTGGTTATTCTTTGTTCCCTACATTGTTATTACTTTCTGACTCTCTTTTGATCTAAGGCAGAGAAATTTCTGCATAAGATTATCTAAGAAGTATAGCATATAAAATAGCTGGGGCATAAGAGAGTTTGACTTATAAATTGTCTGATTAATAGAGAAAAGAGGCAAGGCAGAGTGTCTTGTATTCAAAGATAAAGTTGTCCTTAAAAGTGTAAAATTAGAGCTTGAATGTCTTGGAATCGAAGGACAGAAATAAACTTAATATTAATGTAGGTGTATGGGCTTAAGCATCCTACAACCCAATTACATAACAGGGACAAAATGAGGTAACCATGGTATAACATCTTGTAAAAGAAGAAGTGAAGTTATATAATTAGTCTGCATTTATCAAGCAGCCCATTCCTCCTACATAGGCTCTGAAGAAAGAGGGAGGAGGTGGATAGGGAAGGATTTCTAAGGAATAATGACTAAGAACAGTTTGATATGTGCATTGGTTTCATCCTTTCAAACTTTTTTTGGTATCATGCAGAATATCACTCAGGTGCCTGATGACCTACAGTTTCATTCTTTAAAGTTCTTGATCAAGATGGTCTTTGGAGCAAATCAAAATGAGCTCAGTGATTTGAGAAACAACCAATGCTTGCCCTATAAGAACTGAGTCTAAGGAAAGAAGGCAAGAACCTCTAACTAAGAACATATTTATTTGGATAGATTGTCTTTAGTATTGGGAAGGAGAGTTATTAGGTGTGTAGAGAGCACATCTTTTGTGCCTTGGGATGTGTGAGCTAGAAAATTGGACTAATATATTATTAGCACAGTTAAAGATAATGCAGGTAATATGCTATGTTTTGTTAGTTCAACAGTATCATGTTAAGGTACAAAGGAGAGAAGAAAAAGGAAGATGCTAATAAGAGGCTTTATTATAGTAATCAATGGTTCTGGTTTTAAGGGGCAATCAATACAGCAGAATCATTCCAACCACCATGCTTACAGTTGTTTCCAGTTCTCTTATTCAATAGTAGTCTTAATAAGACTTTTCTCTCTCCTGTGCTATTAAATCTGAAACAACAGTAATTCCTGATGAAGAAGTGTACTAACTGTCCTTGAGTACACCCAAATTGCAAAAATCTGAACTGATTTCCAGATTGTTTCTACTATTTTCTCCAAAGTTGGAGCTTGTCAACAGTGATGAACCAGCTAGAAATATGTCCTGATACCATCTCTGTCAGACACCAGGAGTTTAATGTCTTTTGCTTGTCTCAAATTTGGGGTGGCAACTTAAAGTGCCTGATGAATTAAATGTAATTGCTGAAATTGACAACACTGTAACTAATACATAGCCCTTTTGCTACCTACATTGATGCTTCCTCTGAATGCCAAACATCTGGTGATGAAGATACAATGCGTGTGTGATTTCCCTGTTTTCAAGGGAACTATTCACTCAGCAATAGAATTTTGAAACTCAAAGGACAAATAGGAATTAACCAGTGACAATAAACATGTAACAGTTCCTGAAACCAGCTAAAGAGTTAGCAGTAAATGGAAAAATAAACGTTATCAAACAGGTGAGAAAAATTGTCTCAAATTCTACCCTTTAGAAATTACCATCATTAATGTTGGATGAACTAAATTTTAACAAGGGAGGCTGGCAAATAACCAAGTTTGTATTTAAAGACATTTGGTGGGTAATGTAATCATTTCATAGTATTTATCTCTCATTTTATGACTTGGCTTTTTATTTCATTATTATTAACCAAAAACTACTTACTTTTGGCTCTGATGGACTTAAATCTGAATGTCTCAAAAATTGAAATTGGCAAGAGTGAATTGAATTGCTTTTTAAACTCATTTCTGATGGTTAATTTGACTTGTTTTAAGATGGGACTATATTTTACGTATATGTCATTTGGCAACAGTTATTTGCTTCTAAACTTTTACAGTGGAAAAGAAATCACCAACTTGGTGGTAATGTAGATAGGCCCTAAATCAGTGAAATTACCTCTTTGCTGCTTCAGAGCATCCAGCCTGAGAATGTTTATAAGCAGGCAAACTGCCCACTGGCTGAACCGAGGTAAAGAACTGCCTCCCATGCGTTCCCTTATATAAGAATTTTTCAAGCCTCCTTCAAAATATTGGATTTTAGGAGTGGTAACATTTTCCATTTATTTCATGAAGTTGATTTCCAGTAGACTTCAAAGGTATTACTTTTCTACATAGATTCATTTTTAAAAATAGAGTAAGAAAATAAATTGTTCCTAAAATGTTATGGTGTAAATACTGTGGGCACTGACTTGAGATGGATCTGGGTACTGATGTCACCTCTTCCGTATAAGGTGTACTTGGGCAAAGCTGTTTTCTGGTCTGTAACATTCAGATACCAATAGTTCCAAAGGTAACAACATAGAAGATGTAAGGATGTCTCCATATATAAACACTGTTGAAAGTGTTAGAAAGAGAAGTACAGGAGAAAAATCATATATTAATAGATGCTATGAGTGCGGACAGGAGAAACTGATTGGGACATTCAATATAAAAACGTATTTTAAATGATAAATAACAAGTGTTAGCAACTTTCCGTATTTACTTTCAGTTTTTTTTTTTAAAAACATGACATTGTTTTTGTAATACACACACATATATTCACGTATTGTGTATATGTATATGTGTATTTCAGATAATGAAAATAGGACAAAAATCAAGTTAAAAAAAATCACCTGAAATCCTAATACCCTGAAATAACGATTAACATTGGGTTAATGTCATTCCAAATATATTTCTAAGCATATATGCAGATAAAAATATAGATAAAGGGATTAAAAATTGTTTTATAAAAATAGGATCATTCCAAAGGTACTATTTTAACATGAAGCCTTAAAATTTCGATCTTGTACTGAATGCCTCTCTATGAAGCATGAAAACATTCACCCCTAGTGTGTCTCACCCTTTCCACCTGGCCCCATGTCTCCATATTTGTTACTTGTGTTATGTTTACATTGTTACATTAAAACATTCACACAGGGAACTCTGCTCAATGTTATGTGGCAGCCTGGATAGGAGGGGAGTTTGGGGGAGAATGGATACATGTACATGTATGGCTGAGTCCCTTTGCTGTGCACCTGAAACTATCACAACATTGTTAATCAGCTATACTCCAATGTAAAGTAAAAAGTTAAAAAAACAAACAAAAAAATTCACATTGTCCTAGAACCATAATTTCCATGTTTGATTAGTATTAAGAGTATATTTCAATGAAATCAGTGTTCTCCATCCATCATTCACCATGGCTTTGTATTTCTAAACAGTTTATCATCTCTCTAAATTGGCTCTGTTTCATGGTCAAAGTCTATGTAAAGATAAATTTCAGAAGGGCTCATAGGTGCCTGTATATCATGAGGTCTTCCATGTTTGCCAATGTCACTCTTTTACCTTAAACATGAATAATACTAAACCTCAATGCGATATTCTTGGATCACATTTGTAGCCATTGTTCCATGGTCTTCTAGCACTAGATGTTGCCGCACAAAAGTCTAAGGAGAACCTGAACTTTCTCTGCAAAGGGTTATTTGTTTTTTATGCCCAGATGCTTTAAACATTCTTTTCTTTATTTTCCTCTAGACTGGGATATTTTGCATAGTTGCTCTGCTTTTTTTCTTCATCTTGTTTGAATGACCCTTTTCAAACATTCTGTTTTGTTTTGTTCTTTTTCCTAATAAAGTATTGCTGACTTCTTGACTGTCTCCCTTTATCTGAGACCAGAGTGCTTTCCCTTCACAGGCTATGGTTTGAGAGCTGAGAGTTTTTAGTTCTTTCTGTTTCTCTTCAGATAGAAGGCTGGAGGGAGTACTGATGGCCGTATACATTCTTTCTTAGAATACTCTAGGGTCTGTTCCCTTCTGACATTTTGGTAAATGTCCTGTATCAGGGAGAAGGGGTATCTCCCTTTCCTATAGGGAGACATCCTCAGTCTTGAAGTAACTTTCTCAATTCATTGTGAAGCACTGGATGGATTCCTCCCTTATTTCAGAGAGAAGCATTCTCTCCCACATTCCTCACTCAGAGGCATGTCTGTATTTCTCAGACAAGGGAAACTGTAAGGAAACCTATTCAACTTTTTTTCTCAATTTGTGGTTATGGACGTGAATTCTTAGTAAGTTTGGACTCAACCATTGGCTTGGGGGAGGGATCAGTGTTTGAAGTCAGACAGTGACTCACAACAACTCTCTGCCCCAGAAGTTTCTCTTATTTTCTTAGCTGCCAGAGCTACTGCACTGGGTCAAGCTTCATTTCTTGTTTGTTTGTTTTGGTTGTATTTTGTGTTTAACTGTTTTTGCTCTTTTTAAAAATGTATTCTTCAAGGCAGCTTTCATCCTTCATCTTGACCTGAAAATCAGTACAGGATTTTGACCTAAGCCCAGAAAGCTTCTCCTCTGGTCTTTGAAGGTGGTGTGTTGTCCCTGTGGGGAAACTCTCTGGAAGAGTAGAGCCTCCTGTGTGAGCTAAGCTTCTGAGAAGGATATTTAACCAATAGGCTCTTTTATTTTTTTACTCTTAGCTCTCGCCAGTGTCAAGGGTCCTGTATTTTTCCCAGTTTTGTTGTTGTTGTTACCACTTAGAAGCTGAATAAGAAAGAATACTCACCTCCCTGACTTTCCTGTGGTTGGGAAATTCTTATATTTCCTCTTGATTTATTCTTCTTTGCTCTGAGATTTACAACCCTAAAGGGAAATGGGGAGCAATCAGATAAGACACACTATCAAGATTGTTTAAAACTCCAGCATCTTTAATGATTGGAAAGCAAAACTTTAAAAAAGAAGTAGCTAAAATAAAGTAAGCCTAAAATTGGAAGGCCTTTTCCTTTCCAAAATGTGTTTCTGCAGGAATTCTCTCAGGTTTGAAAGGCAGAATTATATCAGGTTAATATCTCCAGGTGGAGAGATAGCTTTCTGTTTTACTTTCAAACGCTATTAATTGAATAATATTAATTTTTTTTCCTAAACATCCATCTTGTTCACGTATGAGAATAACGGGGTGGAGTTAGGTTTTCCTCCGTATTCTTCACTGTGAAGAGCACTGCTTGAGAAACCTGCCTCATACCATGGCTATGAGGATTAAGTGAGCAAATATTTAGAAAGCACTTGGTAAATGCTTGATGAGTATTTTCTATCTGCAGCAGCAACAATGGGAGTTTCCTCATTTGTCTTTGTTCTTATTGAACATTCTCCTTGAGACGTTTTGGCCTTAAATGAGATTTTGCACAGTATTTAAAGCATAAACTCTACTGGTTTTCCATTTGAACTTTTGTCTGGAACATGTTGGTTTCATTGGTTAAAACACGATGTAAGTAAAGTTGCTGGGTTTTGTTGAGGACAGGCCTCAGGTGCACTTTTTATAATGGTCCCCAGCAACAGGCTTAGTCTTCTTAACCTGTGTCCAGGCCCAGGGAAGTAAGGAAACGACATATACGACAACACACCCATAGCCCTTCCATGAAAAATGTCACTGGAATTGAGGATTTGGATTGCTGTATCCTTGACTTCAATCTTGACCTCACTGAAGCGTAGTTCACCGTTCATTATGTTGCCTTTCTCCAAGAGGTTTATTCCCTTTGCACACATGAAAATTATACACAGAGTCATTTATGTATGAGGATGCCATCGTACCGAGCCACCCACAAAAGAGAAGGTATTTTGATTATAGCATCCTAAATCTGGATTATTTTAAATAAATGATTATTTTACTTGATTTGCTTTGAATTTCTTTGTTAAGTTGCTGCGACTGTTTTATACCATCCATGATACTCAGGTGGGTCCTTGGATCTGCAGCTTGGGCACCATCTGAGACTGTGTTAGGAATGCAGAAGCTCAGGCCCCAGCCCAGACCTTCTGAATCAGAATTTTCATTTTTCCAAGATTTGCCAGAAATTCACATAGACATTAATGTTCAATGTTATAGTACCAGTGTAGCTGAGATCTTTGATAGGGGAAGCCGTTAACACTCAGAAGAAACCTGGATGTAAAAGACCTTTAAATGTATGACACAGAAGCTGATAATGATAATGAATTGTAGTCTTAAAATGGTTAAAATGGTCAATATTATGTTATGGATGTTTTACCATATCAAAACAAAAAAAAAATTACAGTGTATTCACAGAAAAGAACAGAGATGAAAATAAAGGTAGTACAGCTACACTCAGTATGATGAATCTCTCAAATATAATGCTGAGTAAAGAAAGCTATATAGAACATAATGTATAACATTAAATGTATGTAAGTTCATTTATATAAATGACAAAGTAGGCAAAGCTAAAATATAGAGTATAGGGGTGTAAGTGAAGTGATTAGTGTGAAAAGAAAAGCACTGAGGCAATTACCATAGAAGGCAGATTGGAGATTATCTTTAGTGAGGGGGGTAAGGATCAGGAGGGCAAATGAAAGATCCTCTGGGGTTCTGGCAGTGCTCTATTTATTTAGGTATTCATTTGATAAAATTTTAAGTGTGCATTTTAAATGCATTTTTCTGTATGTGTTATATTTCACAATAAAATGAAGAATTATAAAAGTGGTTATGTGGTAAGGATACTAGTGGAAGAACTGGATGGAGTGAGTATGATTCTTTAAATTTTGTGCCATTTCTATTTAATGTTTTTAACTATGATGTTATTACATTTATTTTTTTTTTTCATTTGAAATACTATTATCAGTAAGCCATCAAATGACCTGGATTAGATAACTGCAAAAAAATCTTGATTTTACATATTCAACCTCTATCACCTTCCAGAAAATACAAAGACTTTTTGTGCAAATGTAAATACAAATGTCTTAAATGTAAGTATTAAATTTGGTTTCTCTTCAAAATCCAACATTCTGTATTAAGTTCCACTTGGAAACCCTACCTTTTGACCTAGGTTATTAAACACTAGGCATTTAATTATTACAGATAAAAGGAGAACTATAAAGAAAGATGAATTTCTTTGTTCCTTTTTCAGACCGAACACCGCTTAGCCAGGGCCTGTACCAGGGTAGCAGTTCTCCCCACAGAGAGGCCTCACAGCAAGCCAAATTAACTTCCTTGTTTGGATCACACATTACATTTCTGAATAAAGCCATTTCCCTACTGAAGATCAGGAAATGCTGATGTGCAAGAAGGTTAGGCTTCCAAGTTGAGAATATCATCTGTTACCCTTGGCCCATTGAGCGGCTACTTCTTCCCTGGTCTACGTTCCTTGTTCAGGTGTCCTTCTGAACGGCTACACAAAAAATTAATAACCCCTTCTAAAAGTAAAAGTCTTATTTTGGGGTAAGATGGCATTGAAAGTTGAATAAAAAATCAGAGTAAACAATGTTAACATGTTTCTTTTGAAAAAGTACATTTAGCTCTGAAAGCAGCATCCTGTTGGAAATCCAGAGAATGGCTTATCAAGGACAGCCAGTTTAGGAAAAGGTATATACTTTAGGAAGCGAATGGGTTATATTTGGGCAGCCATTCTTTACTTAAAATCACTGGGACGTTTTATTTATGTTAAAAAAAAGTCATGTGAGTAAACCTAGGACCCTTTTTTTTTAATTGAAGTATAGTTGATTTACAGTGTTCCGGGTGTACAACAAAGTGATTCAGTTACACATGCATACATATATGTGTGTGTGTGTGTGTGTGTATATATATATATATATATGTACATACATACATATATGTTCTTTTTCCGCTTCTTTTCCATTATAGGTTATTACAAGATATTGAATACAGTTCTCTGTGCTATGAAGTAGGTCCTTGTCGTTTATCTATTTTATATACATTAGTGTATATTTGTTAATCCCAAATTCCTAATTTATCCCTTTCCCCCCTTCCCCTTTTGTAACCATAAGTTTGTTTTCTATGTAGGACTCTTTTTAGAGCAATTTCTTCCTTTTTTTCTCCTGGGCTATGTATTTGATTAAATTATTTTTGAAAATCATTTTACTGTGTTGTAGACACCATGAACTATATTCAGTAAATAATTCAGCAGCAAAGGTCGGATTTTAAAAGTGCATATGAAGTGAGGATATTTGTTTATTAGATACCTTTAAAATTTAGACTCATTTTACCTATAAATCTTCACACATCAAAAAACAAAGATCTACACAAAGATTTCAATTAGGTAACCCTTCTTTATCTCCTTAATTCATTTCCAAATTGACTTTGTGTCTTTGGCCTAAAAAAAATTCTCAGCAGTGTAGGTAGAATTTGGATGAAGATGTTGCCTAGTGTTATTGTCTTCATATGGTTGTTTTTAATTATTGCCTTTTACTTTTTTCCTAATTTTTATTTTAAATTAACAAATAATAACTGCTATGCTTATCATTCAACAAATACATATTTCCATTTAGAAGTCTCCCTTCCTTTTATCCTTTAACATTCTAGTTGTGGAAGATACTGCATATATATTACAATAACAGGCAGTATTCTAAATTCTGTCTATTTAGTAATTCAGAAATTCAAATGCTTGATATTTTTCACTTTATTGTTGTGTATTCCTAGTATGTTTTGCATCTACTTATTATTTTCATTAAAAGAAAACTTTGGATAAACTCTCATGGGAAAATCTGACCTGGAACCTTTAAAAAACATTTGAAAAATTCAAGTGTTCAAATGCTCAAGCTATCATTTCATATTTAATACCTTGTAACTGTTATATACATTGGTTTGCATGTAATACAGTCACCATGATCTCCTATTAGAATGTACCATTTTTGTGTAGTACAGTTTCTCTGGCAGTGTGGGTAATACCTACTATGGGGATCAGTGGTACATCCAGCATTTATGTTGTCCTTCCTACTGGTTTTAGTTTATGGTAAAAAGGGGAAGAGGAGAAAGATGAAATAGAAGCAATCCAAAGTGTGTAAATCGTGCTTTCTCCCCTTATGATCCTAATCTTGGCTTTTATTGCCTCATCTGGGGACAAGGTTATGTATACCCATGCTATTAGACCTAGGTTAGGTCAGCTGGCCGTATTGGGTAAGAGAACTCTTTGGCTCTCAGCTTTTAGTCATCTGATGTTTTAAGTTCGCATTGGGAGGCAATGAAGGCATATAACCCATATTCTCTGTTCCTTCCTTAAAACGGCAGGAAGCTGTTTTAAGTCAACTGTTTGTTCAGATATCTGGTTAAACATGAAATAATCTTCACTTTGTGCTATATGCAGCAAAGAAAATGACAGCAGCAATATGGAGGCAGGATATAAGTAGATTTTATTACCTCAAATCTACTTGTTTAAAAGAGAAACGAGCAAAATAAGGGAAAATAGTCAATCAAAATGGTTATATTGGGTTGGCCAAAAAGTTTGTTCGGGTTTTTCCGTAACGTACAAAACCTGAAAGAACTTTTTGGCCAACCCAATAGTTTGTTTTATTTTTTTGACTATGTACTTCCCAATTAGGTCAAACAAATTGCTTTCAATTAAACCTCCACTTCTCTTTCTTTTAATACTGCTTTTTTCCCCCATAAAATTAATAAGGTATCATTGTAGAAATTTTGGAAAACGTCTAGCTACTGTAACAGATATTCAAGTGTCTTATGATTAGAGTTTATTTCTGTCCCATATTACTCTGAGATAAGCAGTCAAGAGCTGATGTGGTGCCCCGTCATGTCGAGGACCTGGACTCCTTCCATGTTATTATGCTCGCCTCCTCAAACATTGCTTTTGTCTTAAGGTCTAATATGGCTGCTTCCACTCCAGCCTTCACAGTCACCTTTCAGCAAGAAGCAGAAAAGAGAAAAGAATATTCTGGACATTCCTAGAAGCCTTATACATCACTTCCATTTAAATTCCATTAGTCTATGCTTAGTCACACAGCAGAAACTGAAAATTTTAGTCTTAATTTCAGATAGTCATGTGCTCAGTAAAATTAGTGGTCCTATTACTACAGGAAGAGAAGGAAGACTGAATATTGGGAAACAGCTGGCAATATTTGCTGCCATACATAAAAGTATAAAGAAAAATATAATTATCTCCCATAAACTCACCACCTAAAGATAATCTCACCTTTAGCTTTTGGCACATTTCCTTTCATTACTTTAATGCATTCAATATTGTAAAACAGAATTACACTGTATGTTAAAATATGCTGTTTTTGATTTTTGTGACAGCTTACTGTTCAACACCTCCCCCAAATTTAATGACCTTCACTGCATTCTTTTTAATGGCCACACAGTATTACATTCTATATATGTATCATATATTTAACTGAAGTCATACTTTTGAATATTTAGATTTTTTCTGAAGTCATCAGTGTTTATAAATCTTTTCGTGGCAAAATCCTTAACTTAGAAATACAATGAACATTTTAAAGTTATTAAGAATTTCAAAAAGGTGATACAAACTTACACTCCCATAGTTATGTCTAAGAGTACTTATTGCACCAAGCATTTCCCACTACTAACTAGTATAATTTTTAAGATTTGAGAGTTAACAAGTGGTCTCTTATCATTGTTTTTTTTTTAACATCTTTATTGGTGTATAATTGCTTTACATTGTTGTGTTAGTTGCTGCTGTATAACAATACATATATCCCCATATCCCCTCCCTCTTGCGTCTCCCTCCCACCTTCCCTATCCCACCCCTCTAGGTGATCACAAAGCACGGAGCTGATCTCCCTGTGCTATGCAGCTGCTTCCCACTAGCTATCTGTTTTACATTTGGTAGTGTATATATGTCAATGCCAGTGAACACTATTGAACCTTTAAAAAATTTTCTTGGTAATTTGAGCATCTAGTTTAAATTTCCTGCGTATGACATTTATCTCTTTCCCTACTTAAATTATGAAAGTTCTTTGTATGATAAAAATATTATAATATGTCTTTAATTATGTTCAAATAATTTCCCAGTTTCAAGTTAGTCTTCTGTTTCATTAAGTATTTATATTCTTGGAAATTTGTTTTGTTACCATATTTACAAGTTTTTATTCACATTTAGTAAGTAATCAATAAATGTTTATTTAGAAATAATGCCATCTGCAGCAACACGGATGGACCTAGAGATTATCATACTAAGTGAAGTAAGTCAGAAAGAGAAAGACAAATACCATGTAATATCACTTATATGTGGAATCTAAAATACGACAGAAATGAACTTATCTATGAAACAAAAACAGACTCACAGATATAAAGAACAGACTGTGGTTGTCAAAGGGGGGTGGGGAAGAGTAGGATTGGGAGTTTGGGATTAGCAGATGTAAACTATTATATATAAGATGGATAAAAAACAAGGTCATACTGTATAGCACAGGGAACTATATTCAATATCTTATGATAAACCATAGTGGAAAAGAATATGAAAAGGAATATATATATATATATGTATAACTGAGTCACTTTGCTGTACAGCAGAAATTAAACACAACATTGTGTTTAAAAAAAATAAATGTTCATTTAATGAGAGGCTGAAAGAGTAAGCAATTAGATTTATTAACAGGCTTTATGGTACTTGATTCTACTGCTAGTTTTTTCTTCTTTTAATCAGGACTCCCCCATTCTGAAGCTTTAATTTTTATTTGTATCTTGGTTGACTAGAATATATATTTTAGTGATACTTTAGAGAAAGATTTCATATATATTAAGCTTGATGTTCTCATGCATATCAAAATATCAGTCTATTGACTTTACCCAAATACTTGGATGATTGTATAGAATCCTTCATTACAGCTATTTCCCTTCAAAACTCTGTTGACCTTCTTCCCTTATCTTCTGATACGTGATAGGAGAGGTGCAGGCATCCTGATTTTTATTTCTTTGTAAGAGATTGATGCTGTTTTTATCTTCCTGAAAGCTCTAAGGACTCTTTCTCTCCCCTTGAAATATTAAAAAAAAATCAAGTCATTATAATATGTGTTGCCATTGATAATGTTTCATAACTTTTGCCTAGAATCTTGGGAATTATTTTAGATGGACAGATTTGGAGATGTTTCCTTCTGCCTTGTCCTTAATTCTTACTTCTTGGTCTGTCTGGCCTTAGCCTCTGGAGTATCAGTTTGCACTACTTGGGTGTATTTTTCATATGTATTCCTCATTGCTTTTATCTTTTTTTTTTTCCTTCCCATACTGTGAGAGTTTAAAAGGTTTGTTTCTGCACCAGTGACTCGATTTTTCTTATGTGCCCTATTTCTAATAAAGACTTTAATTTTGTTACGGTATTTTCCTTTCTTGATGTTGTCTTCTTTGGCTATTCAGCTCTTGTTTTATTTCTGCCTGTCTCTTAGCTCCTGTTTTATCTCATCCTCTGGCCCTATCCTCTCATTGTTCATATGCTTCTTATTTCAAGTAATTTTATTGATCCTATAAAACAGATTCCTCACTTGTTTTGCTCTATTAATATTTCTCCAAATATATGTTCCTCCTCTTTGTTTTATTTATATATAGTGCAGTATCTTTAGGGCTCAAGCTTTTAAAACTTTTTTATTCTTTTTAATATTTATTCGTCTTTGAACAAAGAGTCATCTATATGTAGACCTGACATTTGCCCATAACCATGAAATAATGATGGTTGGATTCTTGTATCCTTTCATGTATCTATAGTAAAAGAAAAATTTTAAAGGAATCCTTTTCTGAGTGTTATATTAATATATTTATATTGCTAGTTCAGTGACCTAGCTACTTGAAGGACCTGGTGGTTTTCTCTATTTAACTTTCTTCCTGGCCTGGCCTCCTTATCAGGTATACAATGTGACCAGACATGACCTTCTTCTACCTGCTGCATCATCGAAATATACTCCGGGTCAGGAAGATGATCAAAACTTTTCTTGGATAGCTGGTTCATAAGGCCAGTGCCTCTCCACTGGGGCAGCTACTTGCAGCCTCCTCACTTGTACCCACCATGTGGGGGGGTGGTTTCCTAAGATCCTGCAAGGATTACTTGCAATCATGTTATGTTTATTTCTGAAGGTGGAAGCATGCAAGATAGCCCTTGGCGTTTTCCTTCAATTTCCCTTCTGTGTAGCAGAATGTGTAACAGAAGTTTGATGTTGAATATTGTTGATGTTGTTCTATGGCTAATCTATTATTTCCTGCATATTATAGTCCACTGGTGATTTTAGAATGGATCTGAGAGGGATAGCATAAGATAATAAAGTGTGTTTTCTTAGGCTGCCATCTAAGTGCCAAGTTTATATCAATGCCATTAACTTAGCCTATAAATACTTTTATGACCTGCATAGTATATAATTACCACATCTCCATATTATTTGATATTCTGACAAAAATTATTTAGATGATTTCCTTCTAGTCCATGGAATTATCATACATAATTTTTCTACTTTCTCTTGTTACCTGGCCCAGTTCCACCCATAAGAGTCAGTGATTGGCCATGGTTGACCCCAGGATAGATCTGTAGGCTCCAGGTGAGTCAGCTCCAAGTTAGATGAAGGCAATTTTCAGAAAGGGTAACTATGAGCTGTTAGCAGACAACACTCAGGAGCTGGAAGATGGGGGTCAGGAGGAGCACCCACAGAATCTCATGTATGAATCCTGTGCATTTCCTTCCATGTGAATTATATGTGTATGTTCTTTATCCATTTCCCTGTTTGTTAATTAATTGTTAATTACTGAACAAATAGTTATATAGTGCCTATTGTATGTTAGAGATCTTGAATATTTGTTTTTTTTTTTTTTGTGGTATGCGGGCCTCCCTTTGCTGTGGCCTCTCCCGTTGCGGAGCACAGGCTCCGGACGCGCAGGCTCAGCGGCCA